>NW_020837956.1:27800480-28233086 GCF_003676395.1 Aethalodelphis obliquidens
AATTATTTTTTATTTTAATAACTTTATTTTATTTTACTTTATTTTATGGTATCTTCTTTCTTTCTTTCTTTCTTTTTCTTCTCCCTTTATTCTGAGCCATGTGGAGGACAGGCTCTTGGTGCTCCAGCCAGGCATCAGGGCTGTGCCACTGAGGTGGGAGAGCCAAGTTCAGGACACTGGTCCACAAGAGACATCCCAGCTCAACGTAATATCAAATGGCGAAAATCTCCCAGAGATCTCCATCTCAACACCAAAACCCAGCTCCGCTCAACGACCAGCAAGCTACAGGGCAGGAAACCCTATGCCAAACAACTAGCAAGACAGGAACACAACCCCACCGATTAGCACAGAGGCTGCCTAAAATCATAAGGCCACAGACACCCCAAAACACACCACCAGACGTAGACCTGCCCACCAGAAAGACAAGCTCCAGCCTCATCCACCAGAACACAGGCACCAGTCCGCTCCACCAGGAAGCGTACACAACCCACTGAACCAACCTTAGCCACTGGGGACAGATACCAAAAACAATGGGAACTACGAACCTGCGGCCTGCAGAAAGGAGACCCCAAACACAGTAAGTTAAGCAAAATGAGAAGACAGAGAAACACACAGATGAAGGAGCAAGATAAAAACCCACCAGACCTAAAAAATGAAGAGGAAATAGGCAGTCTACCTGAAAAAGAATTCAGAATAATGATAGTAAAGATGATCCAAAATCTTGGAAATAGAATGGAGAAAATACAAGAAACGTTTAACAAGGACCTAGAAGAACTAAAGAGCAAACAAACAATTATGAACAACACAATAAATGAAATCAAAAATTCTCTAGAAGGGATCAACAGCAGAATAACTGAGGCAGAAGAACGGATAAGTGACCTGGAAGATAAAATAGTGTAAATAACTACTGCAGAGCAGAAAAAAGAAAAAAGAATGAAAAGAATTGAGGATAGTCTCAGAGACCTCTGGGACAACATTAAACAAACCAACATTTGAATTACAGAGGATGTAGAATGGGATTAGGTTGTGTGCGCAGTAATCTTCAACTTTATGCTAAATGTTTTGTTACTTTAAAATCAAAGGCAAAGATAGCAAATTTTTAATACTGGCCAATGTGTATTTATTGTCCTCAAGCATACAATTCTGTATGCTTGAAATATATCTTAATAAAGTCCCGTGTTCCTGTACCAGGGCTAGACAGAATGAACCTTATAGCTAATTGAATTCAGAAATCATTTTCTACCATGAGCCAAAACTCATTCTGCAGTTGTAGAAACTTGTGTCTAGAAGGAAGACTAGACTTCCTTAAAGCCACACAGTGAGTTATTAATATAAATGGACTAAGGACAGTCTCGTGATAAGCCCTTTTCCTCTACACCTTACTCTTCAGGAAGATTTTAAAGTGTACTCTTGGCTGCATCTGCCTGACCCAGAGAGGAGTGATAGGTGTGACAATTCCTTCCAAGGCAAATCAGACAGATGAGAAAAGGGTAACTAGATGGGCTTTCACACCTAGGCAGGAGGGTGGATTATAAACCCAGGTATAACACTGCCTAAGACCCCACTATTAAAGAATCATTCTTTCAACTTCAGTATTGCCTTCTCCATTGAACTCTGTTAGAAGAGAAAAATACCTACAGGAGATATGAGGCCTTCAATCCTCTGAGTGAGTTTGGATTGGTCCAGAATTGGCAACTTCCAGAGGAAAAGTGTGCGGGATGTGGAACCTCCATAGAGTTATCTGGCATTGTGCTAGAGCCCACTCTTTTTACCTAAGCTCAAACTACCTAGAGACCTCCCTCTAAACCTAGAGAAAATGGTCAACCATCACAGTCCAGGACTTTGATCAGAAAGTAGACAGGAACTAGCTTATATTTCCTCAAAAATATTTAAAATTTTGAAGTCTTGTAAAATAATTTAAGTAGCCTAATACTCATTAACTTTAACGTATTCTCCACAACTGCTTCTACGAAATGTTTCCTTCTAATTTTTTTTAGCTTAATGAAGCTTTTAGTCTTACCATGAGCAACGGCATTTATAATGAAAAATGGACTCCTTGGGTAAAACAACAAAATCTTTCTCATAATATTAGAAGAAAGAGGCAAACAAATTGTTTAGATCATCTCCCAGTTTTCTGATCAAAGCTGTCTAAAACCCTGGCTTGGATCCTGGGTGTCTGAAGGACAGTACCATCCCTACAAACATCTATTATATAACGGCCACATATTCTACAAGGATGTTGCTTCACAAAACGGGAAGGTAGGCTGAAATCCCCACTCTGACACAAATCACTAAGTGACCTTTCATAAGTAGGGGTAGCCTCCCTGAGCCCTTCTCTTCATTTGTCAAACTGGCATTATAATACTGACATACACTCCACAAGGCTTTCAAAGTTTACATATGGGAAAGGGTTTTGAAATACAACTGTCTCTGATTGCAAATGCCTGAGAGATAGCAAGGATTCTACATTAGCGTGGGTATACTCCACATGTAACCGGGTCAGTCAAGAAGGAAAGGGAGGAAGGGAGAGAAAGCAGAACTTGGAGGCTCTTCAGATCTTTCCTCAGTGACCAAGGTACCTTCCTCATACTCCATCTCATTTCCTACTCTATCCTCCATTCATCAGCTTACTCTACCCCATCCTTTATATCTGCATCAAGAGAGGGTACTGGTTACTATACAAGCAAGGGTATCCATTGTCACTGGCCCAATTCCCCCACCCCCTTTATTTATTTCTCATGCTACTTCATTCTTCTAAAAGCTCTAGGATTTAACTGTTGCATCACATAACACCTTTCCCCCTCTTTTTATTCTCAATGTACATCACAGTAACCAAAAGGCAGGTTCTTCATTTTTTGGTGGAAACTGAACTAAGATACATTTATATTTATTATAAAAGCATTATAAGAATGCTTCAACATATCTTACAACTACTTCCCAATCCAGCTATGTTCAAAACTGGATTATATTTTCCTGAGTTTTCTTAATCTGCATTCCAGATTAATTAATATTCTGTGCCTTCGTCCCAACTGTTGTTTCACTGATGCCTGCAATAAACCTTAGATAGACTTTTTTTTAAATGAGGCACCATTCACTTATGAGGTGTTCCCTGGGGACAAAGAACATTATCAACCTTTGCACTACATTCTCCCACTGTCCAGAAAGAGATCCTGACTTTACCTATATGTGGACAGTAGCTTCCATCTCCTACCCCACAACTGTGTGCATTTTTCTATTTAAAAAAGTGATCTGGGGGCTTCCCTGGTGGCCCAATGGTTAAGAATCCGCCTGCCAATGCAGGGGACACAGGTTACAGCCCTGGTCTGGGAAGATCCTACATGCCGCGGAGCAACTAAGCTCATGCACCACAACTTCTGAGCCTGTGCTCTAGAGCCCATGAGCCACAACTATTGAGCCTGTGCACCACAACTACTGAGGCCCATGCACCTAGAGCCCGTGCTCTGCAACAAGAGAAGCCACCGCAATGAGAAGCCCACGCACCGTAACAGAGTAGCCCCCACTCGCTGCTGCTAGAGAAAGCCCACGTGCAGCAACAAAGACCGAATGCAGTCAAAAATAAATTAATAGGGCTTCCCTGGTGGCGCAGTGGTTGAGAGTCCGCCTGCTGATGCAGGGGACACGGGTTCGTGCCCCGGTCCAGGAAGATCCCACATGCCACAGAGCAGCTGCGCCCGTGAGCCATGGCCGCTGGGCCTGTGCGTCCGGAGCCTGTGCTCCACAACGGGAGAGGCCACAGCGGTGAGAGGCCCGCGTACCACAAAAAAAAAAAAAAAAAAAAAAAAATTAATAAAATTTTTAAAAAATTATTTAAAAAAAATTTTTAAGTGATCTGAATTTCTGGTCAGATTCTCATGAACAATCTGCAAACTCTTCCTGTGATATTTGACCATTATATTGGGAAGTCAGGCTCTGGGCATATTTTAATCAGTTAAGGTAAACTGGCAGGTAATCTGATGCTTAACCACTTGTTAAATTTATAACATCGTTTCTTTGAAATCAGTCTTCAGTTTAAATAAGTCACTTGTTCTTGATCTTTTGAATTCTCTTTAATACAAAATTCAGACTGATCTGCAAGAAATCTCAAGACTGAAGTACAGCAACAGTGAGATAGATGTTGCACTTTATGTGATATAATAATTATTTTTATCATACCACCTATATTTCACTAAGGGAATATAAGAAATAGGAGACAATTACTGTTAAGTAGGGAGTTTTTCTTATTTTCTACAAGGCTGAATCGTCTTTCCCTTACAGCTTCCAAATAGAAGCAAATGACCATATGCCTGATTTTACAAGGTGTTGGGCTCAGGGCTACCTGAAAGAGCTTCAGCAAATGTCTGTTGACCACGCACAGTGTGCCAGTCACTGTGCTCAGTGGCACTAAGGTGGGGAAGAAGGTACAGTCTCTGGACTTGAGCATTCTACAGTCTGATGGGGGAATGCAGTCATGTGACCAATTATAATTCTGTGTAGTAAATGCTATTAAAAAGGAAAACAGGACATAGAGAAGGGACCATAACCCATACTGGTCATGAGGTCAGAAAATACTAGTACCTGGTCTGCAGAAAGAGGGAAAAGATAAAGGTAACAGGGTGAGTGAGGAGGCCAGACACTGAGGGCCTTATAGGTTATATTAAGAAGCTGGGCCTTTACCTTGAAAGCAATGTAAAGTTATTACAGAATTTTTAATACACAGGGGGTAGGCATAATCAGATTTTTGAAAGTATGTTCTGTTTTGCAGCATGGAGATGGATTGAAAGAAGAAACAGTTTGGAGACATGAAAAATTAGTCCAAGAGGTTGTAGCAGCCTTACCTGGGGACTGACAGGAGTAAGAGAGAGAGTGCGGGGCGGGGTGGGGGGGGGCTGAATTTGAAAAATATTTGGGAGTAGAATCAACAGGACGTAGTAGTTTACTCATGTAGGAGGGAGGGAAAAGAAGGATTTAAAAATGATGCAGGCATAGAAGTAGAGAAGGATATGTTTTATTTGAAATGCCTATGGAACATCCCAATGAAGATCCACAATAAGTTGTTAAATATACATAACTGAAGCCATGGAGAGAAACTGGGTCTGGAGGTATAGTTTTGAACACTGTCACTTATAGGTGGTAACTGAAATGAATGAGATTGCCAGTAGATGGTTTGGGGGGGGTATGTAGAGTGAGAAGATAATAAGGTCCAGACAAAACAATGAGAAGCATCTGTGTTGAAGGCATCCAATGAGGAAAAAATGTTTGCAAATAAACTAAAAGGGACTGGCTAGACAGGAAGAAGGAAAATAGTGAGCTTGGGTCCACTTAGAACCCCTTAACCATGGTAATATAAAACATATTCACAGAGGTAGGAAAACTGTTTAGATATGAATGGACAGCCAGCTAGGTAGCCGGAAAAAAACCTGAGAAGAGTGTCCTCTGCCAATGGTTGTGCATCACAAGTAATCAAGTTTCAGAAAAGCAGAATTCCCAAATAGCAAAATTAATGTACCTACAATTAATAAGTATTCCTGCTCACAGCTAACAATCCACCCACCAGCTCTGTGAAAGGAGATACTTGGGACCAGGGAGATCTGAGTTAAAATCCTGTGCCTGTCAGTGACAAGGGATGTAATCTTGGGACACTGAACTGAACTCAGACTTTGCTCATCTGCAAAATAAATATAATACCCTCCACCTCACAGGATTGTTGCAAGGATTACAGATATAAAGAGCTTAGCACTGTGTTTAGTACACAGTAATGCTTATTAGCAAATGCCTATTGAATCCGAATGAATTATTTTACAGGAGTCCCTACCCTCCAGGGACTTACAATTCTTACACAGGGAGAGATCACTAAACTACCTAATGGCAGGCTTGACTTCTCTCCAATTTAACCTCTGATTCCATTCAAAAATGGTCATCAACTATAAAAACAGGAAAAACAGGAGGCTAAGAGTAAGGAAACAAGTCTTTCTAAAATATGTTCCAGCATTAGATCACCTACTGTCCTGGTTCTAAGTATGTAAGCCCAAAGGCAATCCATAGCAATGCTCACTTGTGTGCAGAGCCTACTGCCAGACCTGATAGGGAAGAAAGGCAAAGGAAGAAAAGAGAAAAACTGACACAGCACTAGTAACTTTGTGTCTGGTTGAAGAAAAAGTGATAACTACCAAGAAAAGTGCCTTCACATCATCATGTATCACATACAAATTACTAAAAATAGAGCAGTTGAGTTTCCTGGAAAGGAAGCAATAAAAGGATGTGTACATTTATCTAATCCTATTTCACTCATTCTCTTCTCCCCAGATTTATTAGAATCAGGTAGCCTAGAGTTCCAATCTAGTTCAGCCACTCTCCAGCCATGATTTTGAGCATATTACTTCATATTTCTAAGGCTGGGTTTCCTCAACTATAAAAAGAAGATAAAAATGAATTATATAGCACACATAAAATAATATACACTAAATACTAAGCACAATACTTGGACATATTTAGCACTAAAATTATTTATTAGTAGTTCATTAACATTGATTATGGCAGCTATATGAGTATAGCAATTTTGCCCCTTTGACCATATTCATCTTCCCCTCTGCACCATCAACAACCATTTCCCCTACATGCTCTACTTCAAATAGTTCTCAGGAAAACTCACACGGCTGCTATGAGCCCAACTGGCTATGTCCTGCACTACAGGCAGAGTCCTTTTCTGCTCAGAGAGAGAGTCACAAAAGACCAAAGGCTACTACGGCTTATTAGAAGCAGCACCAGCCTGTGTGACAGTCCCAATTCTGTCACTTAGGAATTCAGTAACCTCACACAAGTCACTTAACTCCTGTGAGTTTGTTTCCACATGTGTACAGCAGGAACTATACACCTACCTCCACAGGACTGTTAAGAGAATTACATGACAATATTTATGTAAAGGTGCTCTGGAAGCTGTAAAGCCTTCTATGAATGAGGAAATTACTATTAGTATTATCCAGGTACAGAGTGGTTGCTCTTTTTTGTTTTCATCACACTATCTCAGATCACACTATTAGAAAACCCAACAGATCACACTGGCACTTAAAGCATAAAAGTTGTCTTCTTTGAGCACTTAGTATGGATAAGGGTTACCGATTGTTCATACGGAACACTTCTGGATTAGAGTGCTTTTTATCTTTTGCTTTACTTTATTTTTTTATATTGAAATAATTATAGACTCACAAGAAGTTGCAAAATTCATACAGAGAGGAGGTCTCTCTACCCACCATCCCTCTCCCCCTAGTGGTGACACCTTACATAATGATAGTGCATTATCAAAACCAGGAAAATGGAGATTCAAGCTTTAAAAAAAAAAAAAAAGCTGATATTGTAAAACAGTAAGAAGAAAACATCTTGGAGTGGATAAAACCAATATCCTAGCAATCATAAGTGAAGAAGATCAAAAAATTTAACTACATAGAAATATTTAAAAATTCAACATTTTTTTTTAAGGAACCTCCATACTGTTCTCCATAGTGGCTGTATCAAATTACATTCCCACCAACAGTGCAAGAGGGTTCCCTCTTCTCCACACCCTCTCCAGCATTTATTGTTTGTAGATTTTTTGATGATGGCCATTCTGACTGGTGTGAGGTGATACCTCATTGTAGTTTTCATTTGCATTTCTCTAATGATTAGTGATGTTGAGCATCCTTTCATATGTTTGTGGGCAATCTGTATATCTTCTTTGGAGAAAGGTCTATTTAGGTCTTCTACCCATTTTTGGATTGGGTTGTTTGTTTTTTTGATATTGAGCTGCATGAGTTGCTTGTAAATTTTGGAGGTTAATCCTCTATCAGTTGCTTCACTTGCAAACATTTTCTCCCATTCTGAGGGTTGTCTTTTTGTCTTGTTTATGGTTTCCTTTGCTGTGCAAACCTTTTAAGTTTCATTAGGTCCAATTTGTTTATTTTTGTTTTTATTTCCATTTCTCTAGGAGGTGGGTCAAAAAGGATCTTGCTGTGATTTACACCATAGACTGTTCTGCCTATGTTTTCCTCTAAGAGTTTTATAGTGTCCAACCTTACATTTAAGTCTTTAATCCATTTTGAGTTTACTTTTGTGTATGGTGTTAGGGAGTGTTCTAATTTCATTCTTTTACATGTAGCTGTCCAGTTTTCCCAGCACTACTTACTGAAGAGACTGTCTTTTCCCCATTGTATTCTCTTGCCTCCTTTGTCATAAATTAGGTGACCATAGGTGCATGTGTTTATCTCTAGACTTTCTATCTTGTTCCACCGATCTATATTTCTGGTTTTGTGCCAGTATCATACTGTTTTGATTACTGTAGCTTTGTAGTATAATCTGAAATCAGGGAGCCTGATTCCTCCAGCTCCGTTTTTCTTTCTCAAGATTGCTTTTGCTATTTGGGGTCTTTTAAAAGAGCGGATATATGTATATGTATAACTGATTCACTTTGCTGTACACCTGAAACTAACACAACATTGTAAATCAACTATACTCCAATAAAAAGTAAAAAAATTTTTCAACATGGAAAAATATAAACAAAATAAGAAAATAGCAAACTGAAAACAAATATTTGCAACATATATAGCAAAATCATAATTTCCATAAAATAGAAAATAACTATTTCCTCCGAAATCTACTTATAAAAAGACCAAATCTTCAATAAAAAATAGGCAAGTCCATAAACAGATTTCATAGAAAAAAATGGATAATGGATGCTTAAGAAGACATTCAACTTCAACTATAATTAAATAAGTGATAGTTAAAATAAGAATTTTTCAATAAATAATTTTCGAAAAGATCAAAAAGCTTTACGGGAAATGAATTTTGCAAGTTTAAGGGAAACATGCTCTCATACACTGCTGGTAGGGGAGAAAATTGGTACAACCTCTTTGGAGGGCAATCTGCACCTGAGTGCAAAGGTTTTCTCTCCATCTATGTGTTCAATACTTCCATAGTTCCCAGAAAAATTCTGACTTGAGATTTAATAAATTTACATTGAGAGATTTAATAAATATACACATACATACATACATGGTAGTTAAGTAGTTGAAACCATCTCCCCATCCACCACCCCAAAATACAGCCAGACAGTGGTAAAATGTTTTCCATTAGTGACAATTAATAATAATTAACATCTATATAGCAATTTACCATTTATGAAACACTTTCTTATGTTACTTTAACATTAACCCTCACAATATGCTATGAAATTGGTATCTTCATCCCCATTTTCCAGATTGATAAACTAAGATTAAGTAATTTTCTCAGGCTTATGCAGCTAGTAAGTGGTGGACTTGGGCATCAACTAGGTATGTCTTACTTCAAATCCCATGTTCTTTCTTTGACACCTGCATTTGTATATCTCCCCGTTCTGCTTTAACTTTTTACAATATGCATCTATTAATTTTTTAATTTTGAAAAAGAAAGTAATAAAACAAAACTGTTTCAAAGAAAACAAGTAGGTAGTAAGAACAAGGAGAAATCATTCAGTCTGGGTATTAGCAAATGCTATGCCTAGAAAAATAATTTCTTCTTAATCAAGAATGAGTGTACAAAACAAAATACAACCACATAATGTATACAAAAAGAAACTGCAAAGTAAAAGAAGAACTCTATATTCAAGAAGAAGAGAAATAGTACAGTTTTAAAAAGTATTACTGGAGGGGAAAAAAGAAAATGAGTAAGTATAAGGAGGCCAAAGACAGAGACCTAAGTGGAGTGGTAGTCCCAGATCAGGCAATCTCCGCAGATGGGCAGCAGCCTGGGCCAAGTGAGAGAAGCTTGGCAGGGCTTAACTACAACATGTACCATGTGAAGTCATGCAGAAAACAGCAATAATGGATTACTGATCGCCTTATGACAGCCCTCAGGAACCCTGCCGATACCATGGGGACATGGGACTGAGGTCCAACAGTTCACAGGTAGAACACTGTGAGCCAGGCACTAGACCGGGTAGTGGGAACATCTTCAGAAAGTACCACCCTACACTAACCCTAGGAAGTCAAGAGTGCCTCTGGGTTCTCTGGGTCCTACCAACTTTGTGAGGTTTTGCTAATTCAACAATAACATTTCATAACTAACAAATGAGAACATTTTCCCATGTACTTTCCACTTGGAGTTGTTGAATCATACAGCTGGTGGAGGCAGAGAAATAACTATAAATTGGAAGGAGTTATTTAAATATTTGGGATGTTTAGGGGGTTTCCTGCCAAATTATTATGATAGCAATTTTTTCCAAACCATTGTTTCTTATGTAAACCTATTAGTTTTCACTATAGAGCAATGAAATTTTTTGTTTTATTATTTTAAGTTTGGACAAAATAAACCCAGCACCAGTCTTAGTCCAACTGTGCTGGAGATACTTGAAATATATATATATATACATACACACACCTGCTCAATTTCACTAACATGTCTTGTTTCATCTAAAGTTACAAAAATGATTACCTTTTATAAGTAGCAACTTCTAATGTGTGTGTAGAAAGAACATTTCCTGCTTTGGGGCAGATTCATTCTAAATTAAGAAGTTTGAAATCATCTTTCTTTTCCTATATGCAAATAAACAAAAAGAATGTGAAGACTATTAGACATGTTTTAATTTTCTGTTCAAATCACATGTATTGTCTAAGTAATTTAGTCTAATAGTACATGTATCTGTTTTGTTAAGGTAGTTAACACGTTTTGTGTAGAATAAAATGTAATAACCATAGAGTCTTCTTTAGTTAAATATGACAATATAAATATATTTGTTGTCATTATGGCATTCATTATCCTGAACACAGGATAGCAAAAATATTCTTTGGTTAAACCTAAATAATAATGAACTGGAGGTGGCTCATACCCAATAACTTCACAGGTATATGAATTAGACCTTTAATGCATTTATTAAATAAATAAATAGCTATTGAACACCTAAACCTGTAATTTCTTAGAGCAATGTCTCTAAGCTGTTCAGCCTTCTTCTTTAAACCAATACTATACAGCAAACCATGTAAGAAGCAATAGAAAATTAACTTGAGATTATCAGCCTAATGATACAGCCTTCACAGTGTGGAATGCTTTGTGAAAAGAATATCACTGCTGGAGAATAAGATGCTAACACATTTTCTAGGATTTCACCAGGTATCTACATCTGTAGATCTGTATGCATGTGCCAAGTTTTTGTTTGGTGTTTGCCTGAGCTGCTTAAGGCTTCTGTCCAGTGAAGGGACAATCCTGCCTAATTACTATACTCCATTTGTCCTACAGCTAAGAATACATAGTTTCCTTCTTTATTAGCCTCTCCCAGCAAAACAGAACCATGACACAGAATCTGAACTCAACCCAATTAGGAACTTTCAAGTCAGGATAAAAGGCAGAAGCTCCACGCATACAGCATACAACCTGCATTCCAGAAATAGATTTGAAACATCCTGGTGGGGCAGAGCCAGCAAGTTCACTTTCCTGTCACCAAGTCACCACTAATAGGAGAAAGGATGCTTCTGCATCACCTAGGAATATCTCCTATCTGCCAAAAGGAAACTGCATTTCCCTCGAGGAAGCCAACCCTTCCAATCTCAGAGGTTTAATGGGTATTCACTACTAATCTTCTACTGGCACAGCACATATAAGGAAGCAAGTGAGCAACCCACTCAGTTCTACTGAATGGATTATTCATCTTTTGTTTCCTTTCTAGTCTCCTTACACTACTCTCAATACGGAAGCCAGAGTAAACCCTTCACAAAATGTCAAATCATATCAGTCCTCTCTCAAAGCCCTGCCTTGGCTTCCCATTCCACTGCAAGCAACAATGGCTTACAAGGCCTTTGTGATCTGGCCCCCCATGATCTCTGACATCTCCTCCTCTCACTTCACTAACTGTTACAGGAGTGCTGGCCTCCTTGCTTTTCTTCAAATAGAAGAGGCCACTCAAAAGCCCATGCAGGGAGACCTTCAAGATGGTGGAGGAAGAAGAAGTAGAGATCACCTCCCTCCCCACAAACACATCAGAAATACATCTACATGTGGAACAGCTCCTACAGAACACCTACTGAATGCTGGCAGAAGAACTGAGACTTCCCAAAAGGCAAGAAACTCCCCACGTACCTGGGTAGGGCAAAAGAAAAAAGAAAAAACACAGAAAAAAGAATAGAGACGGGACCTGCACCTCTGGGAGGGAGCTGTGAAAGAGGAAAAGTTTCCACACACTAGGAAGCCCCTTCACTGCCGGAGACAGGGGGTGGCGGGGGTGGGGGGGAAGACTGGAGCCACGGAGGAGAGCGCAGCAACAGGGGTGCGGAGGGCAAAGTGGAGAGATTGCCGCACAGAGGATCGGTGCCGACCAGCACTCACCAGCCCAAGAGGCTTGTCTGCTCACCCGCTGGGAGGGGCTGGGGCTGGGAGCTGAGGCTCAGGCTTCAGAGGTCAGATCCCAGGGAGAAGACTGGGGTTGGCTGCGAGAACACAGACTGAAGGTGGGCAGTGTGCCACAGCTAGCGGGAAGGAGTCCGGGAAGAAGTCTGGACCTGCCTAAGAGGCAGAGACCATTTTTTCGGGGTAGAGAGGAGAAGGGATTCAGAGCATGGCCTGAAAGAGCTCCAGAGACAGGCACAAGCCACAGCTATCAGCATGGACACCAGAGACGGGCATGAAATGCTAAGGCTGCTGCTGCCGCCACCAAGAAGCCTGTGTGCAAGCACAGGTCACTATCCACACCTCCCCTCCTGGGAGGCTTTGCAGCCCACCACTGCCAGGGTCCCATGATCCAGGGACAACTTCCCAGGGAGAACACACAGCACGCCTCAGGCTAGCCCTGCATTCAGTACCCCTCCCTCCCTCGGCCTGAGTGAGCCAGAGCTCCCTAATCAGCAGCTCCTTCAACCCCATCCAGTCTGGGGAGGGGAAAAGATGCCCTCAGGCGACCTACAGGCAGAGGCGGGTCCAAATCCAAAGCTGAACCCCGGGAGCTGGGGTTCTGAGAGAGAAAAGGGAAATCTCTCCTAGCAGCCTCAGGAGCAGCGGATTAAATCTCCACAATCAACTTGATGTACCCTGCATCTGTGGAACACCTGAACAGACCATGAATCATCCCAAAATTGAGGCGGTGGACTTTAGGAGCAACTGCGGACTTGGGGCTTGCTTTCTGCACCTAATTTGTTTCTGGTTTTATGTTTATCTTAGTTTAGTACTTAGAGCTTATTATCATTGGTAGATTTGTTTATTGATTTGGTTGCTCTCTTCCTTTTATATATATATATATATATATATGTTTTTGTCCTTTTTCTTTTTTTCTGAGTGTGTATGTGTATGCTTCTATGTGTGGTTTTGTCTATATAGGTTGCTTTTACCATTTGTCCTAGAGTTCTGTTTTTTTTTGTTTTTTATTACTTTTTAATTTTTTAAAAAATTTCTTTTAATTATTTTATTTTTTCTTTCTTTCTTTTTTTCTCCCTTTTCTTCTGAGCCATGTGGCTGACAGGGTCTTGGTGCTCCGGCTGGGTGTCAGGCCTGTGCCTCTGAGGTGGGAGAGCCAAGTTCAGGACATTGGTCCACCAGAGACCTCCTGGCCCCACGTAATATCAAACAGCGAAAGCTCTCCCAGAGATCTCCATCTCAATGCTAAGACACAGCTCCACCCAACAACCAGCAAGCTCCAGTGATGGACACCCTAATCCAAACAACTAGCAAGACAGGAACGCACCCCACCCATTAGCAGAGAGGCGGCATAAAATCATAAGTTCACAGACACCCCAAAACACACCTCTGGATGCAGTCCTGCCCACAAGAAAGACAAGATCCAGCCTCATGCACCAGAACACAGGCACCAGTCCCCTCCACCAAGAAGTCTACACAACCCACTGAACCCACCTTAGCCACTGGGGACAGACACCAAAAACAAAAGAAAGTACAAACCTGCAGCCTGCGAAAAGGAGACCCCAAACACAGTAAGTTAAGCAAAATGAGAAGACACAGAAACACAGAGCAGATAAAGGAGCAAGGTAAAAACCTATCAGACCAAACAAATGAATAGGAAATAGGCAGTCTACCTGAAAAAGAATGCAGAATAATGTCAGTAAAGATGATCCAAAACCTTGGAAATAGAACGGAGAAAATACAAGAAACGTTAAACAAGGACCTAGAAGAACTAAAGAGCAAACAAACAATTATGAACAACACAATAAATGAAATTAAATATTCTCTAGAAGGAATCAACAGCAGAATAACTGAGGCAGAAGAACGGATAAGTGATGTGGGAGATAAAATAGTGGAAATAACTACCAGAGCACAATAAAGAAAAAAGAATGAAAAGAATTGAGGACAGTCTCAGAGACTCCTGGGATAATATTAATCACACCAACATTTGAATGATAGGTGTCCCAGAAGAAAAAGAGAAAAGGAAAGGGACTGAGAAAATATTTGAACAGATTATAGTTGAAAACTTCCCTAATATAGGAAAGGAAAGAGTCAATCAACTCCAGGAAGTGCAGCGAGTCCCATACAGGACAAATCCAAGGAAAAACCCGCCAAGACACATATTAATCAAACTATCAAAAACTAAATACAGGGCTTCCCTGGTGGCGCAGTGGTTGAGAGTCCGCCTGCTGATGCAGGTGACACGGGTTCGTGCCCCGGTCCAGGAAAATCCACGTGCCGTGGAGCGCTGGGCCCGTAAGCCACGGCCGTTGGGCCTGCACGTCCAGACCCTGTGCTCCGCGACGGGAGACACCACAACAGTGAAAGGCGTGCATACCACAAAAAAAAAAAAAAAAAAACTAAATACAAAGAAAAAATATTAAAAGCAGCAAAGGAAAAACAACAAATAATATATAAGGGAATCCCCATAAGGTTAACAGCTGATCTTTCAGCAGAAACTCTACAAGCCAGAAGGCAGTGGCAGGACATACTTAAAGTAATGAAAGGGAAAAAGCTGCAACCAAGATTACTCCATCCAGTAAGGATCTCATTCAGATTCGACAGAGAAATTAAAACCTTTACAGACAAGCAAAAGCTAAGAGAATTCAGTACCACCAAACCAGCTTTACAACAAATGTTAAAGGAACTTCTCTAGGCAGGAAACACAAGACAAGGAAAAGACCTACAATAACAAACCCAAAACCATTAAGAAAATGGTAATAGGAACAGACATATCGATAATTACCTTAAATGTAAATGTACTGAATGCTCCAAACAAAAGACACAGACTGTCTGAATGGATACAAAAACAAGACCCGTATATGCTGTCTATAAGAAACCAACTTCAGACCTAGGGACACATACAGACTGAAGTGAGGGCTTGGAAAAAAATATTCCATGAAAATGGAAATCAAAAGAAAACTGGAGTAGCAATTCTCTTATCAGACAAGATAGACTTTAAAGACTATTACAAGAGACAAAGAAGAACACTACATAATGATCAAGGGATAAATCCAAGAAGAAGATATATCAATTGTAAATATTTATGCACCCAACATAGGAGCACCTCAATACATAAGGCAAAAGCTAACAGCTATAAAAGGGGAAATTGACAGTAACACAATCAGAGTGGGGGACTTTAACAGCCCACTTTGACCACCGGACAGATCATCCAAAATGAAAAAAACTAAGGAAACTCAAGCTTTAAATGATACATTAACCAAGATGGACTTAATTAATATTTATAGGACATTCCAATCAGAAACAACAGAATACACTTTCTTCTCAAGTGCTCATATAACATTCTCCAGTATAGATCATATCTTGGGTCACAAATGCAGCCTTGGTAAATTTAAGAAATTTCAAATCATATCAAGTATCTTTTCCAACCACAACTCTGTCAGACTAAATATCAATTACACGAAAAAACATCCGTAAAAAATACAAACACGTGGAGGCAAAACAATACACTACTTAATAACCAAGCGATCACCAAAGAAATCAAAGAGAAAATCAAAAAATACGTAGAAACAAAAGACAATGAAAACACAATGACCCAAAACCTACAGGATGCAACAAAAGCAGTTCTATGAGAGAAGTTTATAGCAATACATCACTATGTCAAGAAACATCTCAAATAAACAACCTACCCTTATACCTAAAGCAATTAGAGAAAGAAGAATGATAAAACCCCAAAGTTAGCAGAAGGAAAGAAATTATAAAGATCAGATCAGAAACAAATGAAAATGAAATGAAGGAAACAATAGCAAAAATCAGTAACACTAAAAGCTGGTTCTTTGAGAAGATAAACAAAACTGATAAACAATTAGGCAGACTCATCAAGAAAAAAAGGCAGAAGACTCAAATCAATAGAATTAGAAATGAAAAAGGAGAGGTAACAACTGACAGGGCAGAAATACAAAGGATCATGACAAATAACTGCAAGCAACTATATGCCAATAAAATGGACAACCTGGAAGAAATGGACACATTCTTAGAAAAGCACAACCTTCCGAAACTGAACCAGGAGGAAAGAGAAAATATAAACAGACCAATCATAAGCACTGAAATTGAAACTGTGATTAAAAATCTTCCAACAAATAAGAGCCCAGGACCAGATAGCTTCACAGGTGAATTCCATCAAACATTTAGAGAAGCCTAACACCTATCCTTCTGAAACTATTCCAAAATATAGCAGAGGGAGGAACACTCCCAAACTCATTCTACAAGGCCACCATCACCCTGGTACCAAAACCAGCCAAAGATATCACAAAAAAAGAAAACTACAGGCCAATATCACTGATCAACACAGGTGCAAAAATCCTCAACAAAATACTAGCAAACAGAATCCAACAGCACATTAAAAAGATCATACACCATGACCAAGTGGGATTTATCCCAGGAATGCAAGTATTCTTCAATGTATGCAAATCAATCAATGTGATAAACCATTTTAACAGATTGAAGGAGAAAAACCATATGATCACCTCAACAGATTCAGAAAAAGCTTTAGACAAAATTCAACACCCATTTATGATAAAAACCCTCCAGAAAGTAGGCATAGAGAGAACTTTCCTCAACATAATAAAGCCCATATATGACAAACCCACAGCCAACATCATTCTCAATGGTGAAAAACTGAAACCATTTCCTCTAAGATCAGGAACAAGTCAAGGTTGTCCACTCTCACCCCTATTATTCAACAGACTTTTAGAAGTTTTAGCACAGTAATCAGAGAAGAAAAAGAAATAAAAGGAATCCAAATCGGAAAAGAAGAAGTAAAGCTGTCACTGTTTGCAGATGACATGATACCATATATAGAGAATCCTAAAGATGCTACCAGAAAACTACTAGAGCTAATCAATGATTTGGTAAAGTATCAGGATGCAAAATTAATGCACAGATATCTCTTGCATTCCTACACACTAATGATTAAAAATCTGAAACAGAAATTAAGGAAACACTCCCATTTACCACCACAAAGAAAAGAATAAAATACCTAGCAATAAACCTACCTAAGGAGACAAAAGACCTGTATACAGAAAACTATAAAAAAAAACTGATGAAAAAAATTAAAGATGATACAAACAGATGGAGAGATATACCACGTTCTTGGATTGGAAGAATCGACACTGTGAAAATGACTTTACTACCCAAAGCAATCTATGGATTCAATGCAATCCCTATCAAGCTTCCAATGGCATTTTTCACAGAAGTAGAACAAAAATTTTCACAATTTGTATGGAAACACAAAAGACCCTGAATAGCAAAAGTAATCTTGAGAAAGAAAAACAGAGCTGGAGGAATGAGGCTCTCTGACTTCAGACTATACTACAAAGCTAAAGTAATCAAGACAGTATGGTTCTGGCACAAAAACAGAAACACAGATCAGTGCAACAAGATAGAAAGCCCAGAGATAAACCCAAGCACATATGGTCAACTTATTTTTGATAAAGGAGGCAGGAATATACAATAGAGAAAAGACAGACTCTACAATAAGTGGTGCTGGGAAAACTGGACAGCTACATGTAAAAGAATGAAATTAGAACACTCCCTAACACCATATACAAAAGGTAACTCAAAATGGAGTAAAGACCTAAATGTAAGGCCAGACATTATAAAACTCTTAGAGGAAATTTCAGGCAGAACACTCTGTGACATAAATCACAGCAAGATCCTTTTTAACCCACCTCCTAGAGAAATGGAAATAAAAACAAAAATAAACAAATTGGACTTAATGAAACTTAAAAGCTTTTGCACAGAAAAGGAAACCATAAACAAGACGAAAAGACAACCCTCAGAATGGGAGAAAATATTTATAAATGAAGCAACTGACAAAGGATTAATCTCCAAAATTTACAAGCAGCTCATGCAGCTCAATACCAAAAAACAAACCACCCAATCCAAAAATGGCCAGGAGACCTGAATAGACATTTCTCCTAAGAAGATATACAGATTGCCCACAAACACATGAAAGGATGCTCAACATCACTAATCATTAGAGAAATGCAAATGAAAACTACAATGAGGTATCACCTCACATCAGTTAGAATGGCCATCATCAAAAAATCTACAAAGAATAAACGCTGGAGAGGATGTGGAGAAAAGCGAACCCTCTTGCATTGTTGGTGGGAATGTAAATTGATACAGCTACTATGGAGAACAGTATAGAGGTTCCTTAAAAAACTAAAAATAGAACTACCATATGACCCAGCCCACTACTGGGCATATACCCTGAGAAAACCATAATTCAAAAAGAGTCATGTACCACAATGTTCATTACAGCTCTATTTACAATAGCCAGGACATGGAAGCAACCTAAGTGTCCATCAACAGATGAATGGATAGAGAAGATGTGGCACATATATACAATGGAATATTACTCAGCCATAAAAAGAAACGAAATTGAGCTATTTGTAGTGAGGTGGATGGACTTAGAGTCTGTCATACAGAGTGAAGTACGTCAGAAAGAAAAACAAATACCATAAGCTAACACATATATATGGAATCTAAAAGAAAAAAACTGGTTATGAAGAACCTAGGGGCAGGACAGGAATAAAGACACAGACATAGAGAATGGACTTGAGGACACGGGGAGGGGGAAAGGTAAGCTGGGGCAAAGTGAGAAAGTGGCATGGACATATATACACTACCAAATGTAAAATAGATAGCTAGTGGGAAGCAGCCGCATAGCACAGGGAGATCAGCTCGGTGCTTTGTGACCACCTAGAGGGGTGGGATAGGGAGGATGGGAGGGAGACGCAAGAGGGAGGAGATATGGGGATATATGTATAGCTGATTGACTTTGTTATAAAGCAGAAACTAACACACCATTGTAAAGCAATTATACTCCAATAAAGCTGTTAAAAAAAAATTTTAAAAGCCCATGCAGGTGTTTATATTTGCTGATCCCTCTATATATACTCCTCTGCTCTAGACACTCACCTTGACTAATCCACAGACCTCTTTCAGGTGTTTGTTCAAATATGACCTTCTCGGGCTTCCCTGATGGCACAGTGGTTGAGAATCTGCCTGCCAATGCAGGGGACACGGGTTCGAGCTGTGGTCTGGGAAGATCCCACATGCCGTGGAGAACTGGGCCCGTGAGCCACAATTACTGAGCCTGTGCGTCTGCAGCCTGTGCCCCGCAACGAGAGGCCGCGATAGTGAGAGGCCCGCGCACCGTGATGAAGAGTGGCCCCCGCTTGCCACAACTAGAGAAAGCCCTCACACGGAAACGAAGACCCAACACAGCCATAAATAAATAAATAAAGCAAACTGTCAACAAGTAAAAAATAAATAAACACTATAAAAAAAAATACATGACCTTCTCAATGAGCATGTCCCTCCCAACACACAAACCCTATCCCTCTTTCCTGCTTTATTTTCCCCCATGTAATTTATTATCTTCCAACACAGCAAATATATTATTCTTAATTTGTTTATTGTCTGTTTTCCATTACTGTAAGTTCCATCAGAGCAGGGATTTTTGTCTGTCTATATACTATTACATCTTCAGCCCCTAACTTATGCATCAATGAATACTCATTAAAAGTGAAAATTAAATGCCTATTAGGCACAAAAAATTAGTGTGCACAGTAGTGTTACCACTGTATAGACTATGTGATTTTAGTACTAAAGCAACAATTGACAGTCTCTTGGAGCAACAAAGTACCATAAGATTAGGGGCCTCCTCTGAAAAACAGAGATTCCTCATTTATTACCTTCACAAGAATTAAAACCAATATTCTTTTGATTCATTCTACTTGCACACTCTACTCCAGACTACAGCCACTGTCACCTAGCTTTTGTTGTTGGGTTTTGTTGTTATTTCGTTAAAAAAAAAAAAAAAAAAAGAATATTTGAAACTGGTTCTCCTATATCTTGATTTCAGATTATCTCCAGCATCCCCTATTAATTCCTGAACACAAATTACCTAATCTGGGTCCACCGACTTTCCATATGTTAAAGAAAAATGTAGCCATTGGACCCAAAAGGAAAATCAAGCCCATTTCTCATTCTGATACTATGAGAAAACCCCAGTTCCCTAGTCTAAAACAAGTTGTTCTCAGTTTCCATCCTATGTTTTTACAAAGCTATATTAGGAATTTCGTTTCTAGATTTTTCTTAGGATTTCTTTATCACTGAAACGATTAATAGACAATTTAAAAATCAACCATAATATAAGGCTGCCTCGTTTTCCCCTCAAAAATCTTGCAACAAAGACCATACTAATTTTTTTTCCAGTCCCTACCTACAGAGTATTGTTTTCTTGAGTAAAAATACCATCTTAGACACAAGAGAAAGCATAGCCCAGATACATTCCATTTCAACCCCTAACAATAATATAATCAGGCACTATATACATATATATGTTACTATTTATTATGATAATAATTATTATTGTTATAATCCTACAGTATAAGTTGGAACATTTTACACAAGGAAAGCTGAGCTTTCAGACAGGCACCGTTCCTCATGGTTCCTACTAAGATCCAAATCTAGACCTGCAGACATGCCTATGTTCTTCCCATCTTACTGTGCTGCCTCTGCACCAGGGCCGAGTCCAGTCCTGAAAGAACCTTCTTAACTGAAACTTTTGGCCTCATACTCCCTCAGGTTATGAAGGAAGTGAATCATTAGTACTTGGCAACGTTTACCAACTCCTAGTGGACAGATTACATAACACTCTGCATGTAATCACTTACTAAGCAGCTAAATTACTATTTTAATCTAATGTAAAAACAGCTCTGAAGTTGTTAGTGTTAATGAGAAATTGTCATAACCATATTAGTGACTCCCACTTATAAATAACTGATACTCCATTCATCTTGTAGTTCATAGGATAATGTTTACTGGAACTTAGCTTTATTTTATTACATAACTTGGAAGACATAGATACATAAGGGATTTAAATCATGTATTTAAATTGGAAAAGAGCAAATCATATTTTATATGTCAGAATCCAATGGATAGCAGATCTACTCCAACTTTCTCTACTCTAGCCTAAGTTTAGCTCCACATGAGATGAGTTATTAAGATTCAAAGTAACAACTGAATAGTTCTAAGTTTAAAAGAAACAACATCAGAGCACAGGAAAAAGTATAAAAATATACTTCTAGATTAAGACCAAAAAGTTAAAACATAAGTCAGATAGCAGCACTTAATTCATCTACTTTTCATCAACTTACCAAAAGGCACAAGAAATATCAGAATGAGAAAGGAAGTTTCAAAAGCATTGGAAATTGGTAATATTGAGTAAAAAAATTATTTTTTAATTCCAGAAGGTCAGAAATAAAGGATAAGACCAAGTAGTGGTAGATTTCCACCCAAGCCATTGCTTACCTCAACCTCAGTGTCAGAGGTGGGAGGGACAGAAAAAAATATACGAAGAAATAGTAGACAGAGACTTCCCAAATAATGAAAACTATTTATTACAGAACTAAGTACTCCAATTAACTCCAAGCACACAAAAAAGAAGAAAACTACACCATAATACATTATAATCAAATTGCTCTAAATCAGTGATAAAGAGTAAATCTTAAATATAGCCAGGAATGTAGGGGAAGATACACTAAATAGAAACAATTATCATGGTGATGGCAGATTTCTCACTGGAAACACTGCAAATGTGAAACAGTGGAGCAACATGTTTAAGTACTAAAAGAAAGAACAACTGTCAACCTAGAATTCAATATCCAGCAAAAGTATCTTTCAAATACAAAGGTGAAATGAATAATTTTTCAATAATACAAAAGCTGAAAGAATTCATCACCAGCATATTCACACAAAAAGAAATGTTAAAGGAAGAAGGCAGAAGAAGAAGGCATTTTTCTCAAGCAGGAGAAAAATGATAATAGACAAAAATATGGATTTACCCTGGAAATGGTAACTACATGAATAAATATATAAGATTTCTCTTGTGATTTGCATCTTCTTAAAATATAATTATTTAAACAAAAATAATAGTGCAAATGTGGTGTTTATAACATATATATAAGTAAAATGTTGAAAACAATGTTAAAGAAGTGGAAGTATACAATTGCAAGATTCTTATACCTTATGTGAAGTTACCATATCTCACTTGAAAGTAACCTGGTAAGTTTAAATATATAATTATAGACCTTAAATCACTAAATTAATAAAACTAAGAGTTATACCTAATAAGTCAACAAAGGAAATAAAATGGAATCAATCCTAAAAGAAGGCAGAGAGAAAGAAAAAAGGGAACAAAGAATAGATGGGATAAATAGAGGACAACTTAAACCTAACCACATCAACAACCACATAAAATGTAAATGGTCTGATAATCTCAATTAAAAAACAGAAATGGTCAGATTATGTAACAAAGCAACACAACTACATGCTGCCTACAACAATGCATTTTAAACATAAAGACACAAATAAGTCAACATTAAAAGGCTGGAAAAGCATATACCAAGATAACACTAATCAAAAGAAAGAAAAAGTATATTGCAGAGAAAAACAAACTTTAATTATCCAGTCTTTTTTAGATTCTTTTCCCATATAGGCCATTACAGAGTACTGAGTAGAGTTCCCTGTGCTATATAGTAAGTTCTTATTAGTTATCTATTTTATATATAGTGGTGTGTATATATCAATCCCAAGAGAAAATATTAACAAGGATAAAAAAACAATTTCATAATTATAAAGGGGTCAATTAATCAAAAGGACATAACAGTACTACACGGTTCTGTACCTAATACAGAGCTTCAAAATGAATGAAGAAAAAACTGATAGAATTGCAAGGAGAAAAAGACCAATCTACAATTATAACTAGAGATTTTTGTATGTTCTCTCAAAAGCTGAAAGAATAGAAAAACATAAAGGATATAAAAGACTTGAACACCACAACCAACTTGAACACCACAACCAATCTAATTAACATTTTATAGAACATTCCACCCAACATCAGCAGAACACATAGTCTTTTCAAGTGCACCCAGAATATTTACCCATATTCTGGGCCACAAATTCAGTCCCAATAACTATAAAACAGTTCAAGTCATAATTACACACTTCCATCAAGGATCTTCAAGGTTTTCTGATTAGTTCATTCTATAATACTGGTGGGGACAATTCATTAAAATGCTACCCACAACAACATACAGATCATACTCATTTTTGCTTCCACAATTATTTTCATACTGAGCATTTCCTTCCCTTACCTCAACGCCATCTAAATCTATCCACCCAGCTCAAACCCATGTTCATTCTAAGCTTTTCACTGAGCATCTATTAATTTTAAATTACCCTTATATACAGAATTATACTGTTAACCTTTCAATTTTGATCTGATTCTTCTGTGAGTATCATTCTTTAAGTCATGAAGCGAGATTTTAAGTTCACTGAGAGTGGAGATTATGCTTGATCATTTTACAATGATCTATAAAGTACCTTACATGCAGTGTACATTACCAATCAGAAGGATCTCGTTTTCCCCCTTCAGACCACATAAGGAAAGGAAGCCAAAGTCATAGTAGAAACCTGTCAAAAAAGAATCTAACAAAGGAGATTCTAGCAACAGGATAACTTGCCTTATAAAATGGCATTACAATGAGAAAAAAACTACATGCAAATAAACATTGATAAGTGGCAGGGTTACACTTGGTTTAGTTAACTCCACCTTAGTGGAAAGTTTGGGTATGACTGAAAGTGAAAAAAAAATAAGACCAAAGAGTACAAGGTTTTGAGTTATACATAAAAGGACTGCCTTGGGCTTGAGCACTTGAGAGGATTTCAAGTATTAATGACCTCTTGCTTCTCAAGTCCTCGGGTTAATGAAGGTAAATAAACAATGAAATTTTATATCCCTGTTGTCTCACTTGCTATAAACACGTATATATCACTGCAGGAAATAAACCCTGAGTTAGGGAAAAGAGAACACTCACTCTGGCGATGCCTGTAGGCCTGCTCTCAAGCTGTTAACATTGTTTACCCATACAATAACACCTAACAGGTTTGCAGCTTCTTAGAGAGGGAAGTAGAATAGGAAGTCAACACCTGAATTGATTGGGGGCTGACTACACTCTTTGGGTTGAATCACTTATTAATTTCCTGTTAGTCTCAAGTCTCCTCTGTTTACTCATGCTTCCTCATTCTGCCTCTTTCTTCCTCGCTCCTTCCTCTTAAGCCCCTGTCTTGTTGCTCCACTCATCACTGGATTAAAGTACTAGAAGAAACAAAAACACTAGAAAATCTACCAAAAGTACAGATTCTCATAGAGGAAAAAGCGAAAGAAACATCTTCCACATCTTTAGAATGATTCTGGGCCAAAGCTGTTTTTCATAGGTAATTTAACGGGTAGTCACTATATTTCATGCAGCATTCTAGCATACAGTAAAATGAAGGCTAGTATTGATATCTTCAATGAACATTGACTCTTGTATTCATTTTTTGATGGCTAACAATTCTGTTGGTGCCATTTTCCTTCCAGAAAAGAAAAATAAGGGAAAACAGTATTTCAAGAATAAACGTTTTTATATACACTATCAAATGTACAATGGATGACTACTGGGAAGCTGCTACATAGCACAGTAGATCAGCTCGATGCTTTGTGATGACCTAGAGGGGTCGTGGGGTAGGGAAGGTGGGAGGGAGGCTCAAGAGGGAGGGGATATGGGGATATATGTATACATATAGCTGATTCGCTTTGTTGTACAGCAAAAACTGACACAACATTGTAAAGCAATTATACTCCAATAAAGATATTAAAAAAATAAATGTTTTATGCTTTCCTTCCCAGAAACTGTGACATATAGTATATGCATATCAGAACAACTACATGATCACAGTGGTGTCCACAAAGCATGTACAAGTGGTTCCTGGAGAACCTTTTTTTTTTTCCAGCAGTTGGAAAGTATGTCACAAGCAATATGTAAGTGATTTTCTATTACATTTGAGAAATCTTGAAGATAAAGCTATGTGTTCCATGATTTTTTTGAACACATACTTGTTTTTCATCTACTACATAGAAGAGAATACGCTAATTACTGCAAGGGACAATTTTTAAAAAAACTTAGAATGATACAGGTGATCAACTCCTCCCAATTTAGTTTACCCAAGTCTTTCCCATTTTAGCACTGAAAGTTTCACATATTGGAAATCCCCACAGGCCTGAGAAAACTGGATGGTTAGTCACAGGGGCACTTTATTGGTTGGAGTTGTGACAATGATAATTGTAACTATGGGCCAAACTGAAAACTTACCTTTTAGACTTTAGTGTCAGGTCTACAGTCAGAATATATTTGCATGACCTGGAATAGCACATTAGTGTAAACTAAGTGTAGAATCTGACATTGAACTATACCTAAGCCTCAATATAAGGAGTTAACATTCTACATTGTCTCAGACAAATGTCTCAGAATTCCAAATTCTCTACATGCAATGCCAAGGAACTCTGACTCTGTTTTTGTTTTAAAGAAAAAGTTGAAGCTTTATTTTTCTTGATACTTAATACTTTAATCCCATTTAAAATATAAAAACTTAAGACTGATGAATTGTTATATTATGACTACAAATAAGTATGTATTGTATTCTTTCCTCAGAGAATCTCTTGGCACTATTTAAAGGAAAGTTATCTACTGCAAAAGGTTAATCAACTCAAACTCAACAAAAGGTCTGACTTTAACTGAAAGTCCAAATGTCAAAATCTGATACAGGCTTTAAACAGAGCAAAACAAATTCAACATGTGTGATGCTACAACATCTCTTGTGTAACTTGGCATCCCTCAAATCCTTACCAGGATGACAGAACATATTTTGGGAGAATGACAGCAGACACTTGCTATAATGACAGTACACATTTTGATGATAATTTCTAACATGTACATGAGGAATACTTGTCTATAGTTTTATTATCTTGTAGTGTCTTTGTCTGGTTTTAACATCAGGGTAATGTTAGCCTCTAAAAACTAAGTAGAGAAACTCTTCTATTTTCTGTGAAGAAATTTAGTAGAATTGGTATGTTTCCGCCTTAAGCGTCAGTAGAATTTACCAGTGAAGTTGTCTGTATGTGTAGTTTTCATTATTCAAATGTTTTTAACTATGAATTCACTTTCTTTGATGGATAAACTGCTCAGATTATCTATTTCTTCCTGAAGGTATTTCTGTAGTTTGTGTCTTTCAGGGAATTTGTCATTTTTTTCCTAAATTGTTAAATTTATAGGCATAAAGTTGTTCATAATATTCCCTTATTTTCTTTTCAATATTTGAAAGATCTGTACTGGTATTCTTTTAAAATTATGATAGAAGTAAAAGTACCTTCTCTATTTTCTTTTTTAATCACTCTTTTTTACTGATCTTTCCAAAGACAAAGGTTTATTTTTATTGATTTTCTCCATTGTCTTTCTAATTCCAATATCATTTATTTTTTATCTTATATTATTTTCATACTTCTACTTGCTTTGGGTTGTATCTACTCCTTTTTTTCCTTAAGATATATCTTAAATCATCAGTTTGAGACCTTTACTCTTTTCTAATGTAAATATTTAATGGTATAGATTTTTGTCTAAGAACTGATTTAGTTGTATCCTACAAATATGTGGTACTTTTGTTTTCATTTTAGTGAAAATAATTTTAAATATTCCATGTAATTTCCTTTTTGACCTCTGGATTGTATTGTTTAATTTTGTAAATTTGAGGGATTTTTATAGATGTCTTTCTATTATTAATTTCTAGTTCAATTTCATTGTAGTCAGAGAACAAACTTAGTATGATTTTAATTCTTCTAAATGAGAGGTTTGTTCTATGGCCCAGTATCTAGTCTGTCTTGGTGAATATCTCATGTGCACTCAAGAAGAATATATATTCTGCTGTTGCTGGATGAAGTATTCTGTAAATCTTAACTAGGTCAAGTTGGTTGATTTTATTCTCAAGTCTTCTATAACCTTACTAATATTTAGGGTGCTGAAATACCGTATTATAATTGTGGATTTATTTTCTTTTGTAGTTCTGTGGAATTTTTTTTTTTGCTTAATTTATTATGAAGCTCTCTTATTAAGGACATAAACATTTAGAGATGTAGAGAGAAGATCAGTAGCATTTGGAAGACTTGAACAACAGGGCCAACCAACTTGATCTAGTTGACATTTATAGAATGAAGCCACCCACCATTTACACTTCTAGTCAACAGAGTAATAATAAGTAAAAGGAGACATACAAAAATATTTATTACAGCACTGATTATTACAGCAAAAATAAGTAAAAGCTGTCTAGAAGTACAGAGTCAGATATATACACTTTTACTCATATGATGAATACCATGAAGTAACTGAAATGAATAAATCATATCTTCATGTATCAAGTTGGTTAAATCTCAGAAATAAAATGTTGAACATAAGAAGCAAGTTGTAAAATGATACATACTATGTGACGGAGTTCAGCTTTACAAAATCTATCAAATTAATTTACTTTCTTAACAAAAGGGAAGCACACAATGTAATCATATCAATATATACCAAAAAGATATCTGATAAAAACCAAATAGTTCTTCCTAATAAAAATACTGTGTGAAAGAGGACTATGAGGGTTTGCCTGGTGGCGCAGTGGTTAAGAATCTGCCTGCCAATGCAGGGGACACGGGTTCGAGCCCTGGAAGATCCCACATGCCGCAGAGCAACTAAGCCCATGTGCCACAATTACTGAGCCTGTGCTCTAGAGCCTGCAAGCCACAACTACTGAGCCCACGTGCCACAGCTACTGAAGCCCACGTGCCTAGAGCCTGCGCTCTGCAACAAGAGAAGCCACGACAATGAGAAGCCCACGCAGCACAACAAAGAGTTGCCCCCGCTCACTGCAACTAGAGAAAGCCCACGCACAACAATGAAGACCCAACACAGCCAAAAATAAAAATAAATAAATTTATTTTTTTAAAAAAGAAATGTCTGGTTAATAAAGCCAGTAGCCTTCACATCTATTACAACTTTTATTTATATATAATTTATGTCAGGGAAAGTATTTACAGAGTTTGTGTCCTGTTGTTTCCCTTTACCAGCATCATGATCATTTATGGAGATAAGCTCCAACCTTTATCAGGAGATCCAGGAAATCACTATCAGGCTATGCCTGGAGGGACCACGAAGATGATCAGCAGGACAGAGAGTAACTACTGATGTCTCACTCATTGGTCAGGATAACTCTACTGAAAGTCCAGACGGAAAAGAAGCACATGCTGCAGAAATCACCAGTATTGATAAAGTCATGAAGCATTGTCTATAAGAAACAATCTCAAAAATTACTTTACAACTAGTCACTCAAAGACTACATAACATCAAAGGCAAGAATGTATAACAGAAACTAAAAAGGGTAAAACTTTTTATGATGCTACTGTAAAACAAATCAAGCATATTCGTACTAATTTCAAAAACTATCATTTCTTTCTTGGTGAAAACAAATCCATACAGCATTGTGGGTCTGCTGGACTACCAAAAGGATGACATGATCGCATGTATGAATTTATTTAAAGGGTATTTTAAAAGGGGATGTTAGTCAATTTAACCATTTAATTTGTCACTTATCATAACCAGCTGCTGCTTTATTTCATCACCAAGACATTAGGACTTCGACAAACCAGACTTATGTTTTCTATAGCTCTCATTTATTCACTCCTTGATTTATTTGGTGTAGAGTCATTGTTTTAAAAGAATGTAGGCTGCCTTAAATTAAGCATATTTGAAATAAGATAAACAAACTCATTTATAAACTAGCGAAAGTGCTGTAGCCCAGCACCTGAACATGACTGGGAGCCCCCAGCAACAAGGCAGAACTGCAAATAAAGATGAAGTTACCACAGAATCTTCAGAAAGGTTATGCTTCTCTTTTACTGCATATTAAGTTGACTAGTCAGTTCTGTGCCCCCATATGAAACAAAAGGATTCACAATGGCAATGTTGATAGCATTTTGAAATTTTAAAGGATTATAGGAGCACCTAAATACCAACTCTGGCACACATAACCTAAAATACTCAAGAAAAATGACTATTCAAATTGTGACCCCTGAATAGCTCTGTCTTCCTCAGCAGTGTCCTGCTTGCAGAAATGAAGTTTCCATATCCCCAATCATAAAGACTCCACAGAATATGATTCTCTGGTTAAAGTCTGCAGATTAATCACTGTGAAAGCAGCTAGACCTCTCCCCTTCCCCATGAAAAAGTAAGGCATAGGGAGAACAACTCTTCACATACCTTTGTAACTGCCAAATATTAAGAAATGGATGTGATATTATTTCCAATGTGCTTTGAAAGATCATGTGTATCGTTTCTCATTGTGCATACTCAAACACCACAATGGAAAAAATAAACTAAACTCAATCATGACTATGCCATGAAAAAAAGGAAGTGTGCTCTGCAGACACATGCACAAATTTCTACAGATTCTAGGCATACATGGCACACAGCTGTTGACTGAATCTGGCCCTTGGGGGGCAGGATAAAAGAAAACACAATTAGAGGTGAAGTAAGCAGGTGTTTTCCTTTGTTTGTTTGCTTTCATTACTTGAGTGGGAAGAGCAAGATAACTTTCTGTATGGTAAAGCACACAGAAATATTTCAAACTCTTCATCTCATTGCTTTGTTTCTTGATGGCAAAGAGACAGTGTTCCCTCTGGAAATGAATTCACCTCCATGCCCATGAAGTATCAGAATGAAAACAAAATTTCTTTGTTGGTGTGAGCTAAAATTAAAATACATTTATGACACTAAATCCTACTCTGCCCTAACTCCTTAAACATTAAATGGACATTAATGCAGAACTTACTCTAGCTCACCTTTCATTACAGATACTCTAATTTTCTCATCTCCCCTAACAGAAATAAACTTCTTGAGGTCAGCAATGATATTATTCATTTGCGTTCCAAACACAGACCTTGCATAAATATGTATGGGATGGTCTGCATCCAGTAGACACACCAAAATATCTGTAGAATGAATCAATTCTGAGTCCCTGAGGGAAATGCTATGAGAACAGATCTTTTTTGGCATCATGATATTTGAAACAAGTGTAGTCTATTTATCCAGGTAACAAATTTCACTTGCTGGCAGTAATTTAATGCAAGGAAACAAGGTAGACACTTCAAGTAAAATCCTCATGTTTCCAAAGCAGAGAGGTAACAGAATGAGGATTTTTCTTTTCCTCTCCCTCCAACCCATTCCTATTATATTGCTGTTATATCAGTTATATAGGTTTAAAACACTGGAAATCCTTAAAAAATAAACACATAAAATGAAGCTGTACTACTCCATGTGTGCATATAGATACACATATACATATACACATATATACATTTTGTGTGTGTGTGTGTGTGTGTGTGTACTGATTTTGGCTTAAAGAGTATCAGTATGATGTCAGCTATAACGTCTGAGAAATTTTTAGGCAGGAGTTATATGAAAAAAAATTCTATGCCTGAGTTCTAATGAGGCAGTCAGTATTGGATTAAGTGCATGCAAGGGCATCAAAAATGTTTTTAAATGAATAAACATATGTATTTGTGTGTGAATGGAGCACACTGGAGTAGTCATCATTAGAAGAACAAAAATAATTAGACACCTTTACTATTCTCACTCTTCAGTATTTTTTAAAATGACATAAAGCCATCCATGTACTACTACCCCTTTTAGCATTTATGGTCTCTAAAGTCTTAATGTGGCCCTAGGGACAGACCATTTTTAACCAGCATGGTAAAAGTGTCCAAGTGAGAGAATCCCAAGGGAAAAAAATATTTTAGGGACAAAATTAGGGACAATAAATCTAATCCCCACCACACCATACCCAAGATCTTTCAAGTTTTTTGTTTTTAATTCTGAGTCTTGTTTTATTAAGAATGGCGTCCCTACCTTTAAAAACCTTTATTAGGTAAAAATCATGAAAGAACATTTGTTTTATATATTTTTAAGAGAAATTTGTAAAAAAAAAAAAAAAACACATGAAGTATTTTATAGGACTTTACATATTTACATAGAAAAAAATGATAATTTTATAAGCCATGTTCTAACACAGAATATATTTGTGTTCACAAATTCACAAAAATCTTCAAACCTAAATTAGTTCTTAATATTAAAACTTCATATATTTATATCTTACCAAAATTTGCTTTAAAAAATCCATTTCTCCCCACATTTCTCAAGTTGACTGCCATTCTACACCTCTGATCCTAAAAATCCTGTCACAACAGTCTTTGAACCACAAAGTTCAAAATCAAAGAACACCTAACATTTGTACTACCAGCACCTGAACTTCAGAGTGTGATTTTCAACAGCCTTGTATTGTCCTTGAGTACAGGAAAATTATTCTTAGTCACTCTGTCTACCAGAGAGTGGATGGAATTCACCTAAGAGCCAACCACGTATATTTAACTAAAGAGCATCTCTCTTCTAACGCATCTTTGAGTAAGAAAAGGGGGGAAAGGACATCTAAATGCTCTTAGATTTGAGTCACAGCCATGGTTATACTAGAAAGGGTAATTTATTCATTTTCAAATTAAAAGGTAACTGCCATAAAGTTCTGTCTTGGGCAAAGTTCAGAATTATTTTATTAAGGAGCTTCACTAGGTTGGTGGCTTGGATAAATTACAGTGATGTAGATCTCCCTTTTGTTGCACTTAATCTGCAGTACCTTCCCCCATTGGGTAATTGTAGGTTTGCTATTAGAGGTGCAAATCTCTTAATCTTCCTCAGTATGAATAACTACAGTCACGCTGTCCTAAGGACAACTGTGGAAATACTCAAGGCAAAAAGCAGAAGCACATGATGAATGATCATTGGGTGCTGTGACATGAGGCATTGTTCTGATTTACTTCAGCAAATCTTTAGAGCTTTAAGTGATTTCAACAGAGACTTTAATCTCTTGCTGCAATTAGTGCTCTCCACAGACTTGACATGTTATCTAACGATTACATCTCTGGCCTTAACAAATCTCACTGCTCTTTTACTAATTTGATAAAAGGCCTCCTTGTTTCCAGAGTTGGTGATTTCCACCCCCAATATATATTCTGGCAACATTAAAACACATATAAAATGGCCACTTAAAGCTTACAATATGTATGATATAAATCCTTTGTTCTCAGAATTCTTTATACTCAGCAGTTCTTGAATATACTCAATGTTAAGAGAAGTGCACACAAACAAGTAAGGGTGGAAAGTCAAAAAGTGATTTTCTCCTTCATTATGTTCTGGGTTTTACACTAGCTAAGAACACCATAATTATTTCTTGAAAAACTATTCGTTCCTTTCCACACAAGATCTTGCAGACACTTCCAAGTTGGTTCCTACCTTTCTATGGCTGTTGTCTTTTCGCAAAACACTTCCTTAGAAGACTAATGAATTTAAACTCAATAGAAGAAAACAAAAGACATATCAAACCAGCTGCCTGTTTTATTTTTCACAGCTGACATCAGAAAGGAGAGAAGCGAAAATATGTAGACATATAAACATATAAACATAACTAGATTTTCTTATCAGCAGCTATAGGGGTCTAAAAAGGGATATGGTTCAAATATTTGCTAGAATATAGTCTAGACTTATCAGTGAATTACTATAAGCACAGATAAACAGGTCAGCATTGAACTCCATTTTTTTTCTCCTTTATGCATTTATGCTGTTCTTTCTACTATGAATGCTCATTCTTCCTTACTCTAAAAATTCTCCTAAGCCTTCAAGGTCATTTCAAATGCCACTCATCAGTGAAACTATACCCACAAATACCAAGACCAAGTAAATTACTCCCTCGTTAGTACTCCAAAAGAACTTTTTATACAGTTCATTATAATTTATCATCCAAACCCTCCACTTACACACCTCCCCGTCACCAGTGTTATAAAACACAGCGTTACATACAGTACATGCACATTTATAGCAAACTAAATTGTCAGTAAGCCTATAAGATCTCTTACACAGAAACAATCAGAAGTCAAATGGCTGAGCAAAACTTATTATATCCTTTTAATGGAGTATTATGCAGCCATTAAAAACATGTTCACCAAAAGTTGGGGAAATATTCTGATATAATGTCAGGTAAAAAAATAAAGCAGAAAATTGTACAGAATTTTGATTCCAGCTATGTATAAAATATATATTTGGAAACAAATTCTGGAAGGAAATACACTAAAGTATTAACCATAGCCTTCACGATCATAAAATGATCAAATATATTTAACTTCTCTTTGAAATTGAAATGACTAAATGTAAACAGAGATTCCCCCATTTCAGTCCTGAATGACAGAGGGGAATACATCCACATGTCAGAAATTTCTGTAAAACATACCACAAGAGAGAGGAAACTAAGGAAAAGGCAAATTCTAAATTATTATAAGTAAAGAAAATTCCTAACTTGGAAGTAAGTGGATGGCACTAATATCTCAAGCAAAACCTCCTCTAACAAAACCTGGGGTTCGGCAACCGTAGGTGAGAATGAAATGTGAAGTAACATGTAGGGAGCAAATTCTGCCAGCGGCTCCAAGGATAGGCACCTACAGGGTATTTGCATGCACTTGGAAGTGGCCCTTGATACACCCAGCCTACCCTTATAAGAGCCAAGAGTGAAACAAGAGAAGCTCCAAGGGAACAAAATTTAAAGAGGCACCCATTCTCAGGGTCCTAGAGCCCTGCTAGGCTACTCACTTGCCTCACACCAATCTGCAAGGGTCTAACTAGTTGGGTTGCATAAATAAATAAAATAAAAACAAACACTCTGAAAAGATGCCCATCAACATAACGGGTAAGATTATTGCCAAGAGGCCACGCCTCTAATCTAAATAAAATAATAAAATAAAAACAGACCTCTAATCTAAATAAAAATAATATAAATCTAATCTTTTCATTCTCACTTATAAGGAATTATGTGACTTCCAATATTAGAAAAATATATACTTCTCCCACCCCAAGTGCAACAATTAGTAAGAGGATGAAGAAATAGTAATTTTCAAAAAATGGACTCATATGAGATAATTTTGTAGTTTGAAAGAAAATGACCAATTTAAAGGTATTAAAACAAATACAATTTTATCTATCAGATTTACAGCATAAATTAAGACATTAAATCGTAACAGTATTCTCATGCAAATTTGAAGATATTGCATCTATGAAGAAAATAATAGAGATAGATATTAAAACATACTATAAATTTGCAACAGTTGAGAAGTATGATACTGGCACCAAAATAAACAGATAATGGAAATAAACATAATAAAAAATCCTAGAAATAACACCAAATATATTAAGAAATGATTGATTTCACTAAACTGATATTAAGAATTTCTATACAACTTTAAAACTTCACTGTAAACAAAGTTAAAATGTAGTCAAATGTAAACAAAGCTAAACAGCAAGAGAGAAACTAAGAAAACAAATTTTCTACATGAGAAAGTAAATATCCTTACAACATAGAGAGCTCCTAAAAAACAGAAAGCAAACATTCCAGTAGGAAAAATATATAACTCAACAAACATATATTGAACACTGTATTAGTTTGCTAGGGGTGCTAACAAGGTAACACAGAGTGGGTGGCTTTAAGAACAGAAATTTATTTTCTCACAATTCTAGAGGTTAGAAGTCCAAAATCAAGGTTTCAGCAGAGTTGGTTTCTTCTGAGGTCTCCCTCCTTGACTTGTAGATAAATGGCTGTCTTTTCCCTGCATCTTCACATAGACTTCCATCTGTTTATGTCTATGTCCAAATTCCCTCTTCTTATAAGGACACTTGTCATCTTGATTAGGACCCACCTTAATGACCTCATTACCTCCTTAAAGACCCTCTTTCCAAACACAGTCACATTCCAATGTACTGGGGACTTCAGCATATGACTCAGGGGGGAGGGAGAGGGAGTGGGAGGGAAAGGAGGGAAGTTTGTAACAAGTACAGGTATCCCCCACCTTTTGAAAGTTTGCTCTATGCCACTTCGCTTTTACAAAAGACCTGCATTAGTACCCGTTTTTGCTAACCAAAAGAAATTCCAAAAGGATTTTCGATTTCATAAAAAAAAGCTGAAAAGTGAAAATAGCCTTCAGCGTCCGTTTTGCAAAGAACTTTTATAGAGGCAGTGCACATCTTGAGTAACAAGAGTAGCACCACCAAGCTCCTTCCATGGACGTATACTCACCATCTCTGCATCAAGTCACCACAGCTTTGAACTGTGTCTGTGAGCATCTGTGCTTTATCTCAATTCATTTTGTGCCTCCATTAGCAAGATATGTCCTAAGGTAACTTCTTCTTCACTTGATGCCATTTTGGCTTACAAAATATTTCATAGGAATGCTCTACTCTTGGAGAGCAGGGAATACCTGCATCTACTATTTGCCAGGCATTATTCTAGATACATCAATGTACAAAACAGACAACTATCCTTGCCTTATAGACTTGACATTCCATAGAGATGTCCATGAGAGGTGGACAGTAAACAGTAAACATGATAAATAAAATTATATCAGAAGGTGATGAGCATTATGGAAAAAACTAAAAACAGAGTAGTTTAAGGAGAATCAAAAATACATGGTGGGGGGGGGTCTGCAGTTTTAAAATAGGATAGTCAAGGTATGCCTCACTGAGTATATGGCATTTTAACAATAATGGGCAAAAGAAATGAATGGTACATCACACATACTTTAAAGAATCCGAAATGCTCAATAAACAAAGAAAAAATGTTCAACTGCAACAAAGCATCATTTGTCATCTAATGAACTGACAGAAAAAGGTGTTAAAAATACCACCAAATGTTGGCGTGGTGCAGGTAAGGTTTAATGGGAGTATAAATTGGTAGAACCACAAAAGAGTAGAGAAATTAAAGGAGAAAACATATAGAGAAAAAGCCCCCTGCATTATATCATAATCAAAGCTGAACTTCAGACGGATCAAAGATCTAAATATGAAGGGCAAAAATAAAAATGTAAAACATAAAAACTATAATAGAAGAAAATGTTAATATCTATGTGAACTAATGATAAAGATTCCTTAAGATTCAAAAAGCACAAATCATACATTTAAGGAAAAAAACTAAAAATAGAACTACCATATGACCTACCAATCCCACTACTGGGCATATACCCTGAGAAAACCATAATTCAAAAAGTCACATGTACCCCAATGTTCAATGCAGCACTATTTACAATAGCCAGGACTTGGAAACAACCTAAATATCCATCAACAGATGAATGGACAAAGAAGATGTGATACATATATATAATGGAATATCACTCGGCCATAAAAAGGAAAGAAATTTGGTCATTTGTAGAGATGTGGATGGACCCAGAGTCTGTCATACAGAGTGGAGTAAATCAGAGAGAGAAAAACAAATATCATATATTAATGCATATATGTGGAACCTAGAAAAATGGTACAGATGAACCTATTTGCAGGGCAGGAATAGAGACGCAGACGTAGAGAACGGACATGCAGACACAGGTGGGGCAGGGGAGGGCAGGATGAATTGGGAGATTAGGTTTGACATAAATACACTACCAGGTGTAAAACAGATAGCTAGTAGGAAGGTGCTGTATAGCACAGGGAGCTCAGCTCAGGGCTCTGTGACAACCTAGATGGGGGGGGATGGGGATGGGGAGGGAGGTCCAAGAGGGAGGGGATATATGTATACATATAGCTGATTCACTTCATTGTACAGCAGAAACTAACACAACATTGTAAAGCAATTATACTCCAATAAAAAAAAATCAAAAAAGAAAAATGATGGATTAGACTCTACTCAACAAAGAACATCATGGACAACATTAACTGAGTGGGAGGAAATAACTGTAACTTCTAAAACCAATAATGAATTAATATCTAGGAATATATATACATCAAGAAGGAAGGAAAAGGAAAACTTAAAGAATTCCCTGAAAACAAAGCCAGAACAGCTAATAAATGAAGAGATACTTAAACTAGTAACCACAGAAGTGCAGATTCCAACAACAAAATACCAATTTATACAATCAGATTTACAAAAATTTCAAAGAAGGCAAATACCAAGTATTGGCAAAGATATTAGACGAAATAGAGGCCTCATGCACCACTGATAGGTGTTACCCAAAATAGTCTGGCAGTATCTATTTGCCCTATGACCTAACAACTGCATGTCTGACTACATATCACAGATGAATTCTTGCTCACAGAGTTCCATGAAGGGACATATATATACATGATTCTTCACTGCAGTGTACTTCAGAGAGCAGAAAAATGGAGGCTGAGTGTCTACTAGCAGGGAAATGAAGGAGTGAAATGTGGTGATGTATAAAATAAAATACTATCCCGTAGTTAGAATTAGATGTTCTACAAGTAGCTATGCCAAACTAGATGTATATCTAGCAACATGCATCCATCACAAAGGCATTGTCATGAGTAAAAAAAGGTAAGTGTCTAGAGTACACTATTATTTATGTAAATTAAACACACATACACCTATGATGCCACCAGAAATATACAAGGAAATACAGGTATTTGAGGACATATTTCAAATATATAAGGATAGATACCTATCAGGAGAAAGTAACAATAAGGAAAGCAGAAGGAGAAAAAAACAGCAAATCAAACAAGGTAAGACATGGATTGATAATAATATACTATGAACTGAGAAGTAATATAAATTCAATTCTTTCTACCTGATAGCCACAAAAGAGAGGAAAAGTGAAAATTATCCTCATATGAAATTTCTGAAATTAATTTAATCTCAATAAGAATTCCAATTTTTTGAAGTTGAATCAAATTTTAAATTTAATCTGGAAACATAAATAGTAAGAATAAGCATTAAAATCTTCCAATAAAAGATAATATTTATACTACCAGTCATTAAAACAAACAAAATAAACAAATCTACACTAATTAACATAAAAGATAGTATGGGTTGCAAGATAGAAATATAGTCAAGGAAACGAAGTTCAGAAGTGAGCCAAAGATTATATCAGATTTCAAGGTATGTAGGAGTCAGCCATGCTTCTGCCAAAGACCAGGTCCTTTATCTATTCTCTTCCATTTCATCCAATGACTTGGAAAGAAGTCCATGATACAATAAGTAAAAAAAAAAAAAAATTAAGCTGCAGATCAACTGAAATGAATAGTTTGATTTATTTTTATAATAATTTTTAATATTAAAAATAACTTAGGGCTGCCCTGGTGGCACAGTGGTTGAGAGTCCGCCTGCCGATGCAGGGGACACGGGTTCGTGCCCCAGTCCGGGAAGATCCCACATGCTGCAGAGCGGCTGGGCCCGTGGGCCATGGCCACTGGGCCTGCCCGTCCGGAGCCTGTGCTCCGCAGCGGGAGAGGCCACAGCAGTGAGAGGCCCGCAGTGAGAGGCCCGCGTACCGCAAAAAAATAAAAATAACTTAGAATGAACCTCAGATTTCATCCAATGGCTGTCATTGAAATGGCTGTCATTAAAATCATTCCATGTGGCTTACTTAAATATTTATTCCTTTAAAATTTCACACAGTCTAAAGAAAGAGTGACAGCTAGAGGCTGAGACTATCAATTTTAGCTGTTGAATAGTCGTCCAGTGTGGAATCCTCCAGACCCTCCCCACCCATTTTCCCAGTACTCTGTGTACCTTCTATTTATATGTGACTTTCATCTAACTGTACTAGCTGAGCCCCTTCTAACCCTCAAAAACCAAAACAAACAAGCAAACAAAACTGTTCACAATGTGACTATCTTAAATGAAGTTGAAATGTCAGAAAATTTTTGGTATAATATAACAAGGAAGGAATCCAAAAACTTGGGGAGACAGGAATACTGTAGTTCATGATAAATGATCTACTCTCCCATCCTTCTATGCCCCTCAGAAAACCTACAAGATATTCACTTAATCAAAGAATTTAGAAATATAAATGTTGAGGGGAATGCTAGCATCTCTGAAAAGTGTTATGGTGTCTGTTCTTTGTAGGGCAAAGATACTGGTGATGATGCTCACAAGTGACATAGGTACCATGACTGCTATGGAATGATCAGTTCTCCAGATGGTATAAGCCTAGGAGCCGCACTTAACCACCCAAAGAAAAGAGAACATAGTTATAGTCAGGATGTTCTGAGTGGTAGTGACCTTTGATACTAGAAAACTGATGAGAGGACTGAGATGAATGGGCACCTTCTAAGATTCTACATGATTTGTATAACTCAAAAACCTCTGAGTCTGGTGAACATACATGACATGAGCCACCAAAACAGAGTAATAGCCCTTCACATAACACTTAATTCTGAGTTAGTTCAGAGACCCTGAGCCCCTTAAGTGAAGGGATGGTTAGCTATCTCAAGTACGTTCCATAAATCCTCCTAATTTCCCCCAAGGGGGCGGAATGTGAGGCACTGTGGGTATAGAAATACCTAGATCTTTGGAGGATTACTGCACATTAGCTTTGAGTTAATGTTAAACCTTAGGAATCTAGAAAGACACTGTTGTCATCTAGTCAAAGACGAATGGAGTTCAGCCTTAAATCAGTCTTTCAGACAGCTCAGTGTGACAATGGACTCATCCTATGGTCGTTTCCCCAGATCCTTGGTATACAGTTGAAACAGATACACTAGAAAATAGAAGAATCCTCACATTAACTCAAGTTTACTTCTTTTATGGTTCGAAGGACCAGGTGGAAGGCTCTGGAGTGCCATCTCTCTACCTAAATAATACATTTATAGGAACACCTGATATCGCTGGACAATCACAGAGATTAGTGCTACCACCAAATTTTTTTAAGCTGCTGAGGTAAGGCTTCCTAACACATCCCTGTTTAACTCCAAGATATGTCTTAAAGAAGGACAGCCTAATCAAGTAATTATGCCAACTGAAGCTGCTAGTCCAGATGTGCCCACTTCACTAAAGTAAATCAATCCAACTCCTAGCACCTGGCATGCAGCCACTGCTCTGGTGAATTCTTTTTCTACCATCCAATACACAAAGAATACTCAAAGCAGCTTGCTCTCACTTAGCAATGACAGAAGTAACTTTCACTATTTTGCCTCAAAGTAGGCCAACTCTCAGGCTCTATAAAAAAAATTAATCTATATAGATTTTGATTGTTTCCCTATTCCACAGAGCATGATGCTGGTGCAGTATACTAAGAGAATCACATTGATGGAATATAGAGAGTAGAAAGCATCAGGTAAACTAGATACCTTGATAAGACACTTGTGTGGCAAGAAACCTGAGATGCATTCCATGAAAATACAGAGACCTGAATCTCACTGAAGATTCTGAACTCCAGTGATCTGAGGCATGTTAGGATATTCCCTTCGAAGGGCTAATTTCCATACCTTTTGTCTCCATGCCAAGAAATAAATGTACATTGCCTGGAGGGCTTCCTTGGATTCTGGAGACAACGCACATTGTATGCCATATTGCCACCTCCTTCTCAACCAGCATCTATGGCTTCATGAAGAGTTCCCAGTGACCAGCTGACTGAGGAAGCTCAGATTGCTGCAGCATTACTACGCAATTCAAAAAGCCTTGCAGAGTACAAGAGGGTTGTAAAATCCCACCAATTGAGAAATTTAAAATGCCCACATCGATGATCAGAATCTTTGAAATAAGATGACTAGAGGATTAGACATTAAGAGTATTGAAAAAAAGGCACACAGACCTCTCAGAATGAGGAAAGAATGTGAAAATATGTGTCCCAAGCGATGATCATCGGGGAGGGGATGGGGGGGGGCACCTCTTCATAATAATACAGAAAAGATAAGGCAACCTGTGAATGTAAATTTCCTTTCTCAGACAGTCCAGTGCTTGCTTAATAAACTTATGAACAAAATGGCCACAATGGCAAAAACAGAGATTTGCAATGTTTCAATTTCACCTCACCTAGAATGATCTCACTGCTGAGAAATTTGCAAGCAACAGAAAACTGACACCAAATTTCCAAGAAGGGACCGTATCCCAGGGGACCAATCCGCCACATGGTGGCAAGCTAATTACACTGAAATATCCCATTATGGAAGATCAGTAATTTTTCCTTACCAAAAAAACATGCCCTCTGGATTCAGATTTATTTTCACTGTTTGCCGCTCTTCTGCCATCAACTCTATCATCTGTGAATTTACCAAATATGCCATTTACTGTCGCAATATCCCACACACCTTGTTTCTAACAACTCATTTTAAAAGTGAAAGAAGTAAGAATAGTTGCTGTTGTTCATGGGATTTGTTGGTCTTAAAAGGTACATCACTTAAATGCAACTGCTCATAAAAAGAGTAAATTCATTTATTAAAGACCCACTTTTCATTCCAGCCAAAGGCAATACCTTGTGATGCAGTCTGAGTGGATGCAGCATAGGCTCTGGAAGGATTATGATATAATTAGGAGTAGCTGAAGGAGAAGACCATTCAGTTGGAGCTGTGGCCTTTGGTAGAGACACAGCCAGCTCGTGGCAAGATGGTAGTGAAGGAAGAGGGTCAATAAATATGCCAATCTCACTCTTCTCACCTTTTAATCTCCTACCAATGCAGCCCACTAACCAAACCTAAACAAAAGCCAGAGGGTAAGACAGCCTACTGACGCAGTCCATAAAGGTCATCCTCTGGGAAACACAGCAGGTTGAAGAACAGTGGAGAATAAATTTAGAGGGAAAAACAGAAAATATCTACCACACTCTAACAGTGATATCCTCTTTTATTACTCACTCAGTTCATTTCCAGGTTTGAATGGCAATAGTTATTAGGGTTAAGATGTCAAAATTTATAATATTATTCGATAATGCCACAAAGATATACCATTGCCTAGGTAAGAGCCACAAAATGGTTTTGAGGAGTGAACAAGAGCATTTAGGGCTGAGGAATACTTTGGATCTTCCACTCCTATTCACTCTATGTCTCTAGGAATGTCCTCCCAGTTAACAACCCCTACACATCCTCATAGTTTCGAGCATAAAAATGCAAGAATTTCAAAATCAGATTACTTTTCTAAAGTCTGTAGGCACTCAAGCAGAAGAAAAAACAAACTTTAAATCATCCTTGATTCTTCTTTACCTCTCACATCCAATCCATCATCAAGTCTTGGTAGCTCAACTTCCAAAATACATCCCACATACATATACTTTTTTCTGGTATTCAGCACTACCCTGTAATCTAAGCTATCATCATTGCTCATATAATCTTTTAAATGAGGAAAAAAAGTAAAAATGTTCTTTGACCTTCTATTTGATAAATTATTGCTCTGATTTTCCTAATAGCAATCACCATTATCCAGAATCATGTTTGCTCTTTCACTGTTTACTTCTTACTGTTTATCTTCCTCATAAGTCAGTAAGTTCCATGAGTGTTAAGAGTTGACCTTTTTACTTATACTTTCCAGGACCCAGGATGGTACCTGACAAAGAGTAGGTGTTAAAAAATTTTTCATTAATGAATAAATGAATTCTAAAGCACTCTTCAATATTAGATTTACTAATAGAGTATCACTATACTTCTGTTACTATTGTATACATTGTTTTGCATGTGTTTGGTATAGGTATTTTTGACAGGAGGGTGCAAGGAAGAACTAATTCTTCATTTTGGTAAATCCTACAAGGTTATGAATTGACTTTATTGGTATGATTTGCATATAATTTTCAAGAGAAATAAGTTCTATTAAATATTATCCATAACGTAATATAAAGGTGACAAGTTATCTACATTTTAAAAGGTTAAAATGATAATACCGTCTTTGGTTTGTCATTTTGCCCAACAGGCTATTTTGGTTTTGAGCATGAATTTTAAAAATCAAACTAAAGTTAACTAAAATCTTTAGTATGGCATGGCAGGAAATAAATGATTCTACATGTTTCTACAAAAACAAAACTGAAGAGCTGAACAAAAAATTTGCTAATTGCTCTTATTTTGGCACTGAAAACCCTAGGAAATAAGAGAGGATTCCAGAACTCAAGGAATTCAAAAATCTATGCAAGGTGAAAAATCAATAAAGTTAAATACAACATAAGTGATAAGGTATATACTAGTAGTACAAAACAAAAGCATGAACGCAAAGGAGTGGGCTACCTGATTTTTGTTCAGAAAAATTAAGAAAGGCTCCAAAAGTTACACCTGAGCTGAGCCATCAGTCTAAAATACAGGCAGGGGCAAGCAGACCCCATCATGCTGAACAGTTTGGATTTTACCCTGCACTGAACGCAGTCTTTGATAGATATGGGCAGACATGGTCATCTCTGTTTTTGTTTTAGGTACATTAGCCTGGCAGGATTACACAAGGCCAATGGGACAGAGGGGAGAGCAGAGGCAGAGAGTTCAGTTAAAAGGTGACTGCCATTTATTTGCAGGGAGTAAAAGGAAACTAGAACAAAGTTCACCAACCTCTCCGTGAGGTGACAGTGAAACAAAAAGCAAACTTTTCCTCTAATGTTCAGGTCAAATAGCATACAGGCCATGAAATATTTTTCTTCTCCTAGCATTGTCATAAAAAGACTTTCATAGATGAAACCTAGTGAACAAATATGTTAAAGTTATTTTACATTTCCCTTCTGGGATCTTTTGTCTTTTAGTCATGAGGAAAATCATACTCTCTAAGAAGTTCATGGAAAACATATTTACTGCTTTAGTTATCTCATATGTGGCACATGCAGTCTCCAAATTGCATGGCACTATGGAAAGATGATACCAAAAATAAAGGGATAAAGTGATAAAACTAACTAACTTCTAACTAGCTAACTTCTCCATTCATTTAGGAAAGAACAAGCAGAATCCAATTTGCCTGGCCAGTTAGAAAATTCCTCAGACCATCCTGCTGCTGACAAATCTCTGGAAGCCTCCTACTTTGTGACCTTCACTGCTGCTCTACCCTGCTGTATCAAGACAGCACACTTCAGTTACACCTATTTCTATTTTATCATGAATCATTTTCCCTTTTATACTCTTCCCTGACTGCCCTTTTTCCTACTGATACAAATCCCTTCACTCCTAAAATCCAATCAACTCAGCATAACTCACACATTTTAACTTTTTTCAACAGCCGGTGCTCCTCCAACCTTACTTAACAGAATTAGCCAAATACCCTGATCTTTGTTTGGATCTTTAATCTTTGAATGAATCATATTCTAATGCTTCCTGTTTACTACAACTTGCTAACCACACCAAACCATCCTGAATATAGGTAAGACTATATCTAAAGAGTAAAATTTGTTAGAAATATACAAAACAGGAGAGAGAAAGGCATCTTTTATTTTTATGATTACTTCTTGGATAGTCAGCCTATCATAAAAAGTCAGTACTGAGTCTCCATCTGGTGGCCAAAATTTCTACCTGTAAATTGTAAAGGACCTCATTACTTTTTGGTCCATCACCCTGAGAGTGAATCACAGAAGATACAAAACATGATGCATTATCCTAAAAAGAATGCATACTCATTTAATTAACTCAGAAAATTTTAAGTGTGATAATGCATAAAGTCATACTTACAGAAATTCCAATGTTTAGAGCCAAACCTCATGCAAGAAAAACAAAAAAGCAAATATGTTCTGAATTGAGCACAAAGGTAAATTCTGTCACAGTCAGAAATTGAATTTATGTAATCATTATTTAGCAAATATTTATTGAGCACATATTATATGTGAACAAATGCCCTCAGTGCAGGGGCTATAGTGAACAAGATAAGCAAATTTCTTCCCTTCAAAGAGCTTACATTCTAGCGAAGAGAAATAAAAATATATACAAACCATAGTATCAGTTGTAACCAATGTAAGGAGGTAAAATAAAGTAGAATAATAGGATAGGGAGTTATAGAGGTGAAAATATACTTACTTTATGAAGAATGGTCAGGATTGGCCTCTATAATAAGACAATATTTAAATAAGAGACTTGAATAAAGTGAGAAATTTATGCATTCCTAAGGAAAAACATTTTAGGCTAGTACATATAAAGGACCTTTAAGCATGTTTAAAGATCAGTAAGTGGAACAATGTGGCTGGAGAATAGTAAGTGACAGGAAAAGTGAAAGATGAGGTAAGAGAGGTAGCAATGGGTCAAATAATGCAGGGCCTTACAGCCACTCAAGGACTTTGAATTTTAATCTAAATGTGGAAGAAAACCACTGGAGGTTTTGTACAGAATCAGATTTGCGTTTTAATAGGCTCACTCAGCTATGTGAAGAACAGACTGGGTATATATTCGGAGGGGCAGCAGGGAGACCACTGAGAAGTCTGCTGCAGGGAAGAAATGGTGGTGGCTTACACCCTGATGATAGCAATGCAAGGGGTAAAAAGTCATAGAGATTATGTTTTAAAGGTGGTGCCAATAGGAATGTTTGTGGGGTATGAGAGAAAAAGAGCAATCGAGGATAACATCGAGGGTTTTGTCATGACAACCAGGTGAAGAGGAAACCAATTCCTAAGATGAAGAATACTGGGGAAAGAGAAAATTTGGGTAGGAAAAATAAGAATTTAATTTTAGACAAGCTAAATCTGAACTGGCTACTATTAGGCATCCAGCTGAAAACTTCAAGGATATACAGGTCTGCAATTCCAGTGAAATGTAAGAAATGAAGATATAAACTCCAAACAAGTGTTTTGTAACTTGTACTGTTGATCAACAAGAAAATGTGGATGGTTCACTCAATACAATCTACCAAAATGAGTTAAACACATGTTAAATTGATGGCAGAATAATTCAGAACGTGAAGGCAAATTTTACAATCTATTAGTTTCAAAGCTCCAAGGTGCTGACCATAACATCCCAGGCAATATGATGTACAAAGAAAATAAAAATTTATCACTTCAGAGATGCTTTCACTTCTGGTAGAGTGACAAGACAAAGAATTTAACAAGAAACAAGCAATATGCGAGAATGAACAGGGTAGCAGGGGAAAACCGGAAGAGGGGAAGAGAATCAGTGAAAATAACCAGAAAGTACGTAAAGTGACAAAGGCCAGAAGGACAATGCTGATGACATGACCAGAAAGCTAAAGTATAAAACAAAACTTGTGATTTTCCCCAAAACTATATTTAATAATTTCATTTGTAGGAAAATTATTCCAAATATTAAATCATATTAACACATCACTGACTGGAGATGTATTAATACGTCTTTTGTTACTTGAACGTTACTGACTGGAGACATATCAATACGTTTTTAGAGAGTGATACAATTAACATCACCATCAGAAGTTGTTTGAGCTTAAAATTGATCAAGGGTTCATTATACAACTTACGATTGTTGTTATCATTCACATTTTACTCCGTTAGGTTTTTGTTCCAATCTTGTGTATGTCATAAAGGTAAAATTTTCAAAAACGACGCAATGCGAAATGTTGAATGAAGAAGAATTTTTTTGGTGAATTTTATGCAGATACTTTCTCTGATTGTCCGAGCGACATATATACTAGTGTCTCAGAAGATGATACTTCCTCATAATATAGTTCTGATTCAGACGATGTGAATACTAGACCAACAAAAAGACAAAAAAACCTGTGATTGATTCTGATATGGAAAGTGAAAATGAAACTCACGGTGCTAGAGAATGCTCCTTCGCTTCTACAGAAGAGTGGACTGAAGACAACATTTCATGAAAATCAGAAGACTTTACAGGTGTGGCATGTATAACTATTAAATGTAATAATCCACAAAATGTTAGTGAAATAACAGAATTAATTTTTGGCCAGCCAAAATAAAATCGCTAGCCACAGGCGTTTGTTTCTGCAAAACTCCCCTGGTCAATGAGTTAATATCTCAATTATGTAAAGTAGTCAAGAAAAACATCTTCCAGGTAAGTGAATTTTTAAATGACTTGAGACTGGTATTTCTGAACTTGGTCACATTTGTTGTCCTAGTTGGCTGCTATCACACCCATGACAAACTTATGGATGGATGATTAAAGCTATACTCTATACTGAAAATTTAAGCACAATGTGTGATGATTTCTTCTTTGGAGTTAAGGTAGGTCTGTTTGCCAACAAAGAAAGATACAGATATTGTGGCTAATTCCTGGTACAGAGTATATGTTTAAGTCAACACATACTGGTTGAATGTTTACTATACACTTAACGCTGTATTAAGTATTAAAAATTCAGGTGACAGTTTTTTTTTCTGGGTGCCAGAGCTCTTTATTTTTTTATTGGAGTATAATTGCTTTACAATGTTGTGTTAGTTTCTGCTGTACAACGAAGTGAATCAGCTATATGTATACATATATCCTCTCTTGGACCTCCCTCCCACCACCCCTCATCCCACCCATCTAGGTCATCACAGAGCACCGAGCTGAGCTCCCTGTGCTATACAGCAGGTTCCCACTAGCTCTCTATTTTACACATGGTAGTGTATATATGTCAATCCTAATCTCCCAGTTCATCCCACCTTCCCCTTCCACCCCATGCCGTGTCTACCCATCCGTTCTCTACATCTGCATCTCTATTCCTGCCTTGCAAATAGGTTCATCTGTATCATTTTTCTAGATTCCACAGATATGTGTTAATCAAAACTACAGTGAAGTATCACCACACACCCGTCAGAATGACCATCATCAAAAAATCTACAAACAACAAATGCTGGACAGGTTGTGGAGAAAAGGGAACCCTCTTGAACTGCTGGTGGGAATGTAAATAGATACAATCACGATGGAGAACAGTATGGAGATTGCTTAAAAAACTAAAAATAGAACTACTGCATGACCCAGCAATCCCACTACTGGGCATATACCCTGAGAAAACCATAATTCAAAAAGACACATGTACCCCAATGTTCATTGCAGCTCTATTTACAATAGCCAGGACTTGGAAACAACCTAAATGTCCGTCAACAGATGAATGGACAAAGAAGATGCGATACATATATATAATGGACTATCACTCGGCCATAAAAAGGAAAGAAATTTGGTTATTTGTAGAGATGTGGATGGACCTAGAATCTGTCATACAGAGTGAAGTAAGTCAGAAAGAAGTGACAGTTTTTAATTTTTTAATTAATTAATTTTTGGCAGCGTGGTGTCTTCGTTGCTGCACGCAGGCTTCCTCTAGTTGTGCTGAGCAGGGGCTACTCTTCATTGGGGTGGATGGGCTCCTCCTGTTGTGGAGTACAGGCTCTACTTGTGAGGGCTTCAGTAGTTGTACTCGTGGGATCTAGAGCGCAGGCTCAGTAGTTGTGGCACACGGGCTTAGCTGCTCCGCAGCATGTGGGCTCTTCCCAGACCAGGGATCGAACGCATTTCCCCTGCATTGGCAGGCGGATTCTTAACGCATTTCCCCTGCATTGGCAGGTGGATTCTTAACCACTGTGCCACCAGGGAAGCCATGATAGTTTTTAAGTATTAAGGGTTGAGATGATAGTATCTATCCTCAAGAAATAAACACATAATCAGATATATCAACAAATAAACTGCAGTCTGAGATCTGGGGTGGGGTGGATATAGGACTTCAATTAACAAATTTTTTTGAATAAACAGTTAATTTTTTAAAAGATTATTAGTCCTGGGCTTCCCTGGTGGTGCAGTGGTTGAAAGTCCGCCTGCCGATGCAGGGGATGCGGGTTCATGCCCCGGGTCCGGGAGGATCCCACATGCCGCGGAGCGGCTGGGCCAGTGAGCCATGGCCGCTGAGCCTGCACGTCCAGAGCCTGTGCTCCACAACGGGAGAGGCCACAACAGTAAGAGGCCCGCGTACCACAAAAAAAAAAAAGATTATTAGTCCTTAATAAGGAATAAAGCCTCTTCCTTCAGTTTACAGTGATATTCACAAGTGTACAGGAGGAAGGTTTTTAAATAAGTGTGCAGATAATTTCCAGCATGGGATTAAGGAACCTTATCATGATGGGTTTAGTCTGTCTGCAGGACAAAGATACAGAAATCAGGCAGTCTGATACTGTTTTTCTTTGCCTTCCTGATTCAAACAGTTCAGAAATATTTGCATGAAGGCTTACTGATCCAAAGTCTCCAAAATAAAACTTTTATTTCTTTTGTGCCTTCCCAAAAGGTACAAGTTACCTCAGCTCCCAACAAAAATCTAAAATGGGATATAAGGAGTAAAATGCAAACAAAATGACTTTGAGGTATCCCTGCAAATATCCATCACTACGCTCTCTCTATAAAAAAGTGATGCTTTTTTTTTATGTTTAAAAGCAAAAATTAGGAAGTCAAATAATGTCAGGGGCTATCAAGGATATGGAGGAAAGGAAACTTGACAGTATAAACTGGCGCAGCCATCTGGAGAGCAATCTGGCACTGCTTTCTGAAATTAACCATGCCCATACTTCATGATCCTGCAATTCCATTTATGTGTGTATCCACTAGACAATCTTAAGTAAAAAAACTAAAGGAGACAGATATGATAAAATTCTTCAGCATAAACCATAAAACAAAATATACTTGTTAAATAAAATTTAATAAATTTTGTACAATGTAGGACACCATCCAAAAAGAAGATATTTGCAAGTGCCCCAAAATGACAAAGAATATCTAGAGCTGTACTACCCAATGCATGAGCCACTATCCACATGTGACTAGTTAATTAATTAAAATTAAAAAGTCAATTCTTCAATCACAGTAGTCAATAGCTGCATGTGACTAGTGGTCTCTGTAGTACTGGATATCACAAAGTAACATTTCCATCATCATAGAAAGTTCTACTGGATATTTCTGATCCAGAATATACAAGGAACTCATGCAAACCAATAAGGGGCAGCAGGAAGCGCAATAGTAAAATAGGACAAGGATATATATAACAAGCATAAAATGTATGCTCAAAAAGTAGTAATAAGAGAAATAAAAATGAAAACATTACATCACTATTATACCATTAATACTAACCAAATGAAAGTTAGGCAATGTCAAGTATTGGTGGGAATGTTAAGGCACAATAATGATAATTTACTGCTGGTGGGTGTGTGGACTGCTGTAGCCATTCTGGAAAGCAATCTAACACTTCTCGGTGAGATTAAACACAAGTATTCTCTTTTTCAGAAATTTCATTCATTGACATATATTAAAAATTATCACAAAGACAACCCCTGGAACATATAAGAGAACATTCACTGAAGCACTGTGGAAAACAGAGGGGAAAAAAAAGGGGCAGATGAGGAAAAGGAGATGAAGGAATAGAGAGAGACAGGAAAAGAGATGAAGACAGGTAAAGAAACGGAAATGGTAAAAGATGAAGACAGGTGTGACAGAGCAAAAGGAATAAACGAGAATATCAAAAATAATAAATAGCAAGCAGGTTTTAAAGAGAAGAGATATAATGGGTAAAAGAAATATTTAAAGATATAGTGACTGGGGCTTCCCTGGTGGCGCAGTGGTTGAGAGTCCGCCTGCCGAAGCAGGGTACACCGGTTCGTGTCCCGGTTCGGGATGATCCCACATGCCGTGGAGCGGCTGGGCCCATGGCCACTGAGCCTGCGCATCCAGAGCCTGTGCTCCGCAACGGGAGAGGCCACAACAGTGAGAGGCCCGCGTACCGCAAAAAATAAATAAATAAACAAACAAACAAAGTTGCTGAAAACAGAATTAAAATATATCCATATTTTTAAAAATTATGAGTACATTTTAAAAAATAAAAGTAGTCGGTTACTTATCTTAGATTTCTATGAGAAATGCTAAGTGAGAAAAGCAAAATGCAGAAAATTGTATGATCATTTTTTCTAAAACATAACAAAAATGTGTACATTGTATTTATATGCTAACATCATTAAATTCACTCATGCACTGAATTATATGCACATGGAGAAAATTTGGCTGTTATGACCTACCTTAGGGCAGGGATGGAAGAATTATATAAACAGAAATTATATGAATTATTAGAACAGAGAAAAGAGGAAGGGAGGGGAATCCAAGCAAATGAAGGAAAAGAAAAAGTGCAGGAAACAACTATACTTAAAAATGAATGACATGATTATATTTATTCATGTATGTTAAATTATATATAAGGTCCATGTATAACATCACACATGCTCAAAAAATCCTACCCTTACTTTAGGCACCTGAAATATCTTTTACCTTAAAAAAGAAAAAAAAGGCTTAAAAATTAAGAGAAGACAATCACGGAAAAAAGAATAGAAATAAAGGAAACTAAAAGGAATTTAAACCATATAGGACTGAATGCCACTAGATGTCAGCAAAACGCTCCAAAAAATTGTAGAAACATTTTTCTGAACTGCTAAACATTTTTCTTTACCTCAAAAAAAATATTCAAATTAGATGTAGAGATTACAAGGAATGAAGTTCCTTAATAGACTATAACCCATATAATAAAGGGGTTGATTGATATATAATTCCCTATTTCCTAAGTCATCTGAAACATTTTCAGTTTTAAAAATTCATGAATTAGGCCCTCTGATAAGATGACAAAATTTAATATTTAATCAATATGCATTTATCTCATATCTACTATGTGTAAAATATGGAGGCAAATTGAAAGAATCATTATATTTATTCAATTTTTAGTCAAGTAGAACTACAAATTAAATAGAATGCTTACAAATAAACCAGTACAGACTAATGTACAATGGCACAAGAGCTATCTAGAATGCAGATATAGTCACGTGACTTATTATCCCAAAACCAAATAAATGAATAAGTAAGCCATTAGGCAGCTAAAATGTGTGTCATAAACATTTTCACTGAAACTCATACTTTATACATTACTGAGCATCTTTACCACATCTACACACACCAAAAAAAGGTCTAATGATTCTTATAATGTGTTTATGTTATCCAGTTGTTCTAGTTACCACCTCAGAGCTTAATGTATAAAAAAACTATTTTACCAAGTTCGTGCATCCTGCAGCTTAGAAATTTGGACATGATGGAGTTGGGTTGTCTCTGCACAATGCCCATGGCAGGGACAACTCAAATGGCTGGGTTCTAGAACTGTTGACAGGAATCCTTATACATGGTTTCTCCATGTGGCTTGGGTTTCCTCCCCAGCCTGCATGCTGAAAGTTGGATTTCTTTCATGATAGTCCAGGCAACCACATTCAACTGTTTCAGAAAATAAGGTGAAATCTGCATCACTGTTTATGACCCAGCCTTGCAAGGCCACATTGCATCACTTCTACCCTATGCTTTGATCAAAGCATTCACAAGCCTGTCCAGATCCAAGTGGTGAAGAATGGCAAGGTCACACTGGATAAAAGCATGTGAGATGGGAAATATTACTGTGACAATCTCAGGATAAAACAATGTAACACAGTCTTCACTCTGGCCACAACAATTCACAGCATTCCCATATGCAGAATACACTATGCCCTTCCCTAAGACCTCCAAAATCTCAATCTATTATGGCATCAGGACAGTCTTGAACCTCCAGGTCCAAGGGTAGATTAGGCTGCCAAGAGGAAGTTCCTCAAGTACAGCTCCTTTTGATCTGAAGATCTATGAAACAAAGTGGCACGTTACCCCACACATACTTAACATACAATTGTGGGACAAGCAACGAATAACTTCTGTAGGCACTCTCATTCAAAAGAAGGAAACCAGCAGGAATTCAGTGATTGCTTGGAAATCTCTTTAGCCTAGCTGGATTCCTCAAGCTCGTTAGGTACATTTTCAGTTTTCCATATGGTGGCAGTAACAATTTTGCTAAATTTTCTTTAACTGACAAATATTTCCAGTCTCCTTTCCTCCAGCTTCCAACATTTTCCTCAACTTCCTCAAAGCCCTCACTTGATAGTGTCCTTGAGGCTTGGTCAGGTTTCCTCTCTTCAAGGCCCTTTGGTTTCTACCCACTGCTCAGTCCAAAAGTTATGGCAGCCTCTCACTTCTGGTACCAAAACCTGTTCCAGTTATTATTTCAACTTACTCCAAAGCTTAGTGGCAAAAATAATGGTATTATTATGCTCACAGATTCTGTGAGGCAGAAATTCAGACAGGATAGAGCACTGCTTCACAATGTCTGGGCCTTATATAAAGGTGATATTAAAATGGTCATTAATCTGAAACTACCAAAAAAGTGCCTAAACATTTCTTCTCCATGTGGCTTGGGTTTCCTCACAGCGTGGCAACGTCAGCGTAACTAGCCTTCTTACATGGCACCTCAGCATTAAGCACAAGTATTCCAGCGCACAAGTTAGAGGCACACAGCCTTCAGGACCAAGCCTCTGAAGTTACACCGCATCACTTCTCTACACTCTATGAAGAAGAGAATAAGGACAGGAGACAGCACTGTGGTCATTTTTGGAAAATAAAATCCTCTAATTTATCAAGAAATAAATAGTGAAGAAGACCAACGTACTATTGTCAACTATGCATAATGACGGAAGAACTAATGGCGGCAACACATATCTTTGCTGCCTCTCAAAACCCTATTAAAATAACAGGGAAAAAATAAAAAGATAAATCCCAAGGGCAGAAAAATATCAGCAATGGAAAAAGAAAACTAGTTGATACCTATTCCAATGGTCTGATCTGGGCAGATTTTGCTAGGAGATGACTATGGAGATAAAGACATACTGTCTCATCCCTAGTTACAGTTTGTCTGCCATCTCCACCCAACTTTCCCTTCCTCTCTTTCCTCTTCTAGGAAGATAATAACTTTAGCCCAACTGCTCTGAAAACAGAATCATGGTAGAGGATGAGAGCCAATCATTTAATATCTGAAATAGCATCTCAAAGTGCATACCTTACAGTGAGGTTTTATTTTTATGAAGGAGGTGAGTGGGTAAGTAATAACTAAACAAATACATACATACATACATAAAAAAGAAAAGAAAAAGGATTTACTGAGATTCTGTATAGAAGAAATTAGACCAATGACCCCAAGCCCAACCCCAAATGCCTAGGTGATTACCTCTCCACTACTCAACAGAAGGTACGTTTATTCTCTAAAGCAGCAGTTCTCAAACTGTGGTCTAGGTACTACTAATGGGTCCCTGAAACCCTTTCTTACCTTACCAGTCGCTAAGGTAAGAACTATTTTCATAATAATACTAAGATGTGATTTGCCTTTTCCATTCTCATTCTCTCATGAGTACAGAATGGAATTTTCCAAGAACTACATGACGTGTGATATAGAAACAGACTGAATGCAGAAGCAAACAGGGAAACCCAGCTATCCTCCACAAAGGCAGGCATTAAATTTACAAAAATTTAAAACAATGCCAATTCTTCTATTTGGTTTCAGAAGTATTTTCATAGAATTATGTTAGTCTTAAAATTACAATATAAAATTAAAATATAATTAGATTATTTTATAATGAATATTTTAAATCTTCAATTTTTTTTTGACATAGTACATTTTGATAGATATAATCCACATAAACAAAAGCTCTTTGGGATCTGCAATGGTTTTTAAGATTATAAAGGGAACTTGAGAACAAAAGTTTCCAATCCACTGCTCTAGAGAAATTATACCAGAAAAAAGAGAGGCTCCTAATTTGGTAATGCCAAGTGCAACAGAAGGCATGGGTAACATACTGTGCTCAAAATTTGGAGACAAAATGAAATTCTGTACATGGAATCCATCGACCTGTTTCCTAATTTAGCTCCCAGATTGACAGCCTGGCATATATCCACCAAGCATATGAGGATTGTTAGCAGGGAAAACAGACCAAAGAGAAACCAACATAACAGAATGCTTTGCTCCTGTCAGATCATCCCTCAGCCCTTGAATGGAGAAGTTCCACTCTTGTTTTAAGTCCCTTCATTAATCAACATGAGTGGACCAAAAAAAAAAAAAAAGATATTTGAGGAAAATCTCAGAACAAAACCAACAGTGTAAAGGGCAAAATAAAACTTAACATTTTTGTATCACTGAAACAAAACATAGATCTATGAAAAATAACCACAGGGAGATGAAAGATCCTTTCTCAGATGAGTAGGTGGCTCTAAGTCAAAGGGATCTTGTGAACCATCATGTATTCCGATGTATACACAATCGAAGTATGAAGCGCGTCCTGGTTGACAGAGAAAAGAAAAAAGCCTTTCATATGTGTGCCTTTACCTTCTTTTTCCTACCATACTGTATTTTTAACCTTTATTGAAGTATTTTATGAGTATACAAGAGTCTTTTGAACACATTCAATTATCTCAGCCTGTGTAATTGCTGCAATGTATTAGGTCAAGTAGCTGAGAGTGCTTCTAACAGCTTGCTCAATAGGTTGAGTAAAATGTGGACTCAATGGTGTCCTACATTGAAAATGAGACGTCCATAATTCTGTTTGTATAATATAGAACAATGATTCTCAAATAGTGGCCCCCAGACCAGCAGCACCAGCATTACCTGGGGACTGCTTACAATTAAAATTCTCAGGCCTCCTCCAGAGCTACTAAATCAGAAGTTCTGGCAGTGGGACCCAGAAATCTGTTTTAACAAATCCTCCAGGAGATATGATATATGTAAAAGTTTGAAAACCCCTGATATAAAAGAAATCCAAAGCCATGGGGATATAACAATCACATGTATTTATTATGTGAGCTCTTCACTGATTCCCTAGTCCCCAAGGAACATCCAAAGAACATTCTCTTCACAACTGACTTAAGAAATACACTGGAGCAAAGGCTCTGTAGTGACTTAACAGCATGCCAGGAATTAAAGTGAAATGTGCTGCCTTTATTCTGGGCTCACCATAATCATTAAGAATGATGGAGGGACTTCCCTGGTGGTCCAGTGGTAAAGAATCCGCCTTCCAATGCAGGGGGCGCAGGTTCAATCCCTGGTCGGGGAACTAAGATCCCACATGGCACAGGGCAACTAAGCCCGCGCACCACAACTGCTGAGCCCAGGCCTCAACGAGAGAGCCCGTGTGCCGCAAACTAATGAGCCCACGTGCTCTGGACCCCGTGTGCCACAACTACAGAGCCCATGCGCCCTGGAGCCCGCGCCACCACTAGAGAGAAAACCTGCACGCCACAACTAGAGAGAGAAAACCTGCATGCCACAACGAAAAGATCCTGCATGCCGCAACTAAGACCCGACACAGCCAAAAATATGAAGAAAATAAATAAATATTTTTAAAAAAGAATGATAGGGATTTCTTGAGGAGAGGTAGCTAAGATGGCAGAGTAGAAGAACACTGAAGTCACCTCCTCCCACAGACACACCAAAATTACAACTACTTAGAGGAGCAACCATCTATGATATCAACCTGAAGACTAGCAGAGAATATTTTCAACAACTAAAGACTATAGATAGAAACTCAACGACACAGGTAGGAGGAGTGGAGACATGGTATAGTGAGGACCCATACCCCCACATCAGCAACCCACAAACAAGAGGAATATTACAATCACAGAGATCTCCTCCTTGAGGAGTGAGGTATCTGAGCTCTACACTGGGCTCCCCAGCCTAAAGGTACTGCACAGGGAAAATGAGGCCCCAGAACACCTGGCTTTGAAAACCAGCAGGGTTTCTGTTTGGAGCAGAGAGCTATAGGAAACAGAGACTTGATGCTTAAAGGTCACATGCAAAATCTCACATGCTCTGTATCCCAGCACATTGGCAGTGATCTGAAAGGACCCACTTGCTAATCTTAGAGTCTCCCAGAGAGATAGGAGGCAACAGGGAACTCCCCCTGGGGACACAGATGCTGGCAGCAGCCATTTGGAGACCTTGTTCTACCACGAGGACACTGGTGCTAGCAAGCACCATTTTGGATCCTCCCTCTAGCCAAGAAGTGTTGGTGGCTTACGTGCCCACCAGCAGGCTAGCACAAAACCTGAGCTCCCACAGGTCCCATAGCCAGCTACTTCAGGAGCCAGCCCCAGGCACCGACAGGCAGGCACCAGCCCCCAAACTCCAGTCAACACAGAAAGCCCTGCAAGGATTAAGGCCTGCCCTAGCCCCAAGCTGCCCCAGGCCACACTGACAGTGTAGCATCATGAACTACCCTCCTGTGGACCAGCACTAGCCCCAAGCCCCCTTGGGCCACATAGCCAACCACACAGGAAGCCTACCCCATCCTCCAGCAGGCCTAGAGCCACCTGATACACAGCCTCGCAGCCCACTGGGCCAGGGGACACCACCACCTACCACTGTGCCCACAGTAGTTGGCCCTGCCACAACAGAAGGGCCCAGGCAGCACACACAGGGGGCACTCTTAGAGCATATGGCTCTGGTGACCAGAGGGGAACATGCTGCTGGGTCCCACAGCACATCTGCTACATCAGACTACTTCTCCGAGATCAGGAAACGTAACCAACCTACCAAACATATAAATACAGAAAACTGAGCTGTCCAATGGTAAAATGAAAAACAAGGGAATTCCAGTCTTGGCTGTGAGAGTACTTGGAATTAGACTTACCCTATTAGAAACAACTGGACACAAAACCTAGAGAGAATATATAAAACTGTTTGCAAGCACCCATGAAGAGTTGTAATCCATGAGGAAGGGGACACACATGAAAGAATCCCTACATTCATCCAAGTTCTCTCCCTAGGAAAATTACATGGACCACAGTTCAAGAAATGTAGGCCAAGCACAGAACAGTAATTTCACTGAATTAAGGATGCGGAAATCAAAGTTCAAGGTGCCAGCTGGAATTTGGATGCCATAGTGAGGGCCAGAAAGAGCGAACCCCATTGGCTTGCATGGTAATTCCCAAGGTCCTTAGCCAAATCCTAAGATGCATATTTATAGGGCAAGACTCTAGTTGGTGTGGTTGTGTTAAGAGATTGAAATTGAGAAGAAATTCTGGAGGCACCAGAGTGCTTAAAAGATTTTGCATTTCAGGACAAACTAGAGTATAAGCACCCTGTAAAACAACCTGGGCACTCAGCAGTTGAGACCCAAGAAAGCTTATGCCACAGAAGTGGGGACCATGAATAAAGAGGAAAAACAAAACTGAATTAGATCTGTCCTTAAACTAAATCTTGATAGGATCCAAGTGATCCATTAGCAATTTATGTACCTACCAGAACAAAAACTTGCTTGGTGGAAGTAGAGAGTAACTTGTAATCTTATCAATTCAAATATTCTTAGTACGGTTGCTCTCCCTATTTGTTCAACAGACTGATAATACTGGAATCTACAGACTTTGAACCTTTACATCTTATGTGACGAAGTGTTTCAAACATTTCTGGACAAATCTTATTTTGTATTTCTGGAAGAATGTAACTCTTTTAGGCCACTTAACATCAATGGTCCCAAGTTGAATATTATTGAGAAATTTGTTTCTTATTATGCCATTTGACACTTCAAATCAGTGATCATCTTCCTATGATATTTAAAACAACCACATGAAGGTTGTGAAAGAAACTGTTTTCTTGCTTTTTGGAGTCTAGTTCATATACGTGTAATTACTTGAATACTGTTTGAGATCACTAACTTGGCAGTGTAGTTGCCACTGATTTAGATGATCCAATGTAATCTCATTCAGGAGGCTTGAAACACTAATGGTTTAGTCTTGGGAATTTTAACAGTTTACTGCCATCGTCCGACAAAAACAACAGCTGGTACAACTTCTGAAGCTGTGGTTTCAGTCTGTGTGAGTTCATACTGCATGTTTATTTTGGACAGTGTTCTGTTAAGCATGGTGTTTGTACTGGTTTAAATAAAATGTTAACATGAAAAAAAAAACTCATAAGAAAAAAACAACATAACCCCAAAGCTACTACAATATACATCCACATCATCCACAACGTAATTTTAAAAATTAAAGCAAGAGGAATTCCCTGATGGCGCAGTGGTTAAGAATCCGTCTGCCAACGCAGAGTACACGGGTTCGAGCCCTGGTCCAGGAAGATCCCACATGCACTAAGCCCATGTGCCACTAAGCCCATGTGCCACAACTACTGAGCGTGCTGTGCTCTAGAGTCCGCGAGCCACAACTACTGAAGCCCACATGCCTACAGCTCATGCTTGGCAACAAGAGAAGCCACCGCAATGAGAAGACTGTGCACTGCAACAAAGAGTAGCCCCCACTCGCCTCAACTAAAGAAAGCCTGTGCACAGCAACAAAGACCCAATGCAGCCAAAAATAAATAAATTTCTTAAAAAAATTAAAGCAGGAAAAAGTGATCAATAAGTAAGAGAAAATAATCAGTTAAATCAGGCATCTATTCATGATAAAACTCTCAATAAACTCAGAACAGAAAGGACTTTCTCAACCTGATTAAGAGTTAAGACACCTATGACAAATATCATACATAATGGTGAAAAAACAGAAAGCCTTTCCTCTAATATAGACTACAAAGCATGGATGCCTGCTCTTGCAACTTCTTTTCAACAATATATTGAAAGTTCTACCTACTGTAATCTGATGAGAAAAATAAAGACAAGCATCAAAACTGGAAAGGGAAGATTAAATTTTTAATTTATTTGCAAATGACACTATCCTGTATGCAGAAAATCCAAAGGAACACACAAATGCACCCATAATCACATGTACAAATTAGAACAAATGAACAAATACAGAAAGGTCACCAGACACAAGATCTTAATTAAAAATCAACTGTATTCCTATAGATAAAAACGAACAACTGGAAAAATGAAATAAAAACTTTAGGATCAAAAGAAGAAAATATTTAGAAATAAAAGAAGTTCAAGACTTGTGCACTAAAAATTACAAACACTGTTGAGGGAAATTAAATAACAAATGGAGAAATATTCCCTGTTCACAAATTGGAAGACTCAATACTGTTAAGATAGCAACTCTCTACAAATAAATCTACAGATTCAACCAACTGCTATAAAAGTTCTAGCTGGCTGTTTGGTGGAAATTTACCAGATGATCCTCAAATTCATATGGAAATGTAATGGAGCCAAAGGAGCCAAAAAAGACTTATCTTTCTGATTTCAAAATTACTCCAAAGATGGGCTTCCCTGGTGGCGCAGTGGTTGAGAGTCTGCCTGCTGATGCAGGGGACACGGGTTTGTGCCCCGGTCCGGGAAGATCCCACATGCCGCGGAGCAGCTGGGCCCATGAGCCATGGCCACTGAGCCTGCGCGTCCGGAGCCTGTGCTCCACAACGGGAGAGGCCACAGCAGTGAGAGGCCTGCGTATCGCAAAAAAAAAAAAAAAATACTCCAAAGCTATAATAATCAAAGCAGTAAGGTACTGGCATGAGACTAGTCATATATATCAATGGAATAGAATTAAGAGTCCACAAATAAATCCTTACATTTTTGGTCAATTGATTCTGATAAAGGTTCCATGACAACTCAGTGGACAAAAAATAGTCTGTTTTTAAAGATTTTTTTTTTTTGATGTGGACCATTTTTAAAGTCTTTATTGAATTTGTTACAACATTGCTTCTGATTTTTGTCCGCGAGGCATGTGGGAACTTATTTCCCTGACCAGGGATCGAACCCACACCCCCTGCATTGGAAGGCGAAATCTTAACCACTGGACCACCAGGGAAGTCACAGAGTAGGTTTTTGTTTCTTTTTTAATAAATAATGTTGTAAAAACTGGATATCCACCTGCAAAAGAGTGAAGTTAGACCCCACCTCACACCATATATAAAATTAACTCAAATTAGATCAAAGATCTATATATAAAAGCTAAAATTATAACTCTCAGAAAAACCCATGTAAATCTTCACCATCTTGGATTAGACAATGATTTGTTATATATGACACTGAAAGCAAAAGTGACAATAGAAAAACAGGTACACTGAACTCTACCGAAATTAAAAACACTTATGCTTCAAAAGTGCATCAATCAAGAAAGTGAAAAAATAACCTACAGAATGGGGAAAAATATTTGTAAACCATATAAAGGATATGGGCCTTGTAACCAGAATATATAAATAACTCTCGTTACTCAACAAGACAAAAATATTTTAATGGTGAAAAAATTTGAACATATTTATTCAAAAAAGATATACAAAATGACTAATAACCACATGACAAAATGCCCAATATCATTAGTCATTAGTGAAAAGCAAATTAAAACCAGAAAGTAACATTTCACATACACTAATGTAGCAAGAATAAAAATGACAGGTAATAAACATTGACAAGGATACAGAAAACCAGGTACACACATATGACCAGGAGAAATGTAAAAATGGTACAGTCACTTTGGAAAACAGTTCAGTGACTCTTTAAATGTTAAACATGAATTTACCATAGGATCCAATAATTCTACTCAGGTATATATCCAAGAGAAATGAACATATATATTCACATAAATGCTTGCATACATATCTTTTTAGCAGCATTAATCGTAACAGTTGAAAATTACAGCCAAAACTTAGTATATTCACACAATGAAATACAGGGATTAACAATAAATGTGCAGCAGGAATGATACTGGATGATAAAACTGTTATAAAAATTATTTATGATGATAATCCACAATTTTTAAATTACCAAAAAGAATCATTGAATTGCACACCTGAAAAGGGTATATGATATGAAAACATGCCTCTATTTTTTAAAATAGAAAAATATGAAAATCAAAGATAACAACTAAAAAATTCACTGTTATTATAGCCAAATTAACATAAATTAAAAGATATTAGAAAATAACTTAAAAAATGAAAACACTTCAAAATTTACAGGCTGCAGCTGAAGAATGCTTAAAAACAAGTTTGTTATGGAAATGATTAATACTATAAAAAGAGTTTTAATGTAATCTAAGTGTACTTCCCTGGTGGTGCAGTGGTTAAAAATCCGCCTGCTAATGCAGGGGACACAGGTTCGAGCCCTGGTCCAGGAAGATCCCACATACTATGGAGCAACTAAGCCCATGTGCCACAACTACTGAGCCTGCGAGCCACAACTACTGAAGCCCGCATACCTAGAGCCCATGCTCCACAACGAGAAAAGCCACCGAGATGAGAAGCCCACACACGGCAACGAAGAGTAGCCCCTGCTTGCTGCAAGTAGAGAAAGCCCACACGCAGCAACGAAGACCCAACACAACCTAAAAAATAAAATAATCTAAGTCTCCGTCTCATGAAGCTAGAAAAGAAAAGCAAATCAAACACAGACTGGACAGCTACATGTAAAAGAATGAAATTAGAACGCTCCCTAACACCATACACAAAAATAAACTCAAAATGGATTAAAGATCTAAATGTAAGGCCAGACACTATCAAACTCTTAGAGGAAAACATAGGCAGAACACTCTATGACATAAATCACAGCAAGATCCTTTTTGACCCACCTCCTAGAGAAATGGAAATAAAAACAAAAATAAACAAATGGGACCTAATGAAACTTAAAAGCTTTTGCACAGCAAAGGAAACCATAAACAAGACCAAAAGACAACCCTCAGAATGGGAGAAAATATTTGCAAATGAAGTAACTGACAAAGGATTAATCTCCAAAATTTACAAGCAGCTCATGCAGCTCAGTATCTAAAAAACAAACAACCCAATCCAAAAATGGGCAGAAGACCTAAACAGACATTTCTCCAAAGAAGATATACAGATTGCCAACAAACACATGAAAGGATGCTCAACATCATTAATCATTAGAGAAGTGCAAATCAAAACTACAATGAGATATCACCTCACACCAGTCAGAACGGCCATCATCAAAAAATCTACAAACAATAAATGCTGGAGAGGGTGTGGAGAAAAGGGAACCCTCTTGCACTGTGGTGGGAATGTAAATTGATACAGCCACTATGGAGAACAGTATGGAGGTTCCTTGAAAAACTAAAAATAGAACTACCATACGACCCAGCAATCCCACTACTGGGCATATACCCTGAGAAAACCATAATTCAAAAAGAATCATGTACCAAAATGTTCACTGCAGCTCTATTTACAATAGCCAGGACATGGAAGCAACCTAAGTGTCCATCAACAGATGAATGGATAAAGAAGATGTGGCACATCTATACAATGGAATATTACTCAGCCATAAAAATAAATGAAATTGAGTTATTTGTAGTGAGGTGGATGGACCTAGAGTCTGTCGTACAGAGTGAAGTCAGAAAGAGAAAAACAAATACCATATGCTAACACATATAAACGGAATCTAAAAAAAAAAAGGTTCTGGTGAACCTAGGGGCAGGACAGGAATAAAGACGCAGACATAGAGAATGGACTTGAGGACAGGGGAAGGGGAAGCTGGGACGAAGTGAGAGAGTGGCATGGACATATATACACTACCAAATGTAAAATAGATAGCTAGTGGGAAGCAGCCGCATAGCACAGGGAGATCAGCTCGGTGCTTTGTGACCACCTAGAGGGGTGGGATAGGGAGGATGGGAGGGAGACGCAAGAGGAAGGAGATATGGGGATATATGTATATGTATAGCTGATTCACTTTGGTATAAAGCAGAAACACACCACTGTAAAAGCAATTATACTCCAATAAATATGTTAAAAAAATTACCTTGAATGTTTAAATACTGATATGTTACAGTAGGCTGAATCTATGAGAAATGTAAGCCAATTTTCTAAATATAAGAGGCAGCAACTTCTGTAACTAAAATAATGCTGCTAGGCCATTTCTAACACAACGTCTTTTACTCTGAATTAAGTTTAGCAGAGGATTACTGTGACTCATTATGTATAGTCTGGATTCCAAATACAGAAAGGGACAGATTCTAAAAGTTTTCACACATAAAATCCAGAATTACTATTTTCACTCACGAAATAATTCAGGAAGTTATCCATAATACTTTCTAGAATAGTGGTTCTCAACCTTGGCTCTACACTAGAATCACCTGGGGAACTTTAAAATCCTAATGGCAAGGCCATAGCCTAACCAATTAAAACAATCTCTAAAAGTGAGACCCTGGCATCAGAGTTTTAAAAAACGTCCTTTCTTAATGCCAATGCAAAGCCTAGGTTGAAAACCACTGCTGTAAGAGCCCCTCTGGTAACATTTTTAATAGGCGAGAGAGTTTCTCAAGTACAATATTTATTGATTATCTTCAAACAAGAACTACTAGAACCATTTTCCTCTAGACTCAGAGAGCCCGCAGGCAATAACAGCAGCAAACAGCAGTGGTTACTACTGCCCTTGGACAAGTAATACAGGTGGAAGGAGTTCGGATGGTACTCAAGACAAATAAATCAGTGTATGTTGTTTTCTTTTGTTTTGTTTTAAAACTATAATTATAGCAAACTTATCAGTCTATTCTTAGTCCGTAAAACCATATTTCTTTTATTTGTCTCACTGAAGTTATGATTTTTCCTTAAATGGGACCTCAAATTTTTTAAGAAGTATAATTTGTTTAATTCCCTGACTCCTTTTATAACTGCTACTTTCACACTTTAATTCACTTTTTGATTCACCGTGTGCTAAGGAATGCAGGAAGTGAGATAGAAATGGGGACCAAAAGTGGGATCTTAAAGAATCTGATAGGAAAAACAAAGAAGGCAGAAACATACACAGGTAAAGGAACAATAAAAGATATGTAAGTGCCAAAATGTATGGACTGATCATCAAGAGTTTTATAGAAAAACTCTTCCTCAAATAAACTATTTTTTTAAGTATAAATAATGAATAAAAGTAGACTTTGGAATTGGAGAAATCTGAGTTTAAATTTTCAGTTCCTTACTTACCAGCTTTATATGCACGGGAAATTTACTTAATTTCCCTGAGCCTTATCCATAAAATAGTGATAATAACTTTGGGGGAGAGGGGTACTGCTTCCCATTCCCGATCTTCCTTCCATGTCGAAGTATTCATGATTGAGGCACACTCCTAGCATAACAATTCTCTGGTCTCTTTCCTCCCTTATACACAAGGAGTAGAGGCAATCTGACTGGTCCATTTACAATGAGAAAGATCTATGTTGGATTAGCCTCTTCCTCCTCCCTCTCTCCTTTTATAGAGATAACTACCTCAAGCTGTAAGGTTTACATGGGTAAGCCCCCATATGGAGAAACACTCCTCTGTGCCTATGTGGTAAGTCTAGTTTATTGATTCAATATTGGTAAACCCATTTGCCCATGGATATAAGCCACATTCATCATTTTTTTTTTTTTTAATAAATGTGGTATGTTGCTCATCAATTGTCTTTCTCCTTGTCTCTCTGTAAAGTGGTTTTGAATTCAGGCAAAGAAGCAGGATACTAGTTATTAGAGTCCATTTTAAACCTTAATATCAACCTACTTTATAGAATTGTGGTAAGCTTTAAATGAGCTAATACACAGAAGTCACCACACAGTACCTGGAACACAGTAAATAAGCACTCTACTATGATAAAAGAGTGATAAAAGAGTGATTCAAAAATAAGAAAAAAGGGCCAATTTTAAAGCATTGATCAATTCACTGTAAAACATCTAATATGAATTCAAATGAAATCCTCTTTCTAAAATACATCAACAAAAACAAGACACCTCCATTCATTCACAGAATGTAACCAGCTACGATACTAGTTATAATATGGAATAATATACCAATTTACAGGCAGAACAAACATTCATTAAGCAGAGAACATTCTTTATAGCCTACAAAATCCTCACTAATCCATACAGAAAACGAAATACAATATGCATAAGCCAAATTGACAATACTCTAGCATGTAAAAATACTAAAATTTTAACAGTATTTTAGAATCAATTTGATGTCTAAAAATTTTCAGATGAAATGTGCTGGAGTCAGCTTATTCTGTAAGTTCAACTGCATTATCATTATGCTGAGAATCACACTCAAAAAACCTGAAGATATATTTAATCTGATAAGAAACATAATAGAAAACTGATTCTTCAAAATGAGCCCAGGAAGCTAATAGTAGCAAGATCAACCTGAGATCTATGGACCTTCAGGAGTTTTGTGAAATCCCTGTAATGTGTAAAATGTCATGCATGTGTGCACGCATATGTGGTTCAAACCCTCTACTTTCATTACATTATCAAGGGTCACCATTCAAAAAAGGTAAAAATAGCGAAGCATCATTTTTTAATTCAAGTGATCACTTCTAGTTATCCATTTATTCAAATTTTTTAGTAAAATCTTGCAGGATATTTTCAACTTGAATAATTTTAGTAAATAACAAACTTCTAAAGAATCAAAAATCTACAAAAGTTACAGAAAATCTTTTTTTTTAAGTGGCTACTCACCTTTCAAATGTTCTGATATTTTTTTTTATTAACGTGCAATGCTTTTTCTGCTGTTCTCAAGTCCATTGTATTATTTTCCTGTACTCCACTTGGTAGTTTTTCAGAAATGTTTTCAATGCAATTGGTGTTATCATTCAAACCATTAGGTAGTTCCCAAAATGAAGCTGCTGCACATGTATCAAATGCAGTGCTACTTCAGGGATTATGTTTTCCACTACCAACCTTCTTCCTCAGTGTTAAATTTCTAGAATGTAATCTTTTACTAACATGGCTTTTCTTTAAGAGGTTCTTACAGACATCTTTCCTCTTTATAATTTTCTGCCTTTTCAGCTTTTGCTTCTCAGTGCACATACAATTCATACTTTCTCTTTTGTAATAACTTTGATCTAACAATTGGCAAACAGGCTTACTCTTTGATTTATATTGGATTTTAGTAGATCCAGTAGCAGTAACTGCATTGAGATGATCTGAATCTTTAGAATAAATTGCAAGACCAGGGTCAACTAACATATCTGCCAAAGTATTTTTCTCATGAATGATATCTACCTTCAGTTTTGTTTCAAAACTGTATTCCCTAAACTGAAAAACTAAGCCTGGTTTACTCAGGAAATCTTGAAAAAAACTTTTGGCTTCTTCATTCCAATGCTTCCCTTTAGCAGGTAAGATACCATATAAGATGCAAGGATAACAGCCTCAGCAAATTCAGAAGTTCCTCAGGAACAACTTAAGATTTTTTATATCTGAATAAAGTATGTAAACAGAAAATCCATAGTCAATCAATACAAGAAGTAAAGACTGATCAGAGACTTAAGAAATTTCTACCCTATTCCACTGATCTTCCAATTCATATTTGAACAAACAACTTAGAACCTGGAATTACGTGCTCTTGAGGCACTGTTTCTAAGTCTTCTGGTAGATCAGAAAGCAACATAAAGAGATTTCATTATGTCAAAGAAATCTTCTAACTGAACAAAGAAGTCTGATGGATCAGAAACAGCAGTGGCAATACCAGAATATTGCCCACCATTTTGGAGTTCTGACCAAGTAAATGATCTTATTGTACATGTGATACAGGAGTCTTAGATTCGACGTTGAAAATAACTTCTGAAGATCTAAATTTGTTTTCTTCAACATGAACTGTATTTAAATTTAAATATTCCAAAAGTAACAGGCCATCTATCAAAATTTCTACTTCCCAGGCAGAGTCTAAATATTTCAGAAAAAGGATGTTTATTTCCAAATGAGCAACTAAGCACACAATGGACTCAAATGGCAATGTTCCTAAAATGTTCAAACCAAATCCATTTACAAGGCACAGCTTGTCTTGGAATATTTCTGCTTTCATTAATAAACACCTTGGTATTACATAAGGGCACTATTTCATACCTACCATGATCTACTAAAAAAACAAGCACTTTCTTATCAACACACTTTTTTCCTACTTTTGATTGATACCACTTCAAAGTTTTTTTAGATTTTACCAAGCATTCTAAGCCTTTTTCAATATTTTCCATTGATAAAAAAGAGGGTTTTTTTACTCCTTTAGTAATTAATACTTTTAAATCTGATAAAATCTTTTTATTTTTAGATAACTTCACATAAAATATCCCACATTTTGCAACATAAAGTATTTCAGCCTTTTCAAGTTGTCCAGGTTTTAACTCTTCAAAAGGAATATTAACCAGTTGTTGGTAGGATGGTTGAAGGATCATAGAACCTTCATACTCATTTGATAGTCCTTCCTTCCTTTCTTTATCAATAGGGCTCACCTTTTGAGAGACAACCTTAGGGATTTGCAATACTGTTTTCTGTAGTTTTGAACATGCTGTCCATTTCAGTAGTTCATTAATGACACATTTTCATCACAAATTATATTTACTTCCCATTTCTGTTCATGCTTTTTCAAAAACTCACAAGAAACTGTTTTATTACTCTTGAATCAAAATAATCCACAGTTTTGCTGTACCATATTTCATCAGGCTCATTCCACTTTACTCCACTAAGGAAAGAATGAACTCCTAGCTGAGGAATAGTTAAGAATTCCTTCTTAATTTCATAAATTTTTGATGTGTTTACTACTCCAATGTTACCATAGTCAATAAATTCCACTTCAAAAGAATTTCCTAGTAAAATTTTCTTAAAATGGCATTGTCACCAGAGTATTCTGCAACTACAAGATCTCCCACCACAGGTTTGACTGATTTTCTCTCTTTCACTGTATTGGCTCTTCTTGCATTTAAAGCATCCGCTAGGCTCATGATTACATTTTCAGTCTCGGCAAGCTGAATATGGAAACTTGCTGGATTACTTATATTAGAAACATATTCTTTAACTTTGGCATTCAAGTAAATTTTGGGTTGAGGAAGGTCTTTAATCTGTGGTCTAGCATGATTATATGTGTTTTGTGAGGCTGCCTGATTTAATTCTCTGATAAAAGACTGATACAACCCTTACTGATTTCTGGTCCACATCACTTTCATCAAGAATATGTGCAGACCCAGGGGCAATTTTTACACCTTTATTTTTAAATCCATCATTCAAAGACTTCTTCACCTTGTTTTTTGACACAAGTTCAACTTTATAACAAACTGATGGTTTCAAAAGCCTGCCATATATACTTTTGTGATTCATTAACTGATCTATTTTGCTTTCAGAATGTTATTAGACTAGTTTTACTTATTGTACTATGGTGATAATTGTTTTCTATTTTGCCTTTCAAGGAAACAGCAAGTTTCTCATTTGTTTTAGGACGCTTTTCCACACATTGTGCTTGGTCACAATGTTTTTCTCCATAAGCATGAATCAACATTTTAATTTTCTGATTTATATGTTGATATCCATCATATAAGTCTACACCAAGCTGGCCATCTGGCTCCTTGGACAATATTATTGCCCTTAATGGTTTTCCCAAAAAATTATCTTCAAACCAGCTATTGATTTCTGCTGGAATATCTACATCTCTAAGATCTGACAAAAAACATTTAATAGCTTGCATAGGTGTAAACAGCAACTCTGATAACTCATCTGAAACATCCCTCAACATACTTTCTTCTACTAATTGCTTATTTCCAAAGTCCACAAAATATACCAGGAAGTCAGATAATGAACCTGCCGGCATCGCTAAAGCTCTATAAGGGAGACCATCCTCTACATACTTAGATATACACAATCTCATTTTACTAAAATCAGATTTGTGGCACTGACTGAGGTTACTAATCTCTGTGATTTTTGTTTCTGTCATCTCTAGGTCTTTATTATTTCTACTAAGTTGGCAATAAAACTTTTTGGGACTATATATGTGAGATATATATATTTCTTCCTCACTTCCAATTTTTATATTGAAGGAAGAATAACTGTAAAGACTAACTGAAGATGGAAATGGCTTTGATACTGTACTATACTGTGCAGAGCCATGATTATTAAGAAATTCTCTTGCACTAGCAAATGGAGATTGTAAATCCACCAAATTACATAAACAGTTTGGATATATAAGAACTAAGGCATAGATGACACAAGTCAATAACCCTCTAAATGAAGAAATAAAATTCCCAAGGTCTCTGCATGCTTCTCTCGTCCAGTTGAATACTTTACAACTAATGGGTTCAACTAAATGGTTAAGACTGCATCTGAAGGCCTGACCTTCTAAAACAAGGAAACATGGTTTAAAAGCAGAAAAATCTTTAATTAAAATTCTTTCCTGGTAACCATAATCAACGCGGGCCTCTCACTGTTGTGGCCTCTCCCGTTGCGGAGCACAGGCTCCGGATGCGCAGGCTCAGCGGCCATGGCTCACAGGCCCAGCCGCTCCGCGGCATGTGGGATCTTCCCAGACCAGGGCATGAACCCATGTCCCCTGCATCGGCAGACAGACTCCCAACCACTGCGCCACCCCGGAAGTCCCCAACATCAAATTCCTTTTTTGATACTTGAGTCAAAATAGCAGCTCTATACCACTTCCCATCTTTAGAATACTTAGCAACACAAGCAATCTGCCCAATCTGATAAAGATCAGAATGAACACTATAATAATCCTGAAGTTGTTCCAATAATTCAGTAATTTTAAGTCTTCTAACTTACATTGCAGCTGGCATGAGAAGTCACCTGGGCCATAATAGTAAGAACACTTAACTTCAAGGACTGTTCCTGGTTTAAATACATATTCTTTATAAGGCCATGGTGACTCACGTCTCACAGACAAGGTGAAAGGGTTTTTTAAATCTAGGAAGTTAACCGCTGGGGACTTTAACAAAGAAAAGTTACTTCCTTTTAGCTTATCCGAATGGTACTTTTCAGGTTTAGGTCCTTCAAGAAGGGCAGATATAACTTTCTTAATATTTACTTTGTTTTTAGATTTTAAATTTAACACTGAATATTCACTTACAGATTTTGGACAACATTCTGGTTCTACTTCCCAATATTCTGCATATCCAGCTTGTAACATAAGAGAGACAACATCAATATTTTCTGAGGCTTCAATATTCTGAATATTTACAGTATACTTCTTTGAAGCAAAATTGCTTTGTTCAAGACAATTTTTTAAAAATAATCAACTGCTGCCTTCATCCATAAATCTTCAACGGGAAATATATATATGCAAGTGAACAACACATGGCTAAGGCAGGGAACTCACAAAACTCTGGAAGCAAAATTTTTACATCAAAAAATGGTATGGAATCAGTATTTCCGTAATCCAAGAAATAAACATTAATTTTATAACCATTAATTTCAGTAATGACAGCTCTATAAAAACATCTGTCCTTGCTGTATCTAGCACAACAAAATAATCCAGGTTCTGGAATTCTTAGAATCAGTTCATCATTTTCACACAAATCATAAAATTTGTTTATATTTTTCATTATATCTTGAAATTCATTTTGATGTTCATTAGTACATATCCAGAAATTTGATGGGTTTAATACATATGCTACAAAAGCTATGTAGATAGCTTCTATCTCCATTTCTACAGTTTTAATAGGAAAATCTACTTTCAAAGTGTCTTTTTTATTTAGAGAATCTATCGATCATTCAGTATTTGCAATAAAACTCTCAACTGCAAAGCCGTTTACATCTGAGGCACTAGTCTCCCTCAACATATTTGAGATTTTTGAATCAGACACTGGACAAAGTACTTGGATGCCTACGGTCTTTAGCAGACACTTAGAAGTAATTGTAGACTCTTGAGTTTGTAATGTTACATAATACAAATGCTCATCCTTACTGAACCAATCAAGGTGTGCATATACTATTTGTCCTAACAAGGCTTGTTTAAATACACTTAGCTGAAATTTTCTTGCATCTCTGGACTGTGTAAATATGTCAGAGAACACGGAAATGAAAATAATGGTACTAAAATAAAATCCTGTTTAAGTTTCTTTACATGAATTGAGGGTATAGCCTCACTACTGCCATAATCCATAAACCAAATTTTCACTTGATTATTGGGCAAGAAGAATTGCTGAAGAATTCCTCTATGCCACTGTCCATTTCTCCTTTTGGCAACACAAAGTACTCCAAAATTATCACATGTGGAACTACCTTCTTGACTGATAATATCATAATGCAAAGTCAAACACACTGTCAAGTTTTCTAACTCGGGAATCCATTTAATTAGTTGGCAATAAAATTTACTTGGGCTCACGGCAGATGATACTTTTACACTTTCAATGCTGCCTACTGACAAAGATGGTTGCAAATTATCCAGAACACGTTGAATATAAGTAAGTATAAGTATTATTACTTAATGATAATTCAGGTCTTTTATGTTGTAATGAATCTGGCATTTGTTTGGGGAATTCTTTTACCATTTCCACAATAAGACAAAATGAATCTCCATCAGTAAGTCTCCCTAATTGTAATTCAAGAACCTGGGATATAATTTTTGGCACTTCAAGAAGAATCATCTGAAGAGGCAAAATAGCTCGTACACAACCTTTCACTTGTAGTCCTACCAATGACTTGAAGTAATTCAAAGCCTTAGGAGACCATTTTCCCCCAGTTGGTAATATGTTGGCAAAAATGCCAAACATTACCCATGGTGGTAGACCAAATAAGTTGCCACAGGCTGAAGCAACCTGCGTACTGTCAACTCTCAGTTCTTCTCCGCGATCTATGAGGAGCACAGTATACAGATCATTTTTCTTTTCCACAACTCTTCCTCTCTGCCATTCTCCTGATATTCTTTCTTCTACCAAACAAAATTCATCAATGTCCACATTATTTTTTACTTTTGGAATATGCTGTATTTCCCTCTGCAATATGTGGTAGTCAAACTCACATTCACTATTATTTCTGCCTTGAAATTTCACCAGAACGTCCTTGGGAAAACATTCTATATGTGATATTGTCAGATCCACATCTAAAAATGTTGGTAACAGAGATGTAGAATCCATTTTCTAAAAAGCAAATAATAAGTACCTATTAGCTTCTGGACAGACAGCTGTCAAAATTAAATGAAATTAGCCTTATATGTATATAAACACAAATCTTAAAAATAATTCTTTGCCTGCATTTACCAAACTGAACATGTTGGTAAAAGTTATATACACTGGACAAGATGAAGAGAAACAAAATGCATTTAACTGTTCACTGTCTTCCACACTTTCAAAAAATTCCATTGAAACACCCAAAAGAACATAAAAAATAGGGAGAATATATATAATCACTGGAAAACAGAAAAAAGCAATATTTTTCAGAGACTAACAAATTTCTACTAGATATTGGACTGATATGGTATAATAAAAGGAAGCCAAATAAAAACTACTGGAAAAACTCCTCCCCTCCTGTAAGAAAACTACTTTCCCTCATTCAGACCTCTTCCAACAACCCCTAATTCAAGGGGGTGAGTGCTAGAAGCAAGGTTGGATGGTGAACCAACAGGGGACACACTGTTCACACTCCCCACTCTGTGTCAATTAGCAATATTTGGAACCCTATCAGCATCATTATACAACTCCAGGATTCTTCTCTGAAGGCAACTGGCTGAGTCCCGGACACCAGTAAGGAAAGACAGGCATGGAAAGACCCTGAGGCAGGTTAAGTACATCCAGGCCTTGTCACTGACATGGGTACCCACAAAAAGCATGGAGGGAGGGGGAGAGGAAAAGAAATCTTTAGCACAGAGGCAAAGCTCTCTACTATAACTATGGCTCCAGCTAATTTTCTCTAGATTGCTGGGATCCTAAAAACTCTAATGCAAATATTCAAGAAGTATAAAATAGTCCCCAAATTCAGGTAAGAACCAACACAGCCCAACTCCCTCTAGACTCTGAGTTAATAGTTGACAATTTCTTTCTATGAGGATGAGAGAGAGAAAGTACTAGAGCTAAACAAATGAGGGAACCACTTAAAAGAAACCAAGGAAATGCTCCCCTCAGGAATAAATGTATTGAAGGAAACAGCAAAAAAAATTGTTTTTCAAAAGTCTGATTCCTGTTTTTAAAAAGCCCAAAAGAGAATAATGCATTTTTATATGACTAAGTAGTCATTAAGATGCAACAACTGAAATTAGGAAAAACTACACACACGTAAGATTCAAAACTGCAAAGGGGAAAGCCAACACAAAATAAAAATAAATAGACTACATGAATATTTTGAGAGAATACCCAAAAACTCAGAAGAAAAGGATAAAAAGATGGAAGAGGAGCATGAAGGACAGGAATATAAAACCTTATCAAAGTATAAATGTTGTTATCTCAGAGATAAAATAACAGAAGCCATTTCTAAGACTTAAGACCCAAGTCCACAAAGTGAAACAGGCCACTGGAAAGCTAGAGAAAAAGGTACGACTTAGGGTTTTCTGGGTACAGAGTATCGTTTTTATTTCCTCCTAGATAATTAATTTGGTGTGATAATCAGCATGGTTTGATCTATACAGATTCCAGACAATACTCACTTGACCCTGGAGTCCTTAAGAATAAAAATCAATGAGCGATATACACTAAAGATTCAGATCAGAATAAGTCGCCATTATTTAAAGTCACAGGTCTCTACTCAATTCCCAGACTTTAGTCAGTTTATAGACCTATAATACCTTACATGAAGGGAAGACCAAGTACTGTTAAGAAAGGATCCTGTGCTTGAACGTACTTGAATATACCAAGAACATTCTTCCTGGCATTTACCCAAAGGGTCTTGTGACTATTCACCTGAGTAAACAGGAAAAAGAAAAAAATACGTAAGTTTTTCAGGAACAATACACTCTTTAGGTATAAAAAGCAAATGTTGCCAAAAGGACTCCTTTATTAAATGAATAGGGTATTTACCAAATAAGCCAAAGAAAGCCCAAAGGAATACGCGTGGTCAGGTTACTCAAACTACAAGAAGCCTGCTCCTCCACACTGCTATCCCTCCCTCAAACAATATAAATGGCCTCATGGGGAGTTTCACAGAGGAAGGCGGTAAAAAAATCTGAGCCTGATTTGCACATGCTCTGGAAATCTGGAAGTTAGTGGCATTAACTTCCAGAAACAGACTGCTGAAGCACTGCATTCCAGGAAATATTCACAGTTGACAGGACTACCAATACATCTATTTTGCCTGAAAAAGAAACTGCTTCAGTTAAGAACTTATGCATATTAGTAGGCAATAATTAATAATTTCTGCAGGATGATTAGTAATTCTGAAGGAGCAAGACTGGAGGATTTGTTAACAAAACAAGTCTAAAGAAGAGGCACGTGGATTAGCCTCTCAGAATTGGCACATGAAGAAAATCTGTAGGTCTCATGTGATGCACACCAAAGGGCTCACTATGGAAAAGATTCTTAATCAGGTAGACAGAATAACCTATTCTGTGAATGTCAATCAGCTTTCTTCACCTGCCTCTCCAACGCTTGCTCAATAGAATCATGAAGAAGGTTCCCTGGGTCATGGATAAAGCTCCTCCCCTTGTATATCTGAAGATCAAACTATAACAACTCAGAGAAAATTAGGGGAAAAAAATAAACAGGAAATTTAAAACCAAACCAATTATTTTATACAAGGGACAATTATTTAAAGATATAACTTAAATAAAGACGTTCTAGAGCCAAACTCTATTCAATATTATATTCCTTAAAATATTAACATATTCACAGAAAGTACTTACTCTGTGTACACAAGAGTAGGACATCAGAAAACTTGAGTTTTACTTAAGACTCAATTAATAGTATGAAATGTGGGGAACTGTTTTTGCTTAGAATCAGATTCTAAATCTGTAAAATGAGAGGGTTGAATTAAATTAGGGTTTTTCTAACCTTTTTCTTTTTTTGCAATAGGAGAAATCCTTCTTAACCTAACCTAAGGTGCAAAAAGTTAACAGAAAACATAAAACATCTATAAATTAGATTCACAAGTGGTGTTCTAATAATTTCATAAATTTATACAATTTAATTACAAAGCCAGTAAATAGAATAATGAAACCATTCTGATGAACACAGTCTTATAGCAGCTCCATCATATAATCTGCCTTAATATTGTGTTAGATAACAGTATTGGGGAAAAAATCAGGCTCAGACATATGTAATAGTTCTACAATTATACATGATCAGATACAGATAAGTTCAAATATAGTAGAGCCACAACTTAACAAATTAATCTGATGGCACTAACTAGTGCTCATCGCTGCTTTTAAGTTTAGTATATATTTAAATGTTTTATTTCTTCTTAAAAAAGCATATTTTTAAAAGTTAAATTCAAAATTCACAAACTCATGAATTAAATTTACGTCAAAAATCCACAGCAACACAGTTCCCCTAAGGTTTGCAAAAATACAATCTATAAACACTATTAAAATTGATATGGAAAGCCCTTCCTATACTAAAATTCCCTGATTCTATAGAATACATATTATAGATGATGTCACTCTTACTGTTCTGGGATTTGTTTTCTATGAATTCACATCTAATAAGTCTAGACCAGTGGGGGGGAGGGGGGTGTCCAAGAGAAATATAGTTGAGCCATATAAATAATTTAAAATTTTAAATTTGTAAATTTTCTAAAAGGAATTTGGATTTCTTTCCTTATATTAAGAGCTCCTCATAATGCTTTACATTTTTTAAAAAGTTTCCAGTACATTAGTTTAACTGATCTTTTCAATAAGATTTTCATTTTTCAGATCAAAAAAGTGAAGATAAAGGAAATTTAGGAGTCTGAACTTATGTTTTCTGATTCAGTCCAGTTCTCCATGTACATTACTCCCACTGTTTCACACTGCTCTTTCAACTAACCCATGTAACCATGGACAAGAAATAAAAGGTGAAAGATACAAATCCAAAACCAAAAATACAAACAAAAACAGGTAAAGCACCCTTATGGGAAAGAATGAGCTTATTCTTCCTTTTTCAAAATTTAAGATAATTCTGGTCAAACTCTGACTAGTATTGTGGCAAGGTTACCATGTTCCAAAAGACTGGCTCAAGTTAAGCATCTGTGCCTTGGTTTTCCTCCTCCTATCTCCTCCATACATTCTAAATGGTTTCTAGATTCAGGTCTTTGATATTCTATCCTGAATATCAATATTCAGGATATTGATGCAGGAGAAATAAAACAGCATAGAGAACTTTTTAAATTATGTATTTCAAAATCAGGGCTTCAATTTTTTTAAAAAACATTCTTTATTGAAGTAGTTCCTTAACCAGGGACAATATTGTCCCACAGGGAATATTTGACGATGTCTGGAGATATATTCCCTTGTCATAACTGGGCCTGGGTCAGGGCAGGCGTTCCCACAGGCATATAGTAGGTATATGCCAGATATGTTGCTAAATATCCTACAATGCACAGAAGAACCTCCCACAAAAAAACAATTATCCACACCAAAGTGACAATATTGCAGAGGTTGAGAAAATGCTTAACCAAAAGCAAAAACAAATCCCAAACAGATAAAGAACTATTTTAATAAGTAGAACTTATTTCTACTAAGAGAATTAGTAGAAAATAATCTAATCTTACATTAAAGCTTTCTTCAAGAGACAAAACCTAGAGGCTACAAAAAAAATTAAAATTTTAGAAAATCACAGACAAAAAAACGAAGGTATAACAAAGTTGACATCAATTAAAAGTCAATATCATCTACCACATTAAAAAGATTTGCTCAGGCCAAATATCTTCAATCACCCTTGACTCCACTTCTTTGCATCCTACACACAATCCATCAGGAAATCCTATTAGGTTCATCTTCACAGCACAGAAAAATTCTGACACTTTCTTCCATCTCTGCTGCTACAACCCTGGCCCAAACTACCTTCCTGTCATCTGTAATACTGCATTCCTAACCTGTCTTCCTGCTTCTATCCTTAACTCTACCCTACCCCCATTCATGACTATTCTCAACATTGTAACCAGAATGATCTTTTTTAAAATATAAGACCACAACATGCACTACTGGGCTCAAGAAATTCGGTAGCTCCTAAAAACTAAAACCATCACAATGGCTTATTAAGTCCTCTCCTTATGAGATCTAACGGCTATCGCCACCACCAGGACCTCCCATGTTTTCTCTTACCTTATTGCTATTACACTCATCACACTGCAGCTACAGTATCTTGCCAATCCTTGAACTTCTTGCCTCTGGGTTCTGAGCCTCTTGTTCCCAAAGCACAGCTTGCTCCCTCACCTCCTTCAAGTTTTTGGTCAGAAATGTTTCCTTCCAGGTGAAGCATTCCCTGACCACTATTTAAAACAGCAAGCTTCCTCTAATTTAGTTGTCTCTAGCCACCCCGCAACCCCTCTTTCTCTAGCACCAAAAAAAGTTCCATTAAACCAGTGGTTCTCAAATATTTGGCCTCAGGACCCTTTTATACACCTAAAAGTTAACGAGGACCCTGTTATGGACTGAGGTTGTGTGTCCTCTCTCCCCAAATTCATATGTTGGAACTCTATCTCCCAATGTGAGGGGGATAAGATGATGTTATGAGGATTGAGCCTTCGTGAATGTAATTAGTGTCCTTCACTAATTAGTGATTAGTGATAAGAGTCACAAGAGCTTGCTTCTCTCTGCTCTCTGCTGTGTGAGCATACAATGAAAACACAGGCATCTATAAACTAGGAAGCAGGCTCTCACCAGACATCAGATCTGCTAGCTCCTTGATGCTGGACTTCCCAGCCTGCAGAACTGTGAGAAATAGGTTTCTCTTGTTCATAGGCCATTCAGTTTAAGGTATTTTGTTACAGCAACCCCAGCTAGGACATAACCCAAAGAGCATTTATCTGGCTTCTGTCAACATTCACCACATTAGAAATAACAGAAAATTTTAAAATATTTAGGAACTTGGGCTTCCCTGGTGGCGCAGTGTTTGAGCATCTGCCTGCTAGTGCAGGGGACACGGGTTTGAGCCCTGGTCTGGGAGGATCCCACCTGCCGTGGAGCAACTGGGCCCGTGAGCCACAACTACTGAGCCTGCGCGTTTGGAGCCTGTGCTCCACAACAAGAGAGGCCACGGCAGTGGGAGGCCCGCGCACCGCGATGAAGAGCGGCCCCCGCTTGCCACAACTAGAGAAAGCCCTTGCACAGAAACGAAGATCCAACACAGCCAAAAATAAAAATAAATAAATTAAAAGAAGGTTCAACATTTTAAAAATAAATAAATAAAATATTTAGGAACTCACTTTCAAATAACAATAAACCCATTAAATGTTAATATTTTCATGAAAGATTTTTTTCAGAACCAAAAAAATTTAACGAGTAATATGGCTTTACAATTTTTGAAAATCTCAGTATCTGCTTAATAGAAAGTAGCTGTATTCTCACAGCTGCTTCTGCATTCAGTATGTTGCAATGCATTCAGTATGTTGCAATAGGTTGCTCTGGGTAAAGTATGTGAATAAAAGCTGGCCACACACAGATAATGTATTGGGTTGGCCAAAAAGTTTGTTCGGGTTGTCATCTTACAGGAAAACCCAAACAAACTTTTTGGCCAACTCAAAGAAGGGAGGAACGCTTTAACAGCTTTTTTATATAACTGAGGATAGTCTTTTTTTTGATTTTCACAAAAACTCTATGAGTGGTCATTTCTTAAAAATTATTTACAACATGGAATATTAAACCATATAAATAAACTTTTTGTACTGTTACCTTAAACTCCCTTAGTCTATCATGCATTTTGAATGGAATTTTTAAACATGAATGATTTTAAAAGATATTACATTGATTCATTTGAAAATACTGGTTCAGTTATACAGAACTTCCATATACTGACATAGCACATTACCCAACATCTTAAATCAAATTAATATCACCACCAACCTCATTAAAAAACTCAAATACTGGGAAATCGTCAAAGCTTGCCGTGACAGACACAAGTTTTCCACCTTTCCAATTAGGGCTTTAAAGCCTGAATTTTATCATTGACAAACACCATCAGCTGTTTCCTTAAAGTGTCAAGCTCACTTTACTCATTTTCAAGAAAATGTCTGCAAAATATCCAAATCTGAATGACCAGTTTGTTCCTGAAGTAAAAATGGAACCATACGACTGTACGCCACACAATGGAAACTAATCAGCAATAAAAAGGAACAAAGCATCGATACACACCACAACACAGATGGATCTCAAAAGTAATTATTCTGAGTGAAAGAAGGCTAAGGGAATATACACTGTATTCCATTTACGTAAAATTTCTAGAAAATGCAAACTAATCTATAGTGAGGGGGCAGAAGAAACTCTTGGGGGTGATGGATATATTTATTATCTCGATTATAATAGTTTCAGGGGCATATACATTTGTCATATGTCAAATTGTACACTTCACGTGCAGTTTGTTGTACCTCACTTATACTTCAGTAAAGCTGAACACAACCTAAAGTTTATTAATGATGGAAGAGTAAAATAAATTTTACTCACATACACAACCTAAAGTTTATTAATGGTGGAAGAGTAAAATAAATTACGGAGCATCTCATTCTTTGGGTTACTACTGAAAAGCGCTAAATTACATCTATTTTTATTGGCTCTGATGAACAGGTCTTGGGAATCCTGTTAAGTTGCGGGGGGTGGGGCCTGAGTAAGGTTCAGAAAATAAAAATTATATCTTACATATGTACAGGAATATGTGTCTCTCTGCAAACAGATGAAGGGATGAAGGATAAATCACGAGTTGGAATTGGCAAAACGGGAGGGGGGGGATGAACTTTACCTTCTGTTTAGCTGCTATACTGCAAAGGGCTGGCACGTTTTTCCCTAAATTCTAAAAGGTAGAAAGCTATTCTTGAATTGTATTAAAGTATTACATCAATCAAGTGACTCAGCAAAACTCAGTTTCTTCTGAAGAGCACCTCCACACTCTGACTTGATGCCTTTTGACCTCCACAGTAAAAGCGCCTGGGCAACACCATCAGCCATCACTGAGCCGACCCTGGGGGATACACCCTCTCTGAAAATGGCATTTTTCATGTCAACGATATCCGGCACCCACAGGGAGCCGACTAACAAACGCCGATATGAGACAGGGAGGTCGCGGAGCTGACAGGATCCCACAACAGACCGAGGGCTGAGGGCCGGCCGCCTCTCCTGAGGCCAAAGCCACGACGGCTCAAGGAACAAAGGGGCAGAGGGGCTGCAGAGCGGACACCATCGAAAACAATACTGCCTACAGCAGGCTGACCATTAAAAAGTAAAGCACGGACTTACAGAGAGCGGCCAGCGCAGGTCACGCAGTTCTGTCCGCAGCACCCGGGAGACAGCCACAGCCCAAGATGGCGGCACATTTAAAGCGTGTTCTCGGCCCTCGTTCGCCGCGGGGCGCATGCGCAGGGCGTGAAGGCCGCGGGCACAGCGGGAGGCTCGCAGCTGCGCCTAGTTCCTCCAGCCCGAAGACAATAGCTGCCTGGGTCCCGGGCAGGGCGGTTCCCAATCTGAGCTTCTAGCTCCAGGTGAGCATCGTCACAGCCTTGTCTCTCAGGGCCCGGCTAAGTCCTGGGTTAGAGCCTTGTGGAAGGTCTCTGGGCTGGGGGGAGGGGGTGTGTGTGTAAAGGGTGTAGATTGTCGCGTGGATGTGGCACGGGGCGGGACGGTCACCCCACTTCTCTGGTTGTGCGAAGACTGCAGAGCACGCAGACCTCCGCGGTGGCTGCGCAAGAAAGAAGCCCAGGAGCCCCCAGTGAATTTACGGACTGGTGAAAGTAACGGCCATTTATTGAGCACCTGTGAATCAGGTATTTATGTATGTTATTGCGTTTAGTTCTATTTCTCTATTTTGTAGAAACTGGAATTGGATCTATGAAATAGATAGTAGTCATTTATGATGTTAACTTCCTGATCTCAAAGGGTGTTTGAGGATTATGTAAGAAAAAGCCCTTGCTTGTAGAAAATAGATACTGAAGTACTGGGAGTGATTGGGTATGATGTCAGCAGTTTACTTTCAAATTTGGGGGGTTTGCGGGGGAGGGGTATGTTCTTTCTACTCTTGTATCTTTCCTGTATGTTTGAAGTTATTTCAAAAGAAAAAGAAAAATTAATTTAAAAAATTACACTAACCTAAAAAGAGCTGTGTGCTACAGTCACTGTTTTTCTGTATTAGGTAGAAATTTATATTACAAAGTAATTCACAGTTCCTTGAAAAAAAGAACAGCCACGAAGTCATCTAGGTGTGGGTGTTTTCGGGAAGACAAAAATCTGTGACTCCCATATAAATTCTTTCATGCCCACAGGTCTAGTGACATTTTCTATTCCTCGAATGAATTTTGTCATCTTTTTTTCTCTATAAGTGTATCCAATCCCCCTAGGTTTTCAACTTTATTAATGTATGGTTTTAATAATACAAGCATATTATTTTAAAATCTGTGCCTGACCATTTCCTCTTTTATTCTGTACTTTGTTCATTTATGTCTTCTCAGTTTTTTCTTGACAAATCTTATTAATTTTTTCGATTGTTTTTTCTTGTTCTAATTGTTGTTCTCTTTTGTATTTCTTTCCTTATTTGTATTCTTTCCTTTTTAAAAACATATTTTAGTTTATCCTACTAATTTTCAACTTCTTCTGTTGAGTGTTCACTGTCTTTATTTTTAACCTCTCCTTTCCTAAAAAGTGCAAGCTATTAATCTTCCTGTACTGCTTTAGATGTATCCTTTAGGTTTTTGTGGCATACTTTCATTATCATTCAGTTTTAAATTTTTCTAATTCCTATTGAGATTTCTTTTGTAGTCTATGGGTCAAAGACAATTTTTCTTAATTTCCAGATATGTGGAAGCTTTTTCATATTCATCTATAACTTACTTGCATTAATTAACCACATTATGGTCAGAGAACTTGGTCTGTATAATATCAATCACTTAAAATGTCTTCAGATTTCCTTCATACCCTAGTATCTGATCATTTTGTAAACATTAGATCAAGTAGTTAATTGTGTTCAAGTGTTCTATATCCTTACTGATGTTTTTGTCAGCTGTATCAGGTAAAGAAAGTGATTTCTGTCGGCTTCTGTTAAGGCTGCCAATTTTCCCTTTCTATATTTAGAATCCATGTTTATAAAGCATGTAAAGGTTTAAAATTTCTTCCTGGTGATTTTCTCATTTTAACAATTTGTAATCACCTTTTTCAAGTCCAGAAAATTTTTGTCTTGAAGTCTGTTTTTCCTGATATTGATTTAGCCATGCCAACTTTCATTTAGTTGGTATTTGCCTTGGCTTATCTTTCTCTATGTTTCACCTAGGAACCTCTGTGTCCTTATGTTTTAAGTGTGTTTCTTGTAAACAACATGTAGCTCAGGGTTTGCTTGCTTGCTTTTTGTGTGTTTATTTGATGTTTATTTATGAAGCATTAGAAGCAATTTTTTTGGTTCATTGACATTGATTGTGCTTTCTGGTATTTTGTGCTTCATTTCTACTACTTTAAGCTTTTGTTGCGTTTTCTAGGTTTCTCCATTGATGCTTTCTTTGAAGTTGAATTTTTACTGACCCTGTCCTTCCCTGCCTCACCCCCACTCCCACGTGCCATTTTCTTCTCTACTACGTGGGAAGTTACTCACTCTGGTACTATCTTTTGGTGGTCACCCTACAATTTATAACACATTTAATTGAACAAATTCTGAAGTTAATAAATATCTTTTCCCTCCTCATGAACAATATAAGGACCTTGGGACATTTTAACTTCAATTATCACCTTACCCTTTCTAACTTATATGATTTTTCCGGAGATCTGCTGGGAGGAGTTTCTGTGAACATCTGATACACCATCTGCTCCCTGTACTTAATTTACTCCTACTCACCCTTCGTTTCTCAGCTTAAATGACACCTCCTCTGAGAAGACTTTCCTAGGCTCTGGGTGAGCAGTCATCAAACTGGATTACCATATACTTAGAAATGCCCAAAGATTTCCCAAGGGGGCACAGGCATAATAGCTTTAAAGGAGTTAATTTCCAGAGCCTCACCTTTTATGTGCACCCTTTCCTAATATTGAGAACCAAGCCACCCACAAGCCGAAGTAGGTGATTGATTCTCCTTTTCTCCTTCCCTTTCACTATTGCCCTGTTCTCACTTTGTAAAATAAAAGTATGTCTCTAGTACCTGTATTTATTATTATGCTTTCCCCTGGAGTGTAAATTCCTCTCGAAGACCAAACAAATAGGCAGCAGTTCAAAATATTAGTTTAGCATCAGTGAAACTTCCCTGTGTGTCTTTCCCTATATTATTCATATTTCTCTGACAGGCAAAGCATTAAAAACGGAGTATTTTGGTGCATGTTGGGTTGTTAATAGACATAATGTGAGTCAAACCGGTAGGGTTGCCACATTTAGCAAGTAAAAATACAGAAACCCAGTTAAATTTGAATTTCAGATAACAAAAAAATGTTTGAATACAGGATGCCTCAGATATACTAAAACACTGAAAAATTATTAGTTTCTGAAATTCAAATGTAGCTGGGCATTCAGTGTTTTATCTGGCAACCCTAGCAAAGTTAAGAACAGATTTCTTTTTTTTTTTTCCATCTCTGACGTTTTTAAAAAATACAGTGTTCCGAAGAGAAAGTTCTATTAGATCAAACCCCAAAATGTAGGTAAGGCATTTTAAAGCAGAAGTACTTCATTTCATCCAGGCTACAAACTCACAGCAAGGGTCCTTTCCTTATTTACCAATCTATCTTCGAATTAGAATTGAGAAATAAGATGATCATCATAGAGATGCTTAACTAAAACGTTGATTTGAAATGAAAGTCAGAATTGATCTGAGAGAAAACAAGGTAGATTTGGCTAAATGATTTGAAAATAGAACTCACTTTGGCAATTAGGTTACATGCAGAAACTTTTTAGAAATTGAATTCACCAAATCTTCAACTCCAGGATTTATTGCTACCAGTGTCTTTATGTTAAAAGTTGACTGATCTGTACGCTTAAGACAAGTATACTTTATGTTATACCTCAATGTAAAAAGAGAAAAACAAGCTTTGGAAAAAAATTGTGGAAATTAACTATTTTTTCTGAGTATATCTGCTAAGTCAGTCACATCTAAGTGAAAGAATAACACATGTAATTTGATCATTTTTGATAAGGCCTTTTAATGAAACTTCCCAGAGGCTAAGAAAGATGATTCAAGCCAAGTAGTCTCTAATTTTAGCACTTAAAAAAAAAAAATGAAGATTGAAGAATCTAGTCAAGTCCTCAATCAATCATTCAGTCATTAGAGACATGGGCGCGTTAATGGTATGACAGCAAAAAAGTTGAAGAACCACTGAACTACTAAATTATATTTTCTCACAGCAACCTGGACTTTTTCCCTTACTAACTATAATCTGTAAATACATATTTATTTGTATGACTACTGATGTCTGTTTCTCCTACAACATCAAGTCTCATAGAAATAATACTGAATGTATTGTTTTTCCTCAGTGAATCTTTAAGTGAAAGGTTGAATGAACAAATACATTACTGTGCAGGTGGTATTTGCAGTCCTGGGAGTAGATGAGATTACCTGGAACACGTAAGCAGAGCAGAAAATGGAACTCTAGAAAACAGCAGTGGATTAACAGCTCCTATTAGGGCCACAACTGTGTCATTTGTTGTTGCACCTCTTTCCCTTTTCCTTTCCTCTTTTGTCCTTAATAGGGAGCACAGTGTTTTGGACATAGGAAGCATACAAAAGTAAAAATAACCCAGCTTCACTAAACCAGTCTAAGATCCAGAGTACATAGCTACTATTAAGAGTGTTCTTTTCAGTGAAACAATTACTCTAGAAGACTGTGAACTGGGCAAGTCTCTTAAATTTTTGTGCCTCATTGCCTTCACCATCTTGTAGGAAAAGCAGATATAAAATCTATAAAATATAGTCATTTCCATCACCCCCTTCATGGAAGCTTCACGTGATCCCTCCTCAGAACACGCCATTTGAACATTAATTTTCTTTTGTTATCATTAAGTTTAGTAAATCATCTCTGAGTATATCATGCATGTCATGCCATGTGCTATACTGTGGGTAAGAATATTTTTCCCCTAGTTTTTCCCATATCCTCCTGTATCCTAAAGTCAGGTCCATTTTTTCTGTGTTTTTGCTACCCACTTTATAGAACTTCAGCGTTAAATAAATTAACTCTTGACAACTTGTTCAGATAGTCTCCTTTCAGGTTAACTGGGTTTTCTGTCATGCTGGTTTGTTAGGTGCCACCAGGAGGCAGCACAAACTTGTTTGTGATCTCACTCTCGGTGCCTGTACAGCTGCAGTCATTCTGTCGCTTCCTAAGGTAAGATATCTTTTCTACTTAAGATGCAGTTAAACCTGACCTCTTTTTTTTTTTTTCAAATACACAGTGTTAGTGAGGGCGTCGGGGAGCAGGTACTGTCATATACTTGTGGTAGAAGTGTTAACTGGAGCAATTCAAAAACTACATATCCAAAGCTTTAAAAGTGTTTATATCCTTTGCCCTGGCATTCCCCTTTCCCAGAACCACTCTCCCACCCCTAGTCATGTCTCTTAAAAAAATTATTGTGGCTATGAGCAAAAATCTAGCTACAGGGACATTCCATACAGCTTTGCTTATAATAATGTGAACTAGAAACAATGTAAAGGTTCAACAATAAGGAATTCAGATCATACAGCAGATTACTTTGTAGCTGTTAAACACGATATTGTTGAAATGTTTTCCCAAAATGGTATATGTATCACAAGCTACGTTACACTAGACAATTTTAAGTACTAAATAGAAGAGCACCATTTGCTCCCATTTCCTTATATCTGCTCTCAGGTCCCAGAAACACGATCCTTATTCAGCGTGGCATCCTCCTGGACAACTAGAAGGCTAAGACTTCCCACATAAGCCCACATTCTTCTTCTCCCCAACCTCCTTCGGAGCTCCCTGTCCTGTTCCTTCTCCAAAACCCAGGCTTCATCCTGCCATCACAGCCCTAGCTTCCTTTCCTTTCCACCCAGCCCTTTGCCATTTGCCAGCACAGCTCTCCTTCATTCTGGCATCCAGCTCCATCCTCATAGCCTTCAAGTCCCTTTTCATCATATTTCCTGAAAACTCCAATTCTTTTTCTCCTCCTAAACTCCAGGAGGTGACACTGAATTAAGACTTTAAGGATGAGGAGGAGTTGGCCAGGCGGAGACAGAGGACATGGTGGCATGTCAGGATATATATGTATAGACCAAGGCAAAGAAGAGAAATATAACATGAAATGCACAGAGAACTCAAATCAGTGATATGTGGTGGTAAACCGAGAAGCATGTTCAGAGACACAGCCTAAGGGCAGCAGGGACCTGATTACAGAGGACAGAGCATGATGTTTTGTTTGTTTGTTTGTTTTAACATCTTTATTGGGGTAAAATTGCTTTACAATGGTGTGTTAGTTTCTGCTTTATAACAAAGTGAATCAGTTATACATATACATATGTTCCCATATCTCTTCTCTCTTGCGTCTCCCTCCCTCCCTCCCACCCTCCCTATCCCACCCCTCCAGGCGGTCACAAAGCACCGAGCTGATCTCCCTGTGCTATGCGGCTGCTTCCCACTAGCTATCTACCTTACGTTTGGTAGTGTATATATGTCCATGCCTCTCTCTCGCTTTGTCACAGCTCACCCTTCCCCCTCCCCATATCCTTAAGTCCGTTCTCTAGTAGGTCTGTGTCTTTATTCCTGTCTTACCCCTACGTTCTTCATGACATTTTTTTTTCTTAAATTCCATATATATGTGTTAGCATACGGTATTTGTCTTTCTCTTTCTGAATTACTTCACTCTGTATGACAGACTCTAGGTCTATCCACCTCATTACAAATAGCTCAATTTCATTTCTTTTTATGGCTGAGTAATATTCCATTGTATATATGTGCCACATCTTGAGCTAAGATGACATTACTGTATATGTAGCAAACTCACTTCTAAGACACCATCAATTTTAAGACACAGTATTGATTTCATTGATTTTCTGAGGATGGGTAGGTACCAAAAGGGTTAAAATGCAAAATGACTCTGCAGATCTTACAACTGAATGGAGGAGTTTATTTCCCTTCCCTTTAAATTTGGGCTGGCCTTATGGTTTGATTTGCTTTAGCCAACAGAATTTGTGATCAGAAGAATGAGAAGGAAACGAATCTCTTCTAATTAAAAAATTAGCATAAATTTAAATAACTGCTGATGCTATATCTGTGAAGTAATTGAAGATTCCTCAAAATAAAAGTGGAAACTAAACAAATTTAATGATTATGTAGAATTAGAACTGTTGGCAGTGTAAACATAAAAGAAGAGGGGCATAGGTAAGAATGAAATTAAAATCTATTAAAAGAATTATCTTTTTAATTTTAATTTTTTTTACGTTTTTATACATTTTTAAAGATTACTTTCCATCTACAGTTATTACATAATATTGGCTCACTTCCCCATGTTGTACAGTACGTGGTTGAGCCTGTCTTACACCCAATAGTTAGTACCTCCCACTCTCTCACCCCTATATTATCCCTCCCCCCACCCCCCCACACAGGTAACCCCTAGTTTGTTCTCTATATCTGTGAGTCTACTTTTGTAATATTCACTAGTTTGTTGTATTTTTTTAGAATCCACATGTGGTATCATTCAGTATTTGTCTTTCTGTCTGACTTATTTCGCTTAGCATAATGCCCTCCAAAGTCCATCCATGTGGCTACAAATAGCAAAATTTCATTCTTTTTTATGTCTGAGTAGTATTCCATTATATACATTACATCTTCTTTATCGGTTACTCTGTTGATGGACACTTCAGTTGCTTCCATACCTTAGTAATTGTAAACAGTGCTGCTGTGAACATTGGGGTGCATGTATCTTTTCGAATTACTAGTGTTTTTGTTTTTTTCAGATATACACCTAAGAATGGAATTGCTGGGTCATATGGTAGTTCTAATTTTAGTTTTTTGAAAAATCTCCCTATTGTTTTTTACAGTGGCTGCACTAATTTACATCCCCACCAATAGTGTAAGAGGGTTTCCTTTCCTCCATTGCCTCACCAACATCTGTTATTGGTGTTCTTTTTGGTGATAGCCATTCTGACAGGTCTGAGGAGATAAAGATGCTCAACTAGTGATGCTGAGCATCTTTTCATGTGCTTGTTGGCCATCTCCACTTCCTCTTTGGAAAAATGTCTGTTCAGTTCTTCTACCCATTTTTTGGTTGGGTGGCTTGGTTTGTCTTTTGGTTTTTTTTTTTTGATTTTGAGTTGTATGAGCTATTTATGTATGTTGAATATTAACCCCTTATTAGTCACATCATTTGCAAATATCTTCTCCCATTCAGTAGGTTGTCTTTTTGTTTTGTTGACAGTTTCCTTAGCTGGGCAAAAACTTTTAAGTTTAATTAGGTCCCATTTGTTTATTTTTGCTTTTATTTCCTTTGCTTTAGGAGACAGATCCAAAAAAATATTGCTGTGATTTTTATCAGAGTGTTCTATGTTTCCCTCTGGGAGTTTTACAGTATCCAGTCTTACATTTAGGTCTTTAATCCATTTTGAGTGTATTTTTGTATATGGTGTTAGAGAATGTTCTAATTTCACTGTTTTACAAGTAGCTGTCCAGTTTTCGCAGCACCACATATTCAAAAGACTGTCTTTTCTCCATTGTATATCCTTGCCTCCTTTGTTGTAGATTAATTGACCATAAGTGTGTGGGTTTATTTCTGGGATTTCTGTTCTGTTCCATTGATCTATGTGTCTGTGCCAGCACCACACTGTTTTGATTACTGTAGCTTTTTAGTATTGTCTGAAGTCTGTAGATTACCTGGGGTAGTATGATCATTTTAATAATATTAATTCTTCCAGTCCAAGAGCACAGTGCATCTTTGCATCTGTTTGTGTCATCTTCAGTTTCATCAGTGTCTTACAGTTTTCCAAGTATAGGTCTTTTACCTCCTCATGTAGGTTTAGTCCTAGGTATTTTATTCTTGTTGATGCGATGGTAAATGGGATTATGTCCTTAATTTCTCATTCATTTTTAGTGTATAGAAATGCAACAGATTTCTGTATATTAATTTTATATCCTGCAACTTTACCAAATTCATTGATAGCTGTAGTAGTTTTCTGGTAGCATCTTTAGGATTTTCTATGTATAGTATCATGTCATCTGCAAATAAAATAAAAGATAAATTCCTATCTTTGAAAAAATGAATATTATGAGCCAACCTCTTGCAGGACTGATCAAGAAAAAAAAAGGAAAGGCAAATATAAAATATTATGGGGAAAAGAGACCTGAACTACAAATAAGGTTGAATGAATGTACTTCTGTCCAGTAGTGAAAATGAATGAACTGAATCTACATATACCTAAAAATCTTGAAAACATAACTTTGAATTAGAAAAAGTTTCAAAAGGATATATACAATATTGTACATTTGTGTAAATGTTAAACAATCTGTATTCTTTTTGCATGCATACATAGAATACATGCATACATCTGTAATTTAATGCATACATCTGTAATACATGCATACATCTGTAATTTAAATTTTATTTTTTAATTAAAATTTTTATTTTTAATTCTTATTTAGAATTAGAATTCTCATAAGAATTAGAATGCTAATTTATCAACTTTAAGACACTAGTTTTCCCTGGGAGAAAAGAAGCCTAAAGGAATGGGGTGGGGGGTGGGGGATGGGTGCAAAGGGGATTTTAGCTATATCTTTAGTGTTTTATTTCATTTGTGTCCCAGAGAAAATGACAGAGATGGAACTGAAGGCAAAAAAAGAAAAATATTATTATCTTTTAGGTGTTATGGGGGGTACCTGTAGGTGCCTGTTATATTATTTTCTATACTTTTGATATGTTTGAAATGTTTTATAATTTAAAATTATTTTGAGGTTGGATTAAGTCAGTCATGCTCTAAACATCACCCAACAAAGTGTGCTGTATAGTGATCATATTCCTGAATAATCTCACACATGACGTAGCTACCAGATTTACAGACAACAGTCAATACCTATTAGTTCTATCACAGAACTTCCTCAAAGGTATTAGACCGAGGATCATGTCAGTGGTTTCTTAGTTACAGTTGTTAACTGATTCCTTGGAGGATGCCAGAGTTAACACTAGTGATCCACTAGATGATTGCAACGTTTTACTAAATAACTGCTCCTGAATTCAATGTCATGGTTAAATTATTGCCAAGGGTGAGTGCGTGCCCTATGATACTGGCCTTGCAAATGAAGTCAGAGAAATGTCAGTGCTTAGAAAGGAGGATTCAATGTGATAGGGATCCAGCCAGTAATTAATTACACCATGTCCTTCCCCTATGTTAACACTGATCACTTTGAATCATCATTGCTGGTCTGTATGCTTGGCTGGCCATGGGCACGCAATAAACTGTTGACTGACTGATTAGTCTCCAGGAAATGAAATTCTGTGAATAAAGGGATTGCACCTACTTAGCCCCAGTTCCTAATATGGTGGACCTAGCATGAGGTAGCGCCAGCTAATATTTATTGAATGAGTGAACATGCTGCTACTTCCATGAAAATTTCCCAGATCTCTCAGGATCTCTTCCTCTCAAATTTGTACCCTCTCAAAATAATTTAACATCTTTTTTTTTTTTTTTTTTACAGATACTTGCGTTTATGTCGCATTTTCCACTACTACCTTTTACGTTTCTTAAGATCAGGGACTGTTCTCTTTTTGTAATTTATTACAGAGTGATGACAAATGGAAAGGAAAAAAATGCCTTAAAGCTAAAATTAATACATTTTTACACTTTTCTAAGTTCAGAAGAATTATATTGACCTTAAAGTATGCAACTTTAAAGCACTTAAAATGAATTTTACTTCCATGTATTTAGTTGGTAGCAAAGGAATGGATAATAATATGCTGTGCCATACTACCTACAGGGCTGGCATGCTTGTTTGCTCAGCTGTTTCTCATCAAACACCAGTGACCATAGAGAGCTGCCAAATATTTTCTAGGTCATTTGTTCTGTTTGTAAATAGAAAGTGTACAATAATTAACAAGAGGTAATCATTTGCAAACTGGATTTATGCAGAATGAAAGAATTTTTTTTTAAAGAGGAGGGACATTAATGCAGGTCTTGAGTGCTTAATGACCCCATTAATTGAGAAATAGGTAATTGGAGAAATTAAACAGAAGAGGTAACGGCCTTGGAGCCATTACTCTATTCTGGGCGTACTGCTAATGTTTACCAGGTGATTTTCCTCTGAATTAAGAGCCGAGAGTCAGTCTGCTTTCACACAATAGTTCTTAATCTTGCCAACCATAAGAATCTCTTCGAAAGCTATTGAACAACGCAGGTTCCTCGATTCTCTTCAGCCTTCCTTAACCAGAATCTTAGGGATGGGACTCAGGCGTAGAATTTTTACAAAGCTGACCAGGTGATTCTTTTGATTTTTTGATAAAAAGCTAGCCAGGTTTGGACATCATTGCTTTAGAACAGGGTTTCTCAACCTTGGAACTTCTGATGTTCTGGGGTAGCTAATCACTGTGGAGACTGCCCTGCACATCACAGAATGTTCAGCAGCATCTCTGCCTCTACCCACTAGATACAGTAGCACCTTCCCTTCCCCAAGTTGAAAAAAACAAAATGTCTCCAGACATTGCCAGATTTCTTGAGGGGAGTGGAGGGAGGCGGCGGGGGGGGGGGGGGATTAGGAGGGTGGAGGGTGGTATTAAATCACCACCATTTGAGAACCTGTGCTTTACAGCAATCCTGTTGATAGAACTTTATGCAGTGAGGGAAATGCCCAATACAGTAGCCACGAGTCCCATGCAGCTCTTGAACCCTTGCAGTGTGGCTAGTACAACTGAGGACCTAAATTTTAAATGTTATTTTATTTTAATTAACTTAATTGCAAAATCCAGTTTAACTAATAACACGTAACTAATGGCCATCATACTTGACAGCACAACTTGATAAGATCCAGATCTGACTCTAGACAGTGAAATCTACACAATTCCTCCTGAAGTACTTCTGAGACATGTCATGTAGAAATAATTTACAAGAATAGAAAATCTACCTACCTTCCTGTCTGAATCAGAAAAAATCTTGGGATGGTAGGACTACTGGAAAGTTTACTTGCAGTTTTGCTTTCTGTGTTGCCTAGGAAATATTTTTTGTTACTACCTTTGATACCCAGATTATCAGACTTAGAGCAGTCTGGCTGAGAATAGCCCCTTTCAGTTCCAACCTTGATCTCCTTTTATTGCCAGTCCTTAACATTTTCTTAGGAAAAACTCCCATTTTTGTCTGGTTTTCTCAATTCCTAACAGGTTAAACGTAGAGTTACCATATGACCCAGCAATTCTACTCCTAGATATATACCCAAGAGAGGTGAAAACATACGTCCATGCAAACACTTGAACGTGAATGTTCATAGCTGCATTTTTTTCCAGTTTTATTGAGATATAATTAACATACTGCATTATATAAGTTTAAGGTACACAGCATAATGGTTTGACTTACATTGTGAAATGATTACCACAATAATTTAGGTAACATCCATCATCTCATATAGATACCAAAAAAAAAAGATAAAAGAGAAAAAAAAATTTTTTTTCCTTGTGATGAGAACTCTTAGGATTTACTCTCTTAACTTTTATACATACCAGGTAGCAGTGTTAACTATAGTCATGTTGTACATTACATCCCTAGTACTTACTTATCTTATAACTGGAAGTTTGTACCTTTTGACTCCCTTTATCCAATCCACACACCCCCCACCTCTGGTAACCACAAATCTGATCTCTTTTTCTATGAGTTTGCTTTTTTGTTTGTTTTAGATTCTACATATAAGTTAGATTGTATGGTATTTGTCTGCCTTGTTTCACTTAGCATGATGCCCTCAAGGTCCATCCATGTTGTCACATTGGTAGGATTTCCTCCTTTTTTATGGCTAAATGATATTCCACTGTATGTATATATGCCACATCTTCTTCATCTAGTCATCTGTTGATAGACACTTAGATTGTTTCCATTTCTTAGCTATTGTAAATAATGAGGCATAATCTCATTATTCATAATAGACAAAAAGTAGAAATAATCCAAATGTCAACCACTGATGAATCAATAAAACAAAGAGTGGTGTATTCATACGATGGAATATTTTTTGGCAATAACAAACAATGAAGCCCTGTTAGATGCCACAACAGGAGGAACCTTGAAAACATTATGATAAATGAAAGAAGCCAGTCACGAAATACCATATATTATATGATTCTATTTATATGAAATGTCTATAATAGGCAAATCTATAGAGACAGACAGTGGCTTAGTGGTTGCTTAGGCCTGGGAGGGAAATGGGGACATTGGATGGTGATGGCTAATGGATAATAGGATTTCTTTTTGGTGTGATGAAAATATTCTAAAATTAGGTTAGAATATTAGAATATTCTAAAATATTCTAAAATTAGACTGTGGCTATACAATTATGTGACTGTTCTCAAAACCGTTGAATTGTATGCTTTAACGGGGTGAATTGTATGGTATGCGAGTTACATCTCAACAGAGCTGTTAAAAACGCTGTCCATTTAACTACATTAGCAGATCTAATGAGAAAGATCTGCATGTTCTATCAGTTGGTGCATATTTATATTAGAACTGGAAGTGGCTTTGGATAACGTTACTGTCTTATTCCAAAATAGTCTCTCCACTGGCTACCACCACTCTCATTTCCAAGGTAATTAACGTGACCCTGCATTGTGTCCAAACTCAGGGTAAAATCCTTAAGTATGGCCCTTACTGAAGAACAAATCATTCCACTCTTAGAGACCCACCATAAGACAGAGAGTGCATCCGAAGGACACCCGTGGTGTAATCCCAGCCTGCAACTGAAAGGGCCCAGCCTTTGTCATTCCTGAGCTGGTTTGGCCTCTCTAGTCCAGAGGAATAATGGACACATGAATATTGCCAGTGAGAAAAGAGAAAAGGATACGAAGTTTCCAATATGCGCCTAATTTTGTCACGATTCAGGCTGGTCAGACCCTGTCCTGGATGTAAAGCCAAGAATGATAAACAGCTTTGTCAGACAGCTAGAAGACAACATTCACTTTTAGGGCCTTGAGCTCTCCAGGCAGCCCAGATAGAGCCCATTCTCCAATTTTCAGCTCACCTGACTCAGATGACTTTACAGGAAATAGAAACGTTTCTAGGTATTTAGTTATATAGAGAGACCTGATACTGAAAATAACTCCTAGGCTTATGCTGCTTGGGCACGGACTATTCAGGAGACCTCCTGGAAGTATGCGGAAGACGGGGAAGGGAAAATAGCAAATATCAAGTGAGATGAAGTCTTGCATAATGTAAACTAAAAAAAATTTTGTCTAAGGCAATTATGCTTTTATTTTCCAGAATAAATAAGGTCACATGAAGTTAAATAGTTTGTCTAAGTGGTTAGGTAGAGATTTGTTAAAAATCATGTAAAGAGAAATAGGCACTCAGATTGGAAGACATGAAAGAACAGGATTTTTTTTTTTTTGGGGGGGCGGGTACACGGGCCTCTCACTGCTGTGGCCTCTCCCGTTGCGGAGCACAGGCTCTGGACGCGCAGGCTCAGCGGCCATGGCTCATGGGCCCAGCCGCTCCGCGGCATGTGGGATCCTCCTGGACCGGGGCACGAACCCGTGACCCCTGCATCGGCAGGCAGACTCTCAACCAGTGCGCCACCAGGGAAGCCCAAGAACAGGATTTTTAAAGAAAAGCACGTAGGGAGGAATATTAATTCAGTAACTCAGTTGACAAGGCTGTGGACCATAGGTTAAAAAGCAGTAGCACTGGCCTATGTCTAAACATTGACACATTTCTGACCTTTCTTGCGTTCACCAAGGATGCAGATGAATAAATACATACAGCTTTTATGAGAAGAGCTAAGTCCTCTGGCACGGTTCTGGGGAGAGTCTGATTTACTTGGAGGACAAGTGTCATCTTCAAGACAAGACGTATCAAATGTACTCTGAATTTCTTATAACTAGACAGAGTGACAGCCTTCCCTGGCCCTTACCATCTGTCTGGATGAGGTGTCCTTCTGTGTTCTGACAGCACCCTGGACCTACCCTTACTATTACACTTGAATTATTTTCTAAGCTTTTTATTTTTTTTATCTGCTTTCCCCACTAGACAAGGAACTTCTCAGAAACTAAAACATTGTTGGCCATTGTGTGGTTTTCAGTTTTCGAGAGCCTCTTATCAGAGTTACTAAGGCAGGCATACTTTCCCATCTCTGGTAGCATTTCAGTTTCAGGAGTTCTGTAAGGCAGCTGGCCTCTTCCCAGATTTGGTGATTCAAAGGTTAACACCATACCAGGACTCTGCCGTAAGACCTTGGGGTAAGTCAGATTGTTGTACGATACTGAGTTTCACTAATGGCTGGGCTCCGAGATGGATGCCTTTTACAGAATTGCTCACTAGAGTGGGTTTAGTGTCATTGCATTGGCTTCAAGTCACATGTTTTTCAGATGGCATTGTCACATGGCCTTTGGACATTAGAAATGCGCTCCCCCCAGTTGGGCACCCACATGAGCTTTATCTGTTATTTCAGCCATGTTTATGTGAGGCGCTTAAGAAACAAATTACTCAGTGACAACCATAGGACCTGAAAGAATTCAAGCACCTCCCTATTGCCGCTCTTCATGGGAGGGGTGGGTGGGGACAGGGTAATATAGCCATTGAAAATTCTGATTTTTCTCCCAGATATGGAATCAGAAATTTTATTTTCTTCCTTGTATGTTTCAGACCATCAAACCTAATCCCAGATCTTGTCTTCTTTTGTTTGTTTGTTTGAACTCATTCTCTTTCTCTGAATGGAAATCTCACCAAATCTTTGGGTGATGATCTTTTCATTTACACCACTTAAGTAAAAGTTACAATAGACACAGTTTCTCTTTCCTGGGCTGCCTCTGTCAGTGCAGACACTATGTACGTTTGGATAAAGAACAGTAAATAAAGTCCATGAGTGCCCCTAAGCAGCATCAGCCTGTGTGAGCCAGTCTTTTATCTCCAGAGTTATAGGAGCTCCTTCTGCCTCTGCTGCTGAGGCTCCTAGGATAAGAGACCAGCAGACAGACATGCAGCGTTCTGTATTTCAGGAAATACAGATAGATGGACTTTGGAGTGAAGAAATGGTATTTGTGGAAACCTTTGCCCAGAGTTGTACATCTGTGTGCCACGTGGCAGGGATTTCTCTGACTCTGGAACAGAGAACAAAGAGCATTTTAGTTAGTCACGCTGACAAAAACACCAAAGAAGCAGAACTCACAGGTGTGTGGGTAACAATAATGTACTGCCAGTCCCCACCCCTCCTGGAGGACCACCTGTCATGTCTTCAGCTCCTCAAGTAGAGATTTTTTGAAGCATTCCAGCTCCAAATCTGTTTTTTTTTTTCTTTTAATCTATTTTTGGATGTGTTGGGTCTTCGTTGCTGCGCCCGGGCTTTCCCTAGTTGCAGCGAGTGGGGGTCTACTCTTCGTTGCGGTGCGCAGGCTTCTCATCGCGCTGGCTTCTCTTGTTGCGGAGCACGGGCTCTAGACACGCAGGCTTCAGAAGTTGTGGCACACGGGTTCAGTAGTTGTGGCTCACGGGCTCTAGAGCACAGGCTGAGAAGTTCTGGTGCACTGGCTCAGTTGCTCCGCAGCATGTGGGATCTTCCCGGACCAGGGCTTGAACCCGTGTCCCCTGCATTGGCAGGCGGATTCTTACCCACTGCGCCACCAGGAAAGTCCCAAATCTGGGGTTTTAAAACAGTAAAACTATTATAATATCAAAACCATCACCCAGGCCCTAGTGATCCATTTTTAATGATGACGAGCTTAGCGCTTTCATGGAATCATAAAACCTCAAGGTAGCCAAAAACCTGGAAGTCAGTGTTTCCCACCTTGGTGGGGCTGAGGGGGTGCCTAAGATCCAGTGTCACAAAGCCTCTCGGAGGCCCAACAAGCCCCACGACACCTGGAGGGCGTCTTTAAAACACATGACTTATAAATACAATAAATTTGCTTGGTAGAAAGATTTTAAATTATATAAAATCATTAAGACATTTTCATAATCCCACAACAGCACATTTTGTTCACCCTGCTCTTTTGTGATTAAAGATATAATTGACACGTTAAATCTTACAGAATAAAACAGAGAAATGTGGATTTCTACTTTTGATGTTTAAATCCTGGATTTTGCCACTTATTTCATAAAACATCAAAGCATGCTTGGACAGGGACCTTCTTCAAGATAGGCCGTATATTACAATAGGCTGTAAAAAATTGCAAAATCAAGCCAGCTCCATGAGATTGTGCACAGCATGACATTCTCTGAAGATCCTGGCGAGGCCGAGAAAATCCTGCACTCCTAATTGCCTAAATCCTACTTTCGTCACTTGCTGGGCACAGTCCGTAATCAGTGGAAGGATTCTGGAGGTGTGTGATATTACCCCTGAGTTCTTATCACAGACGCTAAAATTCAGACAATTAAATTTGAGAGAAAGCAATCTCGAGGAGTTGAAAACAGAGTGATTGAGGTTTGTGGATTAGTGCTGATCTTGGACTGATTAGAGCTGCCAGCAGAAGCCTCCAGCTGCCCTGAAGAGGTAAAGAGGCAGATCTTTGGAGGGCAGTTTCTGATCTTATGTGAAGTGATCTGGGTTTAGAAGGGAGTTCTGCCGAGAATGAGGATCAGCTAAGCGCTAAGCTAAGTTCTCTTGGCCTTAACTCCATGTATTTGTTGAGACGATGCCTGCTTTGGAGGGATCTTTAGTTGTTCTGTAAACTCTGCAGACCCAGTGGACCATCTGAAGGCAGGTCTACTTGCAAATAAGCACCCCCTGGGTATGAGGTAAATGGGTATATACCCTTGCCTTTTTTTTACCTTGCTTTTCATTGCATTCTTCAATTTCCAGCTCTGAAAGGTAACAGAGAAAAAAAAAATCAGCACCTGTCCTGGCTTCAGTTTTGTTATCTGAACAATTACAGGGTCGGTTGGATGGGCTCATCGCTGAGTGCCCTCCCCGGTTCTGCATTCTCTGGTCTGTGGTTCTAAAAACTAAATGTCCTAGGCAGGAGCAGTGTGATCTCTACTCGGGTCAACAGTGCTGGCCTTTTGAAAAAGCTGGGCTGTTTACTAAAGCAGTGCTTCAGTGACTGCCCCTCTAAACCCAGTTCTTCGCTTGTCAATTAAAGTGTAGGAAGTGGGGCTTCCCTGGTGGTGCAGTGGTTGAGAATCTGCCTGCCGATGCAGGGGACACGGGTTCGAGCCCCGGTCTGGGAAGATCCCACATGCTGCGGAGCAACTCGGCCCGTGAGCCACAACTACTGAGCCTGCGCATCTGGAGCCTGTGCTCCACAACAAGGGAGGCCGCGATAGTGAGAGGCCCGTGCACCGCGATGAAGAGTGGCCCCCGCTTGCCGCAACTAGAGAAAGCCCTCGCACAGAAACGAAGACCCAACACAGCAAAAATAAATAAATAAATAAAATAAATAAATAAAATGTAGGAAGTAAGGGCCACCAGCAAGGAGGCTTCAAAGAATAGGAAAGGAAAGAAAGAGGATATGGGAGAGAGGCAGTACTTTTGCTTTTTAAAAAAATAATAATTTCTTATTTTTATTGTTTTGAGTTTCAAATGCACATTACTTATTAACTGATTACCACTTTTGTTTGCATATGGTGCATTACCTTAATTTTTTAGGAAGCATTTTGTTAAATGACTTCTACAATAGTTTTTCCTTAATTTCAACATTCTCCTGAAAGGATCTTTAAAGTACTTGGAATGCATGCTACCTTTCAGTAAGCTTCATTACTTAGCTCTCTAACAGCTGTGAGGTGGGAAGTTTTGATTCTTTCTTTTGAATAAAGAGGAAACTAAAACGCATAGATATTAAGCACATCAGGGAAGCAGAATTAGTCTTGCTTATAGGGTCATTAAAAGGTGTACAATTTACAATTCTGTCGGAGAGGGAAGGGAGTTTCAACCATGAGTACAATCACATGGATGTCTAAATACCCTACAGACTGCTGCTCTAAGGCAGATCGATGACTGCGGCAGCATCTAGACAAATACCCAGATAATTTTATTTTCCCCACTAGGTATCTTTCTTCTAGGCTAACTGTCTTCAGCCAGCTACCTTGTCCCTTCTTTATGCTTCAGCACTGACGACCCATAAAGGTTGAAAATTGAAGCTGTCCCCTTGCATCTCAGGCCAAAATTGCAACTCCTTCAGATCTCCCCGGAGAGAGCAAAGTGAAATCAAATCAACAGTGTTATAGAAAGCTAACTGCCCAGGATGTAGCTCAGGACCCCAGGTGAGTTAGGTCATCTCTGCCCTCTCCCCCGAGGCCTTGGTTAACTCTGAGGGTATGAAATGGAACTGAGTGAGGCCTTCTCCAGAGATCAGAGATGAGGGGTTCAAGAAAAAAAGACCCATTCCCAAAAACCAGAGAACAACTTTCTTGAGTAGTACAAATCCATTCAGTAGAATCTTTGTTAGTAGAATCAGAGAATGGAAGAAACTCTGTGAAGTCATCCAGTTTGTCCCCTGCTTTCAAATAATTAACAAGCATTCATCGAATTACTCCCTGCACCCTCAGGCATCTACCGGGATGGAATCCAACCCATAGCACTTTTCAAGACGGGAATTATCTCAAAGTATCCTTTGGTATCTTTGCCAATGTCTCACCAGCGTCAGACACCCAGTTAATATCTAACCTAAATCACTCCTGCTACTTATTTAAGCCTTTTTTTTTTTTGGATACCTTAGGAGATGTGAGAAAACAGCAAGTATCCTTTCCTGGAAACTTCTCAATGCTGTGATTCAGAGTGAACAGAGCATGCAAGGGAGAATCTCAAAGAACGTAGACTGTTTAATTTTCCCAATAAGAAAAGAGTCAGGAGTAAAGTTATGTATTTGACTTTTCCATTTATTAGCTCTGTGGTCTTGGACAAGTAATGTAACACCCTTAAGCTTCAATTTCTTCTTTCGTAATAAAAATATAACACTTAAACCGAAGATTATTATAATGGTTTAAAGGAGTAATATATGCAAAAAAAAATTTGTCAACTGTGAAGTGTAATACAGATACAGTAAAATTTTTCATTTGTTATGAGGATTAAGTCAGAAGAATAATGGTAAAATAAGTGTTGGGAGGATGTAGAAAAATTGGAACCCTCGTTCATTGCTCATTGGAATGTAAAACAGTGCAGTATTGTGGAAAGTAGTAGAGTGGTTCCTCAAAACACACACACACACACACACACACACACACACACACACACACAGAAATACTATATGATCCAACTACTACTACCACTGGGTATATACCCCCAAAATTTGAGAAGGATTCAAACAGATATTTTTGTACAAGCATTCATAGCAGCACTATTCACAATAGCCAAAATGAAGAAACAACCCAAATGTCCATCCATGGATGAATGAACAGGCAAAATGTGGTGTATACATACAATGGAATATCATTCAGTCTAAAAAAGAAATGAAGTTCTGACACACACTACAACATGGAAGAACCTTGACAACGTGATGCTAAGTGAAATAAGCCAGACACAAAAGAACAAAGATTGTATGATCAATTCCAGTTATATAAGGATATAATTGATATAAGGATCAATTCCAGTTATATTCCAGTCATAGAAACAGAAAGTCAAATGGTTATTGCCAGGGGTTAGGGAGGAGGGGAGAAGAGGAAGTTATGGTTTAATGGGTACAGAGTTTCAGTTTGGGATGATGAAAAATTTCTGGAGATGGATGGTGGTGATAGTTGCACAGTAGTGTGAGTGTACTTAATGCCACAGAGCTGTACACTTAAAAATGGTTAAAATGGTGAAGTTTATGTCATGTATGTTTTATCACAATGTAAAAAAGAAGATAATGGTCACTACATGGTCCCCACTTGGCAAAGGATATGGGGGATATGAATACAAAAGAAAACATATGGAAGTTACCATTTTGTTAGAAAAACTGGACAATACATAAAACAGTCCAGACTAATAGGCACCACTCTGTGATTCGAAGCTTCTCAAGAGGTGCAAGGAGGCAGTAGTGAGCACACTGGATCGGAGTGACTAGAGAAGGCTGGCTCCGTGGATATGTGGACCTCGACTGGACATAGGCCTTTGAATGAGTACAGTCAAAACTTTATTTCCAGGCTTAGGAAGCATCTTCCCAGCAACTAGCCCTCTTGTCTGCACCTCAGGAAGCAGCCATTTTCCTCCCATTCCAATTTGAACGCCAGGAATCCGGTGCATTAACTGATTCGTTAGCATTTTTTTTTTTTTTTTCCGGTACGCGGGCCTCTCACTGTTGTGGCCTCTCCCGTTGCAGAGCACAGGCTCCGGACGCGCAGGCTCAGCGGCCATGGCTCACGGGCCCAGCCGCTCCGCATCATGTGGGATCTTCCCAGACCGGGGCACGAACCACCGTATCAGCAGGTGGACTCTCAACTACTGCGCCACCAGGGAAGCCCTCGCTGGCATTTTATATTGTGTAGCACCTTCATTCCAAGAGACTGCCCAGAGAACTAGAGACAGGCATTCAGCATTATTTTTTTTAATTGAATGATAGTTGATTTACAATATTGTGTTAGTTTCAGGTGTACAGCAAAGTGATTCAAAGTTATGTATTTTTTCAGGTTATTTTCCATTATAGGTTATTATAAGATATTGAATATAGTTCCCTGTGCTATATAGCAAATCCTTATTGCTTATCTGTTTTATGTATAGCAGTTTCTATCTGTTAATTCCCTACTCCTAAGTTGTCCATCACTCATCCCTTTCCCCTTTGATAACCATAAGTTTTCTATGTCTGTAAGTCTGTTTATTTTGTATGTAGATTCACTTTTGTATTAATTTTTAGAGTCCACATATAAGCAATATATATGTATATGTCTTTCTGTGACTTACTTATTATGATAATCTCTAAGCCCATCCATGTTGCTGCAAATGGCAATATTTCATTCCTTTTATGGCTGAGTAATATTCCATTGTATATGTATATATCATATCTTCTTAAAACAATCATCTGTTGATGGGCACTTATGTTGTTTCCATGTCTTGGCTATTGTAAATAGTACTGCTATGAACGTTGGGGTACATGTATCTTTTCGAAGTAGAGTTTTCATCTTTTCCAGATATATGCCCAGGAGTGGGATTGCTGGATCACGCGGTAGCTCTATTTTTAGTTTTTTAAGGAAGCTCCATACTGTTCTCCGTAGTAGCTGCACCATCTTATAGTTCCTCCAACAGTGTAGGAGGGTTTCCTTTTCTCCACACCTTCTCCAGAATTTATTATTTGTAGACTTTTTGATGATGGCCGTTCTGACCAGTGTAAGGTGATACCTCATTGTGGTTTTGATTTGCATTTCTCTAATAATTAGTGATGTTGGGCATCTTTTCATGTGGCTGTTGGCCATCTGTATGTCTTCTTTGGAGAAATGTCTATTTAGGATTTATATGCCCACTTTTTGATTGGGTTGTTTGTTTTTTGATATTGAGTTATATGAGCTGTTTGTATGTTTTGTATATTAACCCCTCATTGGTTGCATTGTTTGCAAGCATTTTCTCCCATTCCATAGAATGTATTTTCATTTTGTCGGTAGTTTCCTTTGCTGTGAGAAAGCTCGTAAGTTTGCTTAGGTCCCACTTGTTTGTTTTTGCTTTTGTTTCTTTTGCCTTGAGAGACTGATCTAAGAAAATATTGGTATGATTTATGTCCGAGAATGTTTTGCCTATATGTTTTCTTCTAGGAGTTTTATGAGGTAATGTCTTATATTTAGGTCTTTAAACCATTTTGAGTTTATTTTTGTGTATGGTGTGAGGGAGTGTTCTAATTTCATTGATTTACATGTAGCTTTCCAGCTTTCTCAGCACCACTTGTTGAAGAGACTGTCTTTTCTCTATTGTATATTCTTGCTGCCTTTGTTGAAGATTAACTGACCTTAGGTGTGTGGGTTTATTTCTGGGCTCTCTGTTCTGTTGCATTGATCTATATGTCTGTTTTTGTGCCAGTACCATGCTGTTTTGATTACTATAGCTTTTAGTGTTGCCAGTACCATGCTGTTTTGATTACTATAGCCTTTAGCGTTGTCTTAAATGCCTATTTGAAACTGGAAACTGAGAGGCATGTCATAGAGTAACCAAAAGGCTGAGTATTGATTGATACATTATCTGGGTTAAGCTAAGGGAATCAGGAGTTAATCATTAATGTCATCAGATACCTACAGTTTAATGCCAGTACAGAGGTACTACATTGTTGCTCTAAGCACAGTCTTTGCAGTCTACCAGAAAAAAAAATTTTGCTCTGGTTTGGTGATAGCAGAAAGAGGTGATTGTAGTGGATTTTACAGAGAATGGGGGCATCAGGCTGAGTAATGTAATGGAAAGAGCAAGACTTTGGTGTCAGACAGACCTGGATTCAGATCCCAGTTCTGCCACTTAGCACCTTGTGAATTTGAAAAGTTATTTCACTTTTCTTAGTTTCTCATATGGAGCATAATAATACCTACATCACTAGGTTTAAGATAGATTATGGCAATTTTTATAATGTCCCTTAAACATAAAGGGCACTCTAATAATGAGAAGAAAATCAGAAAAGTTTTCAGTAGAGATACCTGTGATTGCTTCTAGATTATAATAAAAATAGCTAACTTTCACGGTACTAATATTTTCCCCAGGAATATTCTAATAACTTTACATTTTGAACTCTTAACCCTTGGGAAAATCCTATCAGGTAGGTAGCATAGTTATCCTCACTTTACATTTGAGGAAGCTGGAGCACAGAGAGGTTAAGATACTTGCCAAATGTCACAAAGCCAATAAAAGTTGGCACCGAAGTCCATGTTCTGAACTGTGATGATATAGACCAGAGGTGATATTAGATAGCCTCCTAATGAATGAATTCACTGTGCATAAAAATATGTAACTTTGGTTTTAATAATAAGATGATTAGGAAAAAACAAAATAACATGCATCTTTAAATCTCTGTAGCAAATCATATAATGGTTATTTTATGGTCATATTAAGTTTCTTTTCAGCAGCTAATTCCAAAGATACAGATAATCAAGAAACATAAATCACCATGTCATATTAATAAGATATGTCTTTCTCACATATAGACACTAAAACATTTAAAGACAGAAGTGTGCCAGTTTTTGTTGCTTAAGTTCTCATATTTGTGATAATTTTAGAATTCAAAAGTTTTAATATAGATAAGTTCAATGTGTACATTTTTCCAATTAGTATTAAAAAAAAGAAATAGATTATCTCTAAGGATTCAGGTTCCTTTTTATTCACAGTAAAACTAAAATTCTAAAAGATTTACATGGGTAAAATTGTACATCAAGAATACCAAACATATTGTAGAGGAATGTGGGCTTGCCTTGGTTGTTTACTCACTTACTTGATATAAGTTAGAAAAATTATGGCCCAGAAAACTCCAGAAAAATGGAAAGATGTTTCCCAGAAAAATGGAAAGATGTTTCACTTTTAAGTAATTGAGTAGACCAGTAACCGTAGAGGAAGTTAGAACTATAGTAAAAAACGTATTTCTCAAAAGGACACTAGGCCCCAATGACTCATGATACATAAGTTGTTCAAGACCAAAGAAAAAGCTGAAAAGCTTGTCAATTTGTATCTGGTATAAACTCAGTGCCAAAAGTGGACAAAGATAGGGCTTCCCTGGTGGCGCAGTGGTTGAGAGTCCGCCTGCCAATGCAGGGGACACGGGTTCGTACCCCGGTCCGGGGGGCGGCTAGGCCCATGAGCCATGGCCACTGAGCCTGCACGTCCGGAGCCTGTGCTCCGCAACGGGAGAGACCACAACGGTGAGAGGCCCGCATACCACAAAAAAAAAAGTGGACAAAGATAGGAGAAAAAAAGAAAACTATAAGCCAATCAAGAATTTGGAGAGTTTTAATGTATCAATTGTAATTTATTACATTTTGAGATTTAAGGATAAGATTTCTATGATACCCTTGATAGATGTCAAAAATGTTTTAGTAAAATTTAACACCCATTCCTGATTAAAACAAGAAAGTCTCTTGGTAAAATAGGAATGGAAGGAAACTTCCCTAACTGGACACGGCATATCTAGTAGAAACCTAAATCTCCTTAGTTTGGGCAAATACCAAAGAAGCTTATTTCTCACTTATGTAATAGTCCAAGGTGAGTGTTTCTGGTTAGCAAGCCCTACACACAGTCTTTCAGGTACTCAGAATCCTTGCATCTCGTGGCCCCATCTCCTAGAACCTCATCCTCTATATCCAGCCTTGAAAAGGAGGATGGAGGAGTACACATGTGAGTTTCTCATGGGCCTGGCATATGTACTGTTCACATTACCCTGGGGAGAACTTAGTCCCATGGCTGTACCCAAGTGTGAGGGAGGCAGAGAAATGGATTCTAGCTGTGCGCTCAAAGGGAAAACTAGAGTGTGGTTTCTGTGGACAGTTAGTGCTCTCTGCCCCAGTCAGCTTCTCTGGCTACCTGTATCTACATACCCTTCTTCACACTCATCTCTTCCCCAAGAGAGATGACCCCAAATCTTATGCAGTTACTGCATTCATCTCAAAGTTTAAGAACTCTGACTGCTGCGCAGTCCAGTCCATCAAATACTTCAAATCAATTTTGTAGTTCTTTATGGTTTGGTGACCTATGAACTAAAAAATGTTAACTGCTCCTGCACACCCACACACCAGCACAAGTTAGTGGAGCAGAAAAGGACAACAGCAATAAAAAGTTCCACTTGGAAAGGGGAGAATAGGATACAAACCAAATCTCAGACCAAACACAAAATTAAAATCCTGTTGGATCTGTATCTAAACATGAAATATCTAATCACAAAAGACTGAACTATGAAATATTAAAAGGTGCTGTATAGTAAAAATAGGTTTTAATTATGGATTAGGAAGACCTATTGAGCATAACACAACATCCAGAAATCTTAAAGTAAAAAATGGACAGATTTGACCTCATAAAAATGTAAAATTTCTGTATCTCAGAAGGTACCTTAAACAAAATTAAAAGGTTTATGTAACAAATATTTATAACATAGCTAAAAGTTGCTTAATATCTCTAATAATCAATAAGAAAAAGGCAAACAACCCAAAGTAAAAATGGAGGCTTTTGCCTTCCAGATGGGAAACTAATTGCACACAGCAATGTTCTCTCCTTCCCCAATCCCATCTATCCTTCTACTCTAAGCCTTGGATTTCTTTTTTGAGTATGGGAATATATACCTTGTTCTGTAAATTCAAAGAGAAAATTTTGGCTCATGAAAATTATGAGAAATTCCTGAGAGTAAAAGAACAAAGGATAAGTTTGAAGAGGGTAATCGCAGCCTGGAATTTGTGCTGGATCCCTTTGGAAAGTACTACCACAGAACATGGGAGAATCACCAGGAATTCCTCCTGCCTACAGGTGGAAGAAGCCAGGAGTAGAAAAGAGTGCTTCAATGCAAATGACAGGAAAATGAGTTGGGGTACCCACAGTGTGTCGTGTGCATCCCACCCTCCTCTCCATCCATTCGGATCTGTCTTTGGACAGGAGCCATGCTGAAGGAGAGGCAGGGCTTGACAATGCCCAGAGATAATGACTGAGCCCAGAATACCAGCCTCTAAGATATTCCATCCAGAATACATCCCACCTTTTCCCCATTCTCACTGAAAACAGTGGGGAGCACAAACCTCAGTAGCTATTTCTCCACCTCCCCCAAGGCTGGCTGAAAGACTACAAGTATAAAGGATCCAGCAGGGGATCCAAACTACAAAGATGAGCCCACAGTCAAAAATCACCAACATCTGGCATGCAGCCGCCATGAAAAATAGGTAACAACCCAACAGAATTACAACTATGCAAAAGTTAATAGAGCGATAAGAAAAGGACTTTAAAACAAGTGTGATTAGTGTCTTCAGATATAGGATGATGTCGCAATAATGAATCAGGAACTGTCTGTTATAAAACAAACCAAAGACAAACCTTGGAAGTAAAAAATATAATTATTGAAAGTAAAAATGCAGTAGATAGAAGAATAGGCATAGCTAAAAAAGAAATTAGATATCTGGAAGACAGCCTAGGGATGAAGTACAAGGCGAGAAAAAGATAAAAACTTAAGACGTGGAAGAAAGTTCTGCAAGTCGTAGGATCTCCCCAATAGAGAATAATGAAAACAGAAGAGAGGTAAAATCTGAAGAAATAATAGGATGGAATTTCTTATAGTTGAAGAAACGTATAAATCCTCAGATTGAAATGGTCCACCAACTACAGAGTAGGATAAACACACAACAAAAATAAAAGGCAATGTACAAAAGTAATCAAAGTTCAGAACTTTCATTAGTCAATATAGTCAATATGCTAAAAGCTGTAAGGATAAAGACAAACTGCTGCAGCCTCCAGAGAGGTTGAGAAGAAGACTGTTCAAAGTAATTCTGATCAGATTTGGCATTAGATGTGTCATCAACAATATTGGATGAAAAAAGACATTGGACGATATTTTTAGTTTGGTAAAGGAAAAGAAGTTCAAATCTAAATTTCTGTGTTCAGCCATGATATCATTGAAATGTGAGAATGAAATAAGATTCTTTCAAATAGCCAAGAATTCAAATTTTAACAACCCAGCAGATTCTCTCTGAAAGCTGAAAGAACTACTAGAGAATATACCCCCCAAAAGAGTCAATCCAGAACTTAACAATGAACTGCAATAGTTAGCAAAAAAATAAAGTCATTCTATAGATATGATTATAAAATTATTTTTAAAAAACAATACTGTGCCAAGATTTCAGATTTTGTCAACATGGGATGTGGGAATATGGAGGCAAGGGTGCTGATGAAGAATTTAGGAAAATAAAAGCATTCTAAGATTCATCAAAAGGAACCAGTGGGTAGTGACTGACTTCAGACACTATTAGAAAAATATAAATCTAACCACTTATGATAAAAGTTTAAGTGTAACTACTAGAAAGATAAAAATAGAATATGTATGATTTTCAAACTAGTAAATGAAAAGAGGAACAAAGAAAATTCCACTAATCCATGAAAACGCTGGGAAGAAGAAACGCAAGCATGAGAAAAAGGATGGCAAATTGAAAACACAAAATAAGGCGGCAGGAATAGGTCTAAGTGTATCAAATGTAACAGTAAATATGAATTGCATATGTTTGTTTCATAAAAGGTAAAATAGTTTGGATTTTTAAGAATCCAGCTATGTGCAGGTTACTAGAGAAAGCCAAAACTGTGATAACTCAAAGTTTGAAAATATATCCCTAGCAAGTACTAACAGAAAGGTGGCAAAGCACCATCAGTGCCAGACAAGATAGAATTGAAAGTCAAAAACATTAAAAGTTTCATAAAGGACATTTCACATGGTTAAATAATTCACCAAGAAGCAATAATAATCATAAACTTAAATGCCCCTAACATCATTTGGAAATACAAGAAAAATTGATAAAATCACAGATGGAAATTAGAAAATCCACATCATAGAGGTATGTTAAAGTATCCCACTATGATGGACTATGAATAAAAATATAGAATATTTAAATAATGTAATTAATAAGTTCATGCTAATATATATGAATAGAATTCACATCCAATAGAGAATATGCAACTTGTTCATTTACTCAGTTAACATTTACAAAAATTGGTCCTATAGAATGTCACAAAGAAATTACAGTTAGGGAAAAAAATGAAATATAGAGATATATAGACCACTTAACCAACCCCAGTATATTAAAATTTTTTTTAATTTTTTAAAAAGTTAATCCAGGCATCTAGATATTTTGTCACTTCTAAATAATTTATTGGTTAAAGAGAATGTCAAAATTGTAGTTTAAAATTATTTATAAATTCATGAAAATGAAAGCACTCCATATCAGAACTTATATGTTTTTTCATGGCTTCAAAAGTATTACACACTAACCTAAGAAGCTAGGAAATAAACAACCCAAACAAGCCCATAGGAAGAAGAAATAAAAATAATTAAAGCAGAAACGGATGAAATAGCAAATAGTTAAGTCCACTTCCTCTTCCTCCTACCTCATTTCTCCTGTCTCCTGTAGCAGAATTCTTCAAAATACTTGCATATTCTCACTGTCTCCAGTTGTTCTCCATTTAAAAAAAAAAAAAGAAGAAGAAGAAGAAGAAAAAAAAGAAACCTAATCAGGCTTCTGTCTTCAGCACTTCACCAAAACATATCTTGCAAAGACCACCATGTGTATATTTCAACTTTAATTTTATTTGAACCATCAGTGGATTGATCATGTAACTTATTTTACAGTCTTGGACACTTAGTAAAAGAGAGTAAGAGAGTGTTGTTAATTATTACAGCTGAAAATAGGCATAAATTGGGTCATGTGGTCACCCCACCAATCAGCAACATTTAGCCATAGATCAGTGCCTGGCATAGAGTGCATAATACATATATATTGAATGGATGGAGTTTATCAGCCCCACAGAATTTCCCCATTTTTTATTTTTGTTGTTAACTGAATAAAATAAAACCTTTGGCAAGATTGACCAAGGAACAAAAAGAGATCACAAAACAACATGAGGAATGAATGAAAGGTCATAGACATAAATATGTGAAAGATAAAAGAAAATTATGAGAATACTATAACAACTTTGTACTAATCCACCTGAAAACATAGATGAAATGGATACATTGCCTACAATACAAATGATTAAAGTTGACCTAAGATGGAGTAGAAAATCTGAATAAATGAATCAATGTTAAAAAGAAAATTGGGGCTTCCCTGGTTGTGCAGTGGTTAAGAATCTGCCTGCCAATGCAGGGAACACCGGTTCGAGCCCTGGTCCGGGAAGATCCCACATGCTGCGGAGCAACTAAGCCTGTGCGCCACAACTACTGAGCCTGTACTCTAGAGCCCGCAAGCCACAACTACTGAGCCCACGTGCCACAGCTACTGAAGCCTGCGTGCCTAGAACCTGTGCTCCACAACAAGAGAAACCACCGCAATGAGAAGCCCGCGCACCGCAGCGAAGAGTAGCCCCTGCTTGCCGCAACTAGAGAAAGCCCACGCGCAGCAACGAAGACCCAATGCAGCCAAAAATAAAAATAAATAATTTTTTTTAAAGTTGGAAAAAGCATTTCTCAGCTGTGCTGTGGAGAAATAAGAAAGTAGTCTGGATACCTGCTTGGGCTTGTATAACAGGGCAGGAAGAAGCCACTTAGGGGAAAGTGGATTTCAGGGCTGAAAGTCAGAGTTCTGTGCTCCAGCAACCCCATCTGTGTCCAGATGTGCAAACTCATTTTTTGAAGGAAACCAATAGATTTCATTGTAGATGCATTACTTTTCACCATAGTTCCATTCCTACTCAGAACTACTGAGTCTTCTCCTACTTTGTGGGAAGATTGGACAAAATTATGAAAGAAGCCAAGGAGTTAAGCTACGAGTTAGAAGAAAATATATCCTCCCTCCAGCTAGCTACATATTGCAGGGTCCAGGCAAGCACGTAGCCTTCTGGCCTAGATTTTTTTTTTGCCCATCATATGAGAAGGATACCATTAGCCCGTTTATCTTGTAGATTTGTTTTTGAGGGTGAAAAGAGAATGAACATCTGGTAATGAATAAAGAGGGACGTAAGTGGGAGATTTAGCATTATTTTGAAGGGTATGTGTGGAACAAAAATGAAAAAACATGAAGACACTTCAGTTATGATGCGTTTACAACACTTTTCCATCTCCAGGCCAGCAACCCACTTGTGTCCCGCCATCCTAAATATGCCCTGAGCATGTCTTCTTGTACTTAGGTCCTACACAGAGTGAGTGTGGTAGCATCTCCAGCAATTTGTTCAACGTATGCTCAATAAAGTATTCTGAAATAAAAGGAAAAGGTTAAGGATAACCTTTAATCATAAAGAAAATACTGAGCTCTGTTCATTATTCTCTGAGGAAGATGTCCTCATTTTAGAAAGATTTTCTTTAAAACGACAAAGTGAATAAAAATGTTGGTGTTGAAAAGAATGACTATAGAGAAAGCAGCTCTCTAGGGTAACACCATTGAGAAGAGTCTAGGAGAGTTTAGAATTTGATATATATTTTCATAAAACTTGGCAATGACTGATTTTATTCCAGTATTTCAAATGGTTTTGGAAAAAGAAATAATAAAGTAATTAAGATTGTAAAAAAGTTAATTTTAGTGATAAATCCCCAACATAAAAGCAATGTGCTGTACAAAAAGTCTTTGAAATAAAAGAAGGTGGAGAGAAGGTAATTCTAATGAAGTTTTATCTCTAGGGGCATATATCATCAAACCCCTCCAGCATAAATGCTATTTTATCATATTCTTATGTCTTACTCATTTGTGTGTATTAAGAGTATTTTATTCTAAGATTACGTATTTGGCTGAACAAACTTCTTGGTGTCTGTAGATGTTAGGTTTTAGTGAAATATTTGTATATAAATGTTTTCAACAAATTACCACATCAGTGACAATTTCTGGAACATGAAGAGCTGAATTAGCAAATTCATTTGAAGAGAAGAAAAATATTTCATTGCTCTTGAGCTCCTAAGTGTTGAATTTTACTTTTTCTGAGGTAATATAAAAATGTATTTCTAATAGTGAAAATATATGAACATACGAAAGAATAAAGACTAGTTTATACTGAGTTAGAGAAGATGAGGCTTGGAAGGTAATTTGAAGCCATATGGTTTAGGGTCTGGAAAAGTTTGGCTTGGGTGGGACCTCAGAGATCATCTGGTGTTTAATTAACCTGTTAATCTTATTTTCAGAGAAATTAGGTCCCAAGAATCCCTCCAATTTCTTTTTTTTTTTCTTATTTATTTTATTTTTGACTGCATTGGGTCTTCATTGCTGTGCATGGGCTTTTCTCTAGTTGCGGAGAGCGGGGACTACTCTTCATTGTGCGCGGGCTTCTCGTTACAGTGGCTTCTCTTGTTGCAGAGCACGGGCTCTAGGCGCACAGGCTTCAGTAGTTGTGGCGTTTGGGCTTCAGTAGTTGTGGCATGTGGGTTCAGTAGTTGTGGCTCATGGACTCTAGAGCGCAGGCTCCGTAGTTGTGGTACACGGGCTCAGTTGCTTCGCGGCATGTGGGATCTTCCTGGACCAGGGCTCAAACCCGTGTTCTCTGCATTGGCAGGCGGATTCTTAACCACTGCACCACCAGGGAAGCCCTCAAATTTCTTTTTTTAATTAAAGTAATTAATCTTCAATGTTTTGTTAGATTCAGGTATATAGCAAAGTGATTCAGTTGTGTGTGTGTGCGTGTGTGTGTGTATTCTTTTTCAAGTTATTTTCCATTATAGGTTACTATTGATACATGATACTGAATATAGTTCCCTGTTCTATGCAGTAGGTCCTTGTTGTTTTTCTATTTTGTATACAGTAGTGTGTATCTGTTAATCCCAAACTCCAAATTTATTCCTCCTCCCCCCTTTCCCCTTTGGTAACAAGGAGTTTTCTATGTCTGTGAGTCTATTTCTGTTTTATAAATAAGTTCATTTGTATAATTTTTAGATTCCATATAAAAGTGATATCATATGATGTTTATCTTTGTCTGTCTTATTTCACTTGGTATGATAATCTCTAGGTCCATTCATGTTGTTGCAGATGGCATTATTTCATTCTTTTTTATGGCTGAGTAATATTCCATTGTGTGTGTGTGTGTGTGTGTGTGTGTGTGTGTGTGTGTGTGTAGCACATCTTTATCCATTCTTCTGTTGACGGACATTTAGGTTGTTTCCATGTCTTGGCTATTGTACATAGTGCTGCTATGATGATGGCCATTATGACCGATGTGAGGTGCTACCTCATTGTAGTTTTGATCTGCATTTCTCTAATAATTAGTGATGTTGAGCATCTTTTCATGTGCCTGTTCGCCATCTGTATGTCCTCTTTGGAGACATGTCTATTTAGGGCTTCTGTCCATTTTTTGATTGGGTTGTTTGCTTTTTTTTGATATTGAGCTGTATAAGCTGTTTGTGTATTTTGGAAATTAAGCCCTTGTTGGTGGCATCATTTGCAAATATTTTCTCCCATTCCATAGGTTGTCTTTTCATTTTGTTAATGGTTTCCTTTGCTGTGCAAAAGCTTTAAAGTTTAAATAGGTCCTATTTGTTTATTTTTGCTTTTGTTTCCATTACTCTAAGAGGCAGATACAGGAAAATATTGCTGCAATTTGTGTCAAAGAGTGTTCTGCCTACATTTTCCTCTAGGAGTTTTATAGTATTCGGGCTTACATTTAGGTATTTAATCCATTTTGAGTTTATTTTTGTATGTGGTATTAGAAATTTTTCTAATTTCTTTCTTACAGGTAACTGTCCAGTTTTCCCAGCATCACTTATTGGACAGACTGTCTTTTCTCCATTGTATATTCTAGCCTCCTTTGTCATAAATTAATTGACCATAAGTGTGTGGGTTTATTTCTGGGCTTTCTATCTTGATCATGGATCTGTGTGAACTGGTTTTGTGCTGGTACCATACTGGTTTGATTACAGTAGCTTTATAGTATAGTCTGAAGCCAGAAGGCATGATTCCTCCAGCTCCATTCTTCTTACTCAAGATTGTTTTGGTTATTTGAGGTCTTTTGTGTTTCCATACAGATTTTAGAATTTTTTTTCTAGTTCTGTGAGAAACGTCATTGGTAAATTGATAGGGATTGCACTGAATCTGTAGATTGCCTTGGGCAGTATGGTCATTTTAACAGTATTGATTGTTCCAATCCAAGAACACAGTATATCTTTCCAGCTATTTGTGTCAACTTTGATTTCCTTCATCAGCATCTTATAGTCTTCAGAGTACAAGTCTTTTGCCTCCTTAGGTAGGTTTATTCCTAGGTATCATATTCTTTTTTATGTGATGGTAAATGGGATTATTTCCTTAATTTCTCTTTCTGATACTTCATTGTTAGTGTATAAAACTGCAACAGATTTCTTTATATTAATTATGTATCCTGCTACTTTACCAAGTTCACTGATGAGCTCTAGTAGTTTTCTGATGGCATCTTTAGGATTTTCTATGTGTAATGATATGTCATCGGCAAATAGTAACAGTTTTACTTCTTCCTTTCCAATTTGGATTCCTTTTTTTTTTTTAATTCTCTGACTGCTGTGGCTAGTACTTCCAAAACCATGCTGAATAAAAGTGGTGAGAGTGGGCATCCTTGTCTTGTTCCTGATCTTAGAGGGAATGCTTTCAGCTTTTCACTGTTGAGTATGACGTTAGCTGTGGGTTTGTCATTTATGGCCTTCATTATATTGAGGTATGTTCCCTCTATGCCCAGTTTCTGGAGATTTTTTATCATAAATGGATGTTGAATTTTATCAAAAGCTTTTTCTGCATCTATTGAGATGATCATATGGTTTTTATTCTTCAGTTTGTTAACGTGGTCTATCACATTGATTGATTTGTGGATATTGAAAAATATCCCTAGGACAAATCTCACTAGGTCATGATATATGATCCTTTTACTGTATTGTTAAAGCTGGCTTACTAGTATTTTGTTGAGGATTTTTGCATCTATGTTCATGGATATTGTGATATTGGCCTGTAATTTTCTTTTTTGTGTGTGGTATTTTTGTCTGGTTTTGGTATCAGGATGATGGTGACCTCATTGACTTCAGAAGTGTGCCTTCCCCTGCATTTTTGGAGTAGTTTGAGAAGGATAGGTGTTAACTCCCTCCAGTTTCCTATGAACTTTTCCCAGGCACACAAACTAGCATTCATAATGAGGGGTTTGGCGGATAGACAGTGGGTAACCATTGGAGATTTTGAGTTGAATCAAAAGAATAGCACAATCATAATTGTTTTGGTGAGGTCTCTTATAGTGATTCAGTATCAATCAGGCTGAGGACACCCTTAAGGACAGTCTTAAGAGATCCGTAGGAGTCTCTTGTAATGTGTTGGATCTGAGGTAATAAAAGTCAAGACAAAAGTGATGTCTAAGGAAATGGGGGTGAAAAGGGACAGAAGTGGAAATATGGCTTGGAGTCTCTTGATTTACACTGCAGTATCATTGCCTCTGCTACTGACTGTGGCTTTACTTCCCTCATGTTTCATCATCTGAAAAATGGAGTTGAATTAGATGATCACTAATCACTCTGACGTCTGTGACTGAAAAGAACATCTGGAAGTAGAAGGTGAAGACTAGAGACACAGTGCAGATCATATGCCTGATCCAGCTAGTGCAATCTAATTCTCTCTCTTAAGAGTCAGAGAGATTGGGAATTTGTAGTTGAGTTGTATTAGTGGTAGAATGTTAAACAAAAAGTCTATACATTCTTGCCATTGAGATCCCCAAATTCCTAAGGACTATTTAAGTTTGCTCTGTATTCTTCCAGAAAGTTCTCCTTTGTAACTTAAACTAGCCTAACTTGATTGCTTATGCTTTCAAACAGAAAATTTTAACTAAACATTGCTTGATAGACTAGACAGTAGAAATTTTCTGGCTGTCTTTGATGAGCATGTTCCATCAGGGAAATGTTGACCACTGTGCATCTCTCTCTCTCTGTCTCTCTCTCTCTCTCTCTTTCTCTCTCTCTCTCTCTCTGTCTCTCTCTGTCTCTCTCTGTCTCTGTCTCTCTCTGTCTCTCACACACACACACACACACACGCACACACACACACACACACACACACACACACACACACACACACCAGAAAGTCTATAATTAGGTTACCAAACTTTTTCTGTGTGTGTGCAGTACGCGGGCCTCTCACCGCTGCGGCCCCTCCTGTCACGGAGCACAGGCTCCAGACGCGCAGGCTCAGCAGCCACAGCCCACGGGCCCAGGAGCCCCGCGGCATGCGGGACCCTCCCAGACCGGGGCACGAACCCGCGGCCCCCGCATCGGCAGGCAGACCCTCAACCACTGCACCACCAGGGAAGACCAGTTGCCAGACTTTTGACTCACTTGTCAGCAAAGCACATTTATCCAGAATAGTGAAAATGTCAGGCAACAAGAAAAGGCAACAAAAGCAAAAATTAAAAAGTGGGACTGCATCAAACTAAAAAGCTTCTTCACAGCAAAGGAAACAGTCAACAAAATGAAAAGGCAACCTATGAAATGAGAGAAAATATTTTCAAATCATATATCCGATAAAGGGTTAATATCCAAAATATTTAAATAACTCATACAACTTAAAAACAAAAACAAATGATCTGATTTTAAAATGGGCAGAGGAACTGAATAGACGTTTCTCCAAAGAAGTTATACAAATGGTCAACAGATACATGAAAAGGTGCTCAGCATCTGTAATCAACAGTGAAATGCAAATCAAAACCACAATAAATCATCTCACAATTGTTAGAATGGCTATCCTATCCTCATAAAGACAAGAGTTAAGGTTGGTAAGGATATGTAGAAACGGGAATCCTTGTGCACTCTTGATGGGAATGTAAATTGTGCAGCCACTATGGAAAACAGTATGGGGATTCTTCAAAAATTAAAAATAGAACTACCATGTGATCCAACAATCCTACTTCTGGGTATATATCCAAAGAAAATGAAAATAGGATATCCAAGAGATATCTGCACCCCCATGTTCTTTGCAGCATTATTCACAATAGCAAATATATGGAAACAGCCTAAGTGTTCATCAGCAGATGAATGGATAAAGAAGGTGTGGGATATATATATGAACTGGAATATTATCCCGCCATGAAAAAGGGAAATCCTGCCTTTTGTAGCAAATGAATGGAACTTGAGGGCATAATACTAAGTGAAATAAGTTAGAGAAAGACAAATACTGCATGGTATCACAAATGGAATCTTAAAAAAAAGTCAAATTCATAGAAAAAGAAAGTAGAAAAGGGGTTATCAGGGGCTGCGGGGGGTGGGGGGATAAGTAGACATTGGTACAAGGGTACAAACTTTCAGCTATAAAATGAATAAGGATCTAATTAATGTACAACATGGTGACTGTAGTTGACAATACTATACTGCATAATTAAAATTTGCTAAGAGAGTAGAATTTAAATGTTCTCACCAGATATAGATAGATAGATAGATAGATAGATAGATAGATAGATAGATAGATAGATTTTAACATATCAAAATATGTGAGGTGATGGATGTGTTAATTAACTATGTGGAAATCCTTTTACAATGTATACCTGTATCAAATCATCATGTTGTACACTTTAAATATCTTACAATTTTATTTGTCAGTTATGACTCAAGAAAATTGGGGAAAAAAAAAAAAAAGACCAGGTTCAGATACTGGCTTGGCCACTTCCCAGTTGTGTAAACTTGATATTTTATCTATCTTAGTGGAAGCTACCCATCCAAGACAGCCTTCAGCATTATGATGATACCCACTGCCTCAGGCTGATACTACTACTTTCCTTACTGGGAAAGCAAGAGGGAAAGGATGATTTGGGGGGGGGGGGGGGGTGTCCTAGCTTCAGCTTTTCTTCAGCTGTATTTTTATTTTTTGTGTGTGTTTTGAGGCCCCTATTTTGTGGGGCTCTAAATACGCTAAGTTTCTCACCCAGTAGGCAGACTTCAGCCAAAATTTACAGTGTATTAGGGACACATAACTAAATTCCAAAGCAATTTCAGCTCCCCTGATCTCACCTATGAGCTCAGAAACCCCTTAGAATAAGGTAGACAATAAAACAGGGTAAAACTAGAGTCTTCCTCTCTGCAGCTGTCTCCTAAATGTTGTTTTTCATATCTTTGCTTTCCAAGGCACCGTTACCCATCTGTACCAGTACCCAGCAACCTTCTGTTTCCCCAAGAATCTTCATGTAGAGTGTATATGTTGATAAGGAAGCATCAAAGCCAATATTTTACCAGTTTTAGAAGCTATCCCCATTTTCAACCATTAGCTCAAAAAAGGAAGTAATGAGATCAAGACCTAGTAAGACAGAGCTATCAAAGATTTTAAAGGCTTGGTGGTTGTTTATCAAGGTTGATAGGTATATGGGGATTGTTAATGAGAGAATAAATTGATGCAGCATCCTTGGAGTAGGGGGCAATTTCATAATATCTACCATCACTTAGTAGCTGTGTGATGCTGAGTTTTCTTTTCCTCCCTGGAAAAGTGGAGATACTAATGCCTACCCCCTAGTTTTGTTTCAAAGAGTAAATGTGACACAATGCCTAGCATATAGTTAGTACTTAATAAATATTACCTCCTGTTTTAATCATCTTGGGCTGCCATAAAAAAATACCATAGACTGGGTGGTTTAAACAAATTTATTTCTCACAGTTCTGGAGCCTGGAAAGCCCCAGATAAAGGTGCCAGCAAGGTAGCTTCATTATAAAGCCTCTTCTCCTGGCTTGTAGGCAGCTAGCATCTCACTGTGTGCTCACATGACCTCTTCTTTGTGTGTCCAGGGGAAGGAGGTGCTCTTTGGTATCTCTTCTTATAAGGTCACTAATCCCATCATGGGGGCCCCACCCTCCTGACCTCATCTAAGGCTAATTACCTTCAAAAAGCCTCACCTCCAAATACCATTGAATTGGGGTGTTAGGGCTCCAACTTATGAATTTGGAGAGACACAAACATTCAGTCCACAGACCCTCCACATACCTAGGCACAATTTTGAGGAAGGAAAATATACTTAACTCAGACTGTGGTTTCTGTTGAAACAGATATTAAGAAATCTATTCCAGGATTTCATGCTTAAGCTGAAATTTCATTTTTAACTTGGAGAACATATCTCAGGGTTTTCTTTTTAAGCCCTGAGGCAGGAGCAGGATCATCCTACCAAGTACAGAGCAGGTTTTCTATCCCTCTCAAAGGTATGGAAAGGAACCCTTTCCTCTGATTTATTTCAGAGACAGTAAAGAGTTCAGGAAGGGGAAGGGGTGATGGGGACACAAAGCCAAGTGAGCTTTGGCCACAGAATAGTTCCTGCAGTGCATAACTAAATATGTCTTGGCTTTCTTGGCAAACTATCCAGGAGGTGGAAATACACCATGATTCTTTTACACATCTGCCTTCATTCTGGTCTGAATTCAGTCACCTTTGGTAATCATGAGAATTTTCTATTAGAATGACTTGCTTTAATACCCAAATTCTAACTTTAAACCTTGTTATGATGAGCAAAAGAAGCCAGACACAAAAGAATACCAACTGTGTTTCCATTAAAATGAAGTTCTAAAATAGACAAACTAATCTATGATGATAGAAATCAGCACTGTGTTGCATCAGGTAGGGCAGGAATTGAGTGGGAAGGGTCACCAGGGAACTTTCTAGAGTAATGGAAATATTCTATAGCCTGATAAAGGTGAGGGCTTATGCATTTGTCAAAACTCACCAAACTGTGCATTTAAGGTCTGTTCATTTCACTGTAAATAACACCTGTTATAAAAATGACTGTATGCATTTATACTATTTCATATCAAAAGAAACAAAATTATGAAAAATATATGTGTTTTTCCTTGGAAAGATCTGTCAGAAATCTAGATTCATGTCTATATATAGTCATAAGTAGCAAGCACAGGAGTATGAATAGGATAGAAGCCATATGCTCCTCAGGAATTCTTCCTAGATTTCTGTAGCCATCCTTAAAGCAGCAGTTCTCACTGGGAAGAGAAGAACAGTGGGAAATAACACCTCCTGATGGTTGTATCGGAACAACCAGGCTGAGTTTTCTAATACAGATATGGGCTGCCTCCCTGCTTCATCCCAAATATTCCCTCAGGATGCTTCCCCACCTTAAGAACCATCCCAGAATGAGCCACTATGATTTCGGAGAGCGTTGTAACCCTCGGGTATGTTCAGTGCAAGCTCTTGATTCCCTAAGGTAAGATGGGTTTACCAACCTCTGCCTCACTTTATTACTGTCATCTACCAACTTCCCAGATACTCCCCTTCGTTAACTGGCAAATACAGGACCTGGATCTTTCTTTCTACCCCAGTTACTGTCATAATTCTGGGTGACACCAAGGTCATGTAGATGAGCCATCCAGAAATGTACACTCGGACTTTCTTAATTCCAGTGGCTTTCACATCCACTCGACTTTAGCCAAGTCACATCTAGAATCTTATCATCACCTGGAACTGCACCACATCCAAAATTCTGCTCTGCACTATCCCTCTATGAGTCTTAACGTCTTATCCTTTTACTTCTCCTGTGCCTTCACTCCCACTGTACCTACTTTCAACTTCAGAGAGACCTCCAGTTCTTTGACCCCATAATTTTTTTCCCAGTCTGTGAGGACTCTCTAAGGCTTCCTTGCCAATGTAAACTGTTATTGATTGGTTGTCTTAGTTATTTTTTTTTACCAGTATCTTTGATGTGTTTTTGTTAGCATACCTTCACCACAACAGCACCTGGACAGTAAATCTCCAGCCCAAGATCAGTACAACATTACTGCTTACTATTATCTTTATTCTGGTACACACATGACTAGAGAAATCCTACAAATCAACCTGACAACCATTTTTGTAATTTAGCCTCAGTTGGTCCCTTAACGCCTATTAACCCTTTCATCTGCCCTTGGTCAGACTGCTCTCCAAGCTCCTGAACAGTTGTCCCAGACCTTTGCCATTCTCCCTCAGATCATTCCCCCAGGAGATCACCTGAGCACCTATGTCATGGAGAAATTGAAATCATCAAGCACACTCTCTATCAGTGTCTTGCTTTTATTCAGCAGTTTTAATGTAAATTCTAGCTGATATTCTCATTCATATCATATCTCAAAGTCTAAGAAAACAAGATCAACCTTAAGTCCACCCCCTTCTGACTTCTTTGACACTCTCTGTGTCAGTCATCTCCTTCTTTTTCCAAATAAACTCTTCCCACTTGCTCCTTCTCTTCAGCCAGTAAACATGCTCATATCAGGCCCATAATAAATACAAGCCCTCTGGACTGCATGACTCATTCTAACTACTGTTTATCGTCACCATCTTATTAAGAGTGTGCTTTCTTAGTATAACGGTGGTTCTAATTGGTAAGTCTTACAGTTATGTTTAATCCCAGTTTCACTGGACTGTAGAGAAATTATAATTGATCATCCTAAAAGAAATACTCCAACATCATAAGAACTAATGAACAAGGTCAGCAAGGTTTGCAGGATATGAAGTCAACATGCAAAAGTCAATTATCTTAATACCCTAGCAATGAACAATCCAAAAATGAAACTTAGAAAAAACAATTCCAATTATTATAGCATTAAAAGAATAAAATATTCAGGAATAAATGTAACAAAAGTGTAATATTTGTACACCTAAAATCATTGAGAGAAGGAAGACCTACATAAATGGAAAGACATCCCATATTTAAGAGCCAGAAGACAATACTGTTAAGATAGCAAAACTTTCCAAATTGATCTAAAGATTCAGTGCAATTTATTTCAAAATCCCAGGGGGGTTCTTTGCACAAAATGACAAGCTAGTTCTAAAATTCATATGGAAATGCAAGAGAGCTGGAATAACCAAAACAATCTTGAAAAAGAATAATGGATTTGGAGGACTCACACTTCCCAATTTGAAAACTTACTACAAAGCTACTGTAATCAAGACAGTGTCATATGGGCATAAAAGTAGACATATGGATCGATTGAGAACAGAATTGAAAGTCCAGAAATAAACTCCCACATTTATGGTCAAAGGATTTGTGACGAGGATGCCAAAAGATTCAATGAGGAAAGAATAGTCTTTTCAACAAATGATGCTGGTATAACAGCATATCCAAATGTAAAAAATGAAGTTGGATCTTTAGGTTTCAGCCCTACATGTAAAACACTCACAATCTTACCCAAAAAAAGTGGGGGAAAGAACCCTAACAATCAGTGACTTTTCTTGGACTCATGAAGCTGAGGTAGCAGGGCAAACAACCACCCCAAAATCTGGACAGACAGTAGAGTCAGAGAGTCATTGAGGTCTGCTTACCTGGAGCGGAAATCACTGGAGCCCTACACTGATAGGAACAGTTTTGCGATAATTTTGACAAATTGCTGGAGCTGAGTGTGGACTAGTATGAGAGTGAGAGAGTCCTGGAGTCTGTGACCTTAGGTGTCACTCACGCTTTCATGGGCTTTACCTCCAGGAAACCCACCAGGTCCTCACAGTGAAGAACCAAGAAAGATAGCCTCATGGCTCTGACAGGTGGTGGAGAAGTTTTCTTCTTTTGAAATAAATCTAGAGTGTTTTCCATAACAAAGCCCTACTCTCCAGGGGAAAGATTTTTCCAGAGCCTTATTTAGCTTGGGAGAAGTACACCGCCCTGCCTCCAGCCCCTAATACGGTGAGGGTCTATGAAACACTTGTGAAGGTCGCATACCAGGGACCCAAGCACACTAAAACACTGAGATTTAACTATAAAACTATAGAATGCTTTCCCGCCCAGACACCTCACCACCACACAAACAGGGCTCTAACATAGCCGTGGATTACAGCTGAAACGGCTGCAAAATACAGACTCTACCTAAGGAGGACTCATTAGGGTATCCCCTGGACAGGAGGGGAGACAGAAACAAAGGCACTAGAGAGATTTGAAGCCTCTGGCACCTACAGCTACAGCAAACATTAAACACAGCCCAGCTCATAGTAGACCTGCTTGGCTTCATTTATTTTAGTCATTCATAAATGTACTAACTTACATAAACTCTTTTACTGGACTTCTGAGTGGTTATATAACCAAAGATGACTAACCTCTCTAATACTTTTCATTTTATATAAATGTTAGTATTATTGTATCATTTTATTTCTGCCTATTTTATTGCTCCAATTTCAATTGAAGTCTTTTAAGGACAAAGACCGTGTTTTACTTTTCTGTACCTTCCATGAATAGCTTACCTCAACGATGCGTGAGTGAGTGAGTGAATGAAAGAATGAATGAACCAGCTTAAGATTGTCGTTAGATTGACAAGGGAGCCCTTGAAGGAGGTACGGCATTTCTGGCTGTTATTGTTCTGATAGAACTTTCTTGGTCCTGGACATCCTCCTCCAGAGAAAGAGTGTGTACAGTGGAGAATGGTTTAGAATCAGGAAGTCTGGTTTCTAGTCCTGAATATACCGCTAGGTAGCTGTGTGGCCTTGAAGAGCTCGGTGCTCTGGGCTTTTTACATTTCTGTAAAATAAACATTCCTTTCAGATCTATCATTCCAAGAGTCTTAAAACCACTGGCCCTTATTAAAATGAGGAAAAAACCTACCAAAATAAATTGAGAATTTAGCAAATGAATATTTCTTTTTTTATATCCTATTAATACCTAGGACTTAATGAATGCCTGCTATATTCAGGTGCTGTTTTAAGTGCATCACCTGTATTAACTTATTTATTCCTATGAAATAAAACTACTTCACTTCACTTTCACATATGAGGTATAGAAAGGTTGTGTAACTTACATAGCTTGTGGCAGAACCAATTTCAGATCGAAGCAGTCTGGCTCCCATAGCTGTGCTCTTGATCTTAATGTTTCTCCCAGGCACCAGGTTAGTACCAGCCTTCCCTTCTGCCCTCAGAACCACTGGCTTCTTCTGTGGTCATATACTTCATTTGAAAGATTAAACTCTAAACTCAATGCAAAGTGATAATTCAGAAAGATGTTGTGAGAGAACAGAATTCCCAGGAGAGCAAAGAGATATTTGCTAATGACTTCATTTGGGACAAGGGATTTTGTTTTATTTGATATTACGGATCCTGTATTGAGAAATCAATGTGTGGATAAGCTTTTGACCTGACTTTTGAACAGAATATCGTTCTTTCCCCCAAACGTTATCAATCATGAGGTTGAAAGGTGAGTCTTGTCATTGCAACATCACCTATTTTTCTCCTACTGAGAGGGTTCCACTTGATTTAATATTAGGAAAGGTTTCTTTCGCATGAACTGGATTTAGGAAGCCACCCTGACGCTGCTTTCTCCCGCTCCTTAGCTCACGAGTATATCAGCTATAAGAAACATATTGAGATGGTTAGACAGCCTTTTAAAGCTGGATCAGGAAGAATGAGTAAACAAGGGAACTTTCCATCATATGAAATGTGTACTTTGAGTCCAACAAAGTATACAGAGTAGCAAGTAAGATAAAGATGATTCTAGAACTAACAAAGATGTGATCAACATTCAGTGCTGCTGGGCCTTCTTCCTGCAATTCCAGCCACGTTTTCCTCACATTCTTTTTTCCCATTCCTACCTTCCCTTTTCTCCTCTCAACTCTTTTCTCCCCCATCCTTTCCTTTCCAGATACCCCCAGGACTGTTATTCTCACATTTCCTGCTCCTAGGACATTGAGGAAACGAGTTTTATATGAGAACATGTAAAAAATCCTGAATATCCACCTATGTATAGCAGATGTTCACACTTTGATTTTTTCATCCATATTCATTCATTCATTCAACAGACGATTATTTAGTGAATGTTCAGTCTTAACAGTTCTTATGCCTCCCCCTACACATATGTATATAACTTAGGACAGATGTTATGTTTGTGTTTCCCTGAGGACATTGGATTTTAGCTGGAAAGCCCCAAAGTAGCAGAAAATTGGGGCATATGCTTGATAGTTTACCATTTATCATGGGTTCGGGGTCTGGTAGAAGCTAGGCCTACAAATTACAGCCTGAGGAAAACCAGCTGTTTGGGAAAACCAGCAGAAACAAAGACTTTCCTATCTGGTGCTTTTATTGGCCTTTCTGGAATTTTCTCTATGAACTCTGGGGAAAGCTCAAGCACAGGTAGGAAACAAAGTGTCCCTCTCTCATCCCCTCCTACCTGTTCACTGAGAAAAAGCCCTACAAGCTTGGGAAACTTTTCCGGTGCAACCCATTGACACATAGAGTATCATAGATATGATACTACCCATGAAATATAATCATACCTTTTACAAGGTATGATTATAAAGCATTATAAAAGGTTTTGGCACAAAAATGCCCAGAATACAGTGTCAAAACCAGAACATGACTTTTGACCAACCTGTTTACCATTGAGCACCTCTGGGGCAGCCAGCATGGTGTTAGGTACATTCCTGGTCCTTTGGGCACTTCCAAGTTGGGGAGGCTAGACAGGCACAAATCAGATCATGAATACAGCATGATAAAGTGGAAATAGCCCTCGATTTGGAATCTTAAGACTGGCTGTGGCTCTAAATTCCACCACTTGTCAGCTGTGAAACACAGTGAAACCTATTTAAGAAATGTTTGTCAATTATGTATGAATAGAAAATATTTTTATGGTTTTTAGTGAAGAGTGCAAAGCAGAACAGGGTTCTTTGTCAGGTTTAATATAATCCCATGAGGTAGCCAGTGGTTTGCAAACAACAAGTTGGCACCCATTGGTGGATCATAAAATCTGTTTAATGGGTGGTGACCAGTTTTCTTCTTTTTTTCTTTTTTTTTTAATGAAATAGAACAGAATAGAAAAAATCAGAGTATATCACATGTAGTAAGGGTAAGTTTCAGGTAACTTTTGTCTCGTGTGTGTGTGCATGTACTGTGTAAGAATGGGAAGGTAATTTCTTACTATAGGTCACTTTCAGAAAGTTTGAAAAGGAGACTGCATGCCCTCTCCACTCGAATGTTTATAAAATTATTTGGACTCAGCCTTGTTTCTTCTTTAATAATTCAATAATTAGATTCTTAGCTCACTCAAGCCCGTATTTCTTTTTTTTTCCCCCTAAAGCTTCTCTGTTTGTTATTTTAAATGTTAATATTCCATTGTATTTTATTTTATTTTTTTTACATCTTTATTGGAGTGTAATTATACTCCAATGAAGCCAGTATTTCTTGATTTCTACACCTGCTCAGCCCCATGGGGCGGTGCCTACAGACATCTTACTCTCCAGGACCTAATCAGGAAAGGAGAATGACCAAAAGTAACTAGAGAATATTGGGAATATTCAAATGTCACACCAGGTAATAATTACTCTTCAGTAACAGAATGTCACAGGGTGGGGGTGGAACTGAGATTTTCGGTAAGATTTCTGGTAAGTCCACTTAGAGCAAACCCTAGAGACAAGGACTTATGGGGGGGCACCATGCAAATAGGGTCGACATCTTGGCTAGTCTCCTGTGCCCATGAGCTCCTGCCTGCCTGGCGGACGCCAGCTACCAGCTCTCAACAAGCAAAGCCTGGCTTTCTCTCCCCTTGCATCATCTTCCCTCTGCCCTAACCCTGGCGAGTCACTATACACAGCAACTATAGGCCAGGAAAGGCAAGAGACAGGCAGCAGAACAACCTGTAATCTGAGACTCGCCACATTTGTATTCTTGAGCTGTTGCGCTTGAAGTGAACCTTTGCCACCAGGGCGTTCTCACAGAAACTTGATCTCTGCACTGATGAGCTATCAGTGATACATCCTGCCCTGCACGACTTGGTGTGGTTCCACTATTAAGGCACCGTCAAGGCACAGCAGGCCTCTGGGACAATGCCAAAGCCTCAGGATCAGGAGTTAAAGTCATGTCGCAGGTCACATGTACTTTAGGAAGGTTATAGCCTCGAAATACCCCTGGAAGCACAGATTGAGCCCAGAGCTTTGGGACTTCCTTCTCTGTCCCCTGTCTGTCTGTCTCCCTCTCTCTCTCTATCTCTCTCTCTCCCTCTCTCTCTCTCTCTCTCTCTCTCACTCACTCACTCTCTCTCTCTCTCTCTCTCTCACACACACACACACACACACACACACACACACACACACACACGGCAACACCCTGAGGAAAACCCGATTCTAAGGCTGGAGCATGGACTACATTTGAAGCCATTTGCTGCATTCTTTCCATAGCACACATTTTCCCTGTCAAGACAATTGGTTCTGGACCTGTGACTCAGTGCACTCATTGTGTGGCTCCCTCCAGGATTTCTTGATGACACAGGAGCAGTTAACTGTACTATTTATTGAAGGATAGTGTTATTCTAGCATCTAATATCATGGGCTAAAGAACCAAAAACCCAGGTCATCCTAACAGCAGTGACCACACACTCATGACTTGCCCAGTGTGTTCAGGTTGGGGTTGCTACTGCCGGCATGTGGGTGTCCCCGACACCCAGCACTCACCGTGCTGCCCAGCCTTCTTGAAATCCTCTCTCCTGAACGCCCAGTGGCTGCAGTGGGCCGGGAGTGGGGAGGCAGGGTGGGACTAGACCTCTGGAGATGCTGGCACTAGTGCACTGAGTTTCTCGGAGGTTTCCTACCGGTGCTCTGGAGCTCCCTGTGGCTGAGAGCGCCAACTCCAACCCCTGGTAAATTGTTCATTCCCAAAGACTCTGAAATCCTACTCCAGGCTGGTCACTGTGCTGGGAAGTTTAAAGGTATAGAGACAGATGAAGTATGAACATGGTTAGTTGTCACATTAAGCAGCTTAACTAAGGAGTTGTTGGGGGCCATGGATGGATTCCAGGGGCTTCACAATGTCTTGAAGTTCTGTGCAAAACTTGCTGGTCATTTGTAGATATTTATAGTAAGAGGATGCTAGCTCTTGTTAGATCATCAAAGGGCAGGGTTCTGTGGCCCCCACATTTTTAAGAACGATCAGTTTTCTCAAGTATAATTTTTAGATATTCTTATATTAAGAAGAGTAGTTCCATAACCCTGGATGAAAAGGAGAGAAAAGGCCTTTTGAGTAACAGAAGCTGACTTCTATCTGATTTACTGCCCCAGCATTTACTTAGTAAGTGGTCAGGGTCTTACTGCCTCAGTGGGAATGTGGACCCTTAGAAGATCAGTCAGAAGCGCTTTGACCAAATCTAAAGGCTGACCCTCAACTCCTTAAAATGTAGTGTCGTATGTCACTAATCCCTATACCATTTGTGCAAGCATTTGTTTCTGTCCTACTGTAGCAGCATGTTCAAAAGCAAGTAAATTGAAGAGAGTCGATTTGTCATGCAGTACAGCCAATCCCACTGCTTCCGTCATCAGCGTGAAGGGTATAGATTGCCCCATGGTGGAGTCTGTCCCTCTGATTGCTACTGGTGAAAATATGGAGAGAATAGACTGTGTTGACTCTGTTGTATCCAGCTAGGCCATGAAGTTTCTTATTGAGTTGGCTTCTTGCAATTCAGAGTCCCATTTGCTAATTGTTATTGACCACATTGTGTATATACAGTCTAATTTTTAAAATTTTGAATCTAAGCAAATCTAAAATTTATTCTTTGAAATTGGGATTTCTCTTCTCTTCTCTTGTGGGAGAGGCATTCCTGTCTTTATTGCTGAATATCTGAGAAAAAAGTTCACCTGATGTCCTCTAAATGTCCTCTAAACTAAATAACTTTTACACAATTGTGTAAATCTAAATCAAGGTGTTTTTATCGGAAGATTAACTGTGGCCTAATTTCACAGCCTGCAGCTTTCCTGAGTTCAAAGAAGGTTAATCCCATACCTAAACTGGAATTGCTTCTTTCTCTTTGTATGAAGATACCTAATTATTTAAGTATTACATTTCTTACAGATAATTAATATCAGCAAAATTAATTCATTCACTTTTAAAAGCAGTGGTCTGAGAACAAGTGAAAAATTCAGGCTGTAGAATATGTAAGTTATCCTCTATTCACTCTTTAGTCTGTTGATAAATCAATAACTGTTTCTATCATAACTGAGTCATTACTGATGGAATAATGAAAAGTAGGAAAGTTAACAGTTAACCATACCATGTGACTTTAGTTATGTAATGTTGATTTTAGAGAGTTGCATAAAATAAGCTCTAGTTGGCTGCTGAGATAATAGAAAATAATATCAAGCAGCTTTATGACCAGTGGAAATCTAACATGACAATTTTAAAATATCCATTTAGTTTATGATGCTGTATTTCAAATATACATTTAAATGGTAATGGGAAAGATGATTAAAGTTGGCCCAGTGACATTTTTCAGATAGCTGAGAAATGAGAAATATATTCTTCCCTTCACAGCTTTATGTTTCATTGGTATGAATTGATAGGTTCTTTTGCTGAAGAAGTGAGCCAGTGGTCCATGTACCAGAGCATTTATATTTTCAATTCTAAACCACTTCATTTTTCTAAACCCAAAGAATTTTACTAGAGTGGAAGTTATATCTCATTACATACAAATCATACAAAAAGAATTAAAAAGTAGGCTCTGTTCTTTTGCTCAGAGTAGAACAGTGTTTTATAAAGTGTAGAGCTCGAAGGAATTTCACATGACACAAAGGAGGAATATTTTCTCACTCTGACCAAACAGATAGTAGAAATTGCTAAAAACCATCTATTGCACTAAGACAATGTGAGTTGAGTTTTTTTCCTTGTTTATTCACTAAATGTTTTGAGGTTTGTGAACTTTTGCAAATGGTTGTGCAATAGAAATTATCTTTCTTAATCTTTTAAAATGCATGCCAGGTAAAAAGGAAACTTCTTGAAATACCAATATCCTGTTCAAATCCAACTGTGCATCTAGGAAGCATTCCTATTAACAGTGTGCTTTAATTCAAACAATGATCTTTCCATGAACAATGGAAACTTCATTGGAGGTTTAAAAGTCTTATTTGTCACACTGTGTAGGAAACTGAGGCTTGAGAAGGGAACAAGTTGTTAATGATAGATAAGAACTACTAGGTTATGAATCTCCATTAATCAAGACATATGGTTAAATATGTGCCACCAAAGGTGATGAAAATGCCCACACTTAAGATACAGAAGGTGAAAAATATGTGTTCAACTAATTCATTCATTCAACAAACATGTCATGTTTGAAAGGTTTGTGGGATATCCAAGTGGAGATGTTTTGATGTGCCGGGCATTGAGATGACAAAAATGAAAACACAGGACCTCTGCCCTTAAAATGCTCAGAGTAATGAAGAGATGGGCAGACAAATGTTCAATTACAGTACAATCAGATATTACTATAATGGGAATATATACAAAGCACACAGATAGCATTAAGAGCAGCAACTAAATTTGTTGGGGACATCAGGGAAGGCTACAGAGAGGACTTTAAGTTTGTTTGTCAAACTAATGGGAGGAGAACATTCCAAGCAGAGAGAATGGCATCTTCAAGGACTCAGAGAAATGAAAGACCTTGAAATATTCAGGGAACTACATGTTGAATTGTGTGGCTGTAACTAGGGTGCAAGAAGGCTATTGCAGTAGTACAGGCAAGACATGTCCAGATCAGTGGCAGCAGAGAATGGCAGGAGAAACAAGTGATGGAGATATTTATAAAGTAGACTTGACTAGGTTTTGTGAAGAGGGAGGAGGCTCTAATGACTCCTAGGGTTCTGCTTTGCACACACGGAGGACACCGTTTACTAAAATAGGGAATGTACATGGTGAAGAGACTTAGATTCAAGGATGGGTGAGGTAGTGTATTCATTTTTGAATATGTTGTATTTGAGATGCCTGCAGGACATCCAATTGGATGGCAATTGTATATGTAGGTGAGGATCCCAAATAAGAAAACTGGGCTGAAAATACAAATGAGAGGCCATCAGCATATAGATAGAGGTTGAAGCCACAGGATAGGTGAGATAGAGAGTAATAAGAACAGAGCCCGAGAGAAGACAGACACTTAAAGAACAGATAAAGCAATAGTTGGGTAAAGTAGGTTGCAAAGATTATACGCAGGATAGGAGGAGAACTAGCAGATTGTAATGACATGAAACTCATCAGGAGAGTAGGACTTCAAGAAAGAGGCAACACGTATCAGTATGGAAAGCTGAAGTTAAGTCAAGCAGAATAATGATTGAGATGCTGACACTGGATGTGTTAAATAAGTTTTGGTACCCTTAATAAAGCAGTTTTCATGGGTTTTAGTGGTGGAGAGGGTCTCCACCAGATTGCGTTGAGCTGAGACGTGAATTGGAAGTGAGAAAATGGAGGCAATGTATATGTGAACTGCATTTTGGAAAAGCTGTGGGAAAATCAAGGAGGAATAGAGGGTGGTAGTCAGTGATTCAGTATCAAAAACATTTTTTAAGATAGTCGGGTGTTGACAAGTTTTATATATGCAAACAACAGAGCATGTTTTATATGCAGTTTTAATCATTATAGATATGCATTCTTGGTTAATTCTCAGAATAATTCTGAGGTGGTAACAATAATATTTAACATTTATTGAGTGCTTCCTATGTTCCAGTGTAGGATATGGGCACTTTACATGTATTACCTCATTTAATCCTCAAAACGACTCTTATGAGGTAACTGGTATTATCACCCCCATTTTGCAGATGAGAAAATTGAAGGACAGAGAAGTAATGTATAGCTCCAGGCATAGAGTTACAAAACAGCAAAGTCAAAATTGAACCAAAAGTCTAATCCCAGAGTCTGTGAAGTAATAAGATAGTTCTTATCGCCCTTTTAAAGATGAGAATACTGAGCCTAAGAGGTTAAACAGTTTGCCTACTGTTAGGTCAATCGATGAGTTTCAAAGCAGGATGGGCACAGGATGCCTGATTCCAAAGCTTGGAACAACCATGTTGCTGATGGAGCAGAGTCTGGAGATAAGAGAGAGAGGGCACAACACGTGGAATAATTCTGACCCAGCACAGCCAAATAAATATTTAAAAGAAAAAAAAAAGGAAAAAAAGAAAAAAGAACCTCTAAAAGCGGAAGAAGGTAACAACACAGGTGGAGAAATTAGTCCGTTACCTGCAACATGTGAACAAATCCAGGAATGTACAAATCACAGGATTGGAAGGAAACTCTTTGAGGCCAACCCTGCTGCTCTCTTAATACACCACAAGCAAAGCCAGACAGGCAAGTGTATTGCTTGCCCAGGGAAGAAGGTCAAACACTTCTCTGCAGGCTCTCAAGGCACCAGTATAATATTTACTCCAGCATCCTCTCAGACATTTGTCTCAGGGAAATGAAAACTTATGTTCCCGCAAAAACCCATACACAGTACTTATAGCAGTTTTTTTCTTAATAACCCAAAACCTGGAAACCACCCAGATGTCCTGTGAAGGGTGAGTGGTTAAACATACTCTGATAAATCTTCACCATGGAATACTACGCAGCCATAAAAAGGGAAAATTATTGATACACACAATTTCTATAGCTCTGTAGCTAATTATGAGGGGTGAAAAAAGAAACAATCTCAAAAGTGTGTATACTGTCTAATTCCATTTATATAACATTCTTGAAATGACAAAATTATAGAAGTGGAGAACAGATTAGTGGTTGCCAAGGGTTAAGGAGGGGGGGACTGAGCTGGAAGTAGTTGCAGTGATTAAAGGGTGCAAAGGAGTCTGTGAGGGAACAGATTTGTGTCTTGCCTGCGGGGAGCGCTCACACAAATCTACATATGTAATAAAATTGCACAGAACTATCTGCGCACACACCACACACAAATGTGTGCAAAACTGGTGACAGCTGTACATCAGCAGGTTGTACCAGTGTCATTTTCCTGGTTGTGATATTGTGCTGTAGTTTTAAAAAACGTTCCTATTGGGGGAATCCAGGTGAAGGCTATACAAGACCTCTCTGTATTATTTCTTACAACTGCATGTGAATATGCAATTATCTCAAAACTTGTTTAAAGCTACGTAAGTAAAAGCCTTAGAGATTGCTACGTAGGCTGTCTCTTTTTTTACTTGGATCACCCCAGAATAGATCCCGGGGAAAAACTGTGTGGTACACTAAAATAGGAATATAAAGTTATTTGGACTTTCTTAAAACTGAGACAAATACATGTTGATCCATGTTTGTTGAATAAATGCAGGATGAATGAATAAAGACAGGACAAGTTTCTTTTTTCATTTCCTGCCAACTTTTTAATAATGTTGATTTCTAAATCAGTGACTCACCCATACTCTAGACTCAAAGTACTGTAATCGCCTCAGCTCCAGTGACTTTCACCTATATTCCAGCAACCCACATCCATGGTCACACTCAAAACGGTCTCTCCCTCCAGAACCCCAGAATGATTCTCCTTCTGAAATCTTTTTTTTTTTTTTTTTCCTGTACGCGGGCCTCTCACTGCTGTGGCCTCTCCCGTTGCGGAGCACAGGCTCCGGACGCGCAGGCCCAGTGGCCATGGCTCACGGGCCCAGCCGCTCCGCGGCATGTGGGATCCTCCCGGACCGGGGGACGAACCCGCGTCCCCTGCATCGGCAGGCGGATTCTCAACCACTGCACCACCAGGGAAGCCCCTTCTGAAATCTTAAAACTCAGAAAGCCAACATCTGACCCTAACTTCCAGTAAGCTCTCTTTTTACCCCCATCAAGATCTTCAGTCCCTTCACCCTTTCTAATCTGTCCGTGCTCCACTATCTTTATGCCCTCTCATCTCTAGATTCCAGCTCACAGTGAATCCCTCCAAAGACTACCCTACCCCCCTTGGTTACCTGATTTTTTTGTTCTTCTTCACATCCCTCAGTCAATCCCAAATCCTGGCTTACTCTGGCTGTCCAGTATCTGTGTTTCGAGGCTGTGTATCTCTGCTGGAGAAAATTCCCACTGAGTTCTCAGCGTCATTTCAAACATTATTTCCAACTTCCATTAGACACGCAACTCTCCTTGAGAGAGAGTTCATTATCCTATTCTCAGTTTCTTTTCCCCACTGAGATATCCATTTTCAACCTTTACCACATCCCCTTCCCCCTCATTTCCCAACTCTTTTGGGAAAATACTCCGTCGGTTATTCTTTTTATACCATCGACTTTCTCCTTCGTAACCTCAAAGCATATCTATGTTTCCATCTTGCCAAAATAAATTCTTCTCTGTGCTCTTCTCTTCAGATCACCCTTTTTTCCCTATAACCAAACTTTTCAAAAGAGTCTCCTCCTTCTTCTCTCCCATTTACTTCCCAACTTGCTGTGATCTTGCTTAAGGCCTCACACTTTTTCCAAAAAACAAGATTTCAAATAATTTCCTAATTTCCACAACCAATGGGCATCTTCCATCCTTTGGTCCCATTGGACCTCTCTTTGAAGCCTTGGACCCTTCTTAACATCCTCACTTCTCTTAACTTCTGTGAGGCCACTTGTCATAACATGGAAGATGAGGAGCTTTCTAGGGCCTCAGTCCCGGGATAATGGGGGTTGGGGGGGGGGCATTGAGGAGCCAGGAGTAGGCAGTGCCGGGACTTGAGGGGCTGACAGGGATCTAGAGCCAGTCTCCAGAAAGGTCAGGATCGTAATTCACAATGTTAAGTGGTGGTTGTCTGACAAACAGATTTTATGCCAAGAATGCTGCTTATTTTAGGTCAAACCACATGAAATTTTCAGTGTTCAGTTATTTGTGACCTACAAAAATGGCGTGTCATACATGGTTCAAGCTAATAGTTAGATGCTAGTGTTTTAATGGGTGCTAGTATTTTATTTCCAGAGAAATTCCATCCTGGTTGAAGCAACAGAGAGGGCAACAGAAGAGGGACTGGCAAGGGCTAGGCAGGACATCCGCTGTGTAGTTTCCAGTAAGTGGAAGTCCAGTGCAAACCGTGGTTCTGGCACACATAATTGTAACCATATATAAAGCTACCATTTGTATCCTACTGCTGCCTACTTTTGTCACATGCTGTTTACCTATATTAATACATTTAATCCTTATAACAACAGCAACCTTATAAGGTAGGGCTGTGGTTATCACCATTTTCATAGTAAGGAAACCAAAGCATAAGAAACTCAAGTGACTTGTTTAAGGTCGTACAACTGATAAAATGCCAGAGTATGGCTCAGACTGGGCAAACTAGCCTTGAATGCCACATGCTTAACCACTGTGCCGCACTGCTGCTCTGACACAGAGGTGTAGCTTAGGGCATGGGCTCCAGGGGCACAGTGGAACCGGGACAGCAAGACCCACTTCTAACTTGATCGACTAGTGGGGATGAGGTGCCTCCTGGGCAGGTCACCTGAGCGCTGGGCCAGATGCAGCAGAGCCTGCACCTGAGCCTGCAGTGCCCACATTTACCTGCGTAGAGTGTGAGCAGGCAGGGGCAGGCACCACTGCTCTCTTCTGTGTCTCTTCTTACTCCTCTGAGCTCTTTTTTTCTCTGTTTCTTTTTCCCTGTTCATTCTTTAAATGTTCTTGTTTCTGCTGGATCCATATCTATATGTAAAATCCCTCACTGAATCTTCTCTGTTTTATAGGGAGTCTAGAACCTTTAGCCTATCTTACAAAAGCCTTGGCAGTCAACAAATACATGTCAAAAAGCATATATGTAGGTTGAAATGAGTCCTTGTAATGGACATTTTTAAAATGATGCAGTAGTGTGGGTTTGAAAAGGTAGTGACTTTCAAAAAATAATTAACATAAAATTACAGAGGATGAGAGCAGAGGGAATAAATAACCATAGAATAAGATTATTTAGTTAAACTCCTGTGATTTGGGGATGAGGTAAGAAGAAGATCCTTAGAGACTCAGAGACTTGGGCAAGGTCTGAAAGTCCGTTTTTCTTTTCTTTTTTTCTTCATGGATGTATCTGGGAGAGTCACAGCCTTAAGCAGCTTGGGAACAACCCATTAGATTAGTGGACAGTTAGAGGCATTTTATCCTCTAGTATTAACCTTTCATGAAACTAAAATTTTGGAGAATATCTCTCTACGTAACAAATCACAAAATTATGAATCCCAATTCTGAATTCTTCAACATAAGAATATCCCTTATCAGACTTCAGTGAGAGGGTTTACTTTCCACCCCTGACTGGAGACCAGAGACCTGGGCAGCCCATCCACTCCCACCCTGTTCAGAAGATTCTAAGGCAACTCAACTTTCAGCCTAACCATGGATATTTTAATTGTGTTACAAACTTTATAATGATACTTACGATGATATTTTTACAAACTGTGTGGGAAAAGAATTACTTGTTTTTCATAAACGTTAAAGCTAGATGAAGGAACTGCCTACCCAACAATAATTTGAGAGTTTCTAGATTTCTGAGAATCTCCACTAAAAGTGTAAAGATACCAAATAAGAAGCTGAAACTCATTTTACAAAATGAGAAGTTAAGTGTTGCTACTTCAAATGCAAAGATAAATCCCACCTAATAAAGAAAATACCATGGACATATTTAGTAAAACATAAATATCACAGAAAAGTCAGTTGGCCATTCAGCTGGCATCCTAATGAACTCATTGCAAAATTCCTCAAAGGTTTGGATCGTTCATCATAGCACTTTGTCTCCCGTAACCACCTTATGTAACCGCAGCTGCTGCACCTCTTCTAGGGCAATAATATTTGGTCTTATAGTCTGGCTGTTCTTGTAGGTCTTACTTCCTCTATAAGAGTGTAAACTAGCAGAAAAACTTTTTATTCATCTTGGGAAAATACCTGAAGTAGACGTTACGTGTGCACATCAGTAGATCACAGACATTTGGGAGAAGAAAGGGAACTGAATGTGAAAGGATATATTGACAGACCGATGACATTAACTGATATTTATGGACTATTTACCATGCACAAGAACTGTGCCCAGTACCTTATCGGTATTAACTCATTTAATAATCGTAAAACCTTATCAGGTAGGAACAGTCTATTATGTATTATGATCCCCTTTTTACAGATAAGGAAACAGAGGCACAAGAGATTAAATAACATGCCCCCAATCACATAACCCATAAGTGACAGAGCTGTAGTGTAAGCCCAGATCTCTGGCTTCAGAATGTGTGCTCTTAACCATTCTGCTAATGCACTTCCTAAAAAGAAGAGATACATGAGCAAAGGAAGCATCGGGTCCCCAGCTCTGAAAAAAATGGTAGGTTTCTGGGTCTGCTGGAATCAGCTTGTTCTACAAGAAGAAGTTGCTCAGTAGATCATCCAGCCTGGAAGCCCAGCTTCCTTGTTGTTGGTTATCTAGAACAGAGTCTGGCTGACAGGATGAATTAATTGAACACATAAAGATCTTTATAAAGGGAAGTTACAAATATTTCAGCATGTCATCATGAGCCCATACAAACTGATTTCATACATGACGTAAATACCCAGTTTTCTTAACTAGATCCATATCTACTTTCTTTCACCACCCAGTATAGGATTGAGAGTGCTGAAAAAATAATCAATAAATGCTCTTTTGCTGATTGATTGATTTACTGACTGACTGATAGGAGGAAGCCTTATTCTTTTTGTTTTTAGTCCCAGCTTCATTTATAGTCAGGTGCTTCAACACCCCACTCTCAGCAGCTCATAGAACCAATAAACAAAATCAGCAAGAATATGGAAGAACTCCTCAACCAACAGGATCTAATTAACATTTATAGAAAACTACAGCCAACTCAGTAGAATACGCATTTTTTCAAATGATCATTGAAACATTCACCGATATAGACCATATTCTGGGACATAAACAAGCCTCAACAAATTTAAAATAATTGAAATCATACAGAGTACATTCTCCGACCATAAGGAAATCAAATTTCCTTTGGGTTCAGTCAAGCTACTCAACTAAATAATATAATGTTATTTTGGCCTTATTTTTTTCATGTTAACCAAATATGCTATTACTGTGCCTTTCTTCACAGGCTGGTTGATGTTAATGGTGTCACTTTAAAAATCTCATAAATATTTCTTCCAGCATTTTTTTTGAGAAGCCTGGTATTTCATGTAAATGAGTCTTCTCTAATTTGTAGATTTTTGCACCTATTTTTTCCTTGCAAGAGACGCTTTTATTTCTCCGTTCTCCACCCAAAGCATTCATAGTATTAAAGCATTAATCTGCCCTACATAATCAGACCAAGGTCGCTGGCTGCACTGCTCCTGAGCTAAGGGGATTGCTGGCCCACAGGTACAAGGGACTCCATAGTTCTCTGGGAGTCTGTCTTTAATCCCCTAGAGATGAGTTTATTCTGCTAGGAGAAAAATAGCCCCTAAAGAACGGAAGTCAATAAGCTCTGTTACTCTCCTTCTGAGTTATTTTGCTGCTGTTGATAGGCTGTCTAAACTTCCCAGACCAATTGCTTTCTGGATTTGTCCTACCCTTGGAATTACCACAGGATTTCCTGGCTGCCCAAAGATCTGTTCTAGAGGCATTGTTATCCAGCGATATCCTTCTACTGCAGTAATCACATGGCCAAAAGCCATCTCAGGACTCTGAGGAAGCCATTAACTCAGTGAGGCAGTTCCAAGACCATGTGGACCATAGTCCCTAGTCGGCTACTCAGCTAACAGGGTCTTCTTGAAGCTTTCCAGAGTCCTTCTCAGGAGTCACAAGGGGAGTCCATATCACTGTCAATTGTAAGGAAATCATGTACTTCTGTTTACAGAACCCATTCAGACTATTATGGACTCAAGTGTATCCCCCCAAAATTCATATGTTGCTATGAACAAAATTGTGTTCACCCCAAATTCGTATGTTGAAGCCCTAATCCCCATTGTGATAGTATTTGCAAATAGGGCTTTTGGAGGTAATTAGGTTTAGACAAGGTCATGAAGGTAGTAGGGCCTTCATGATGGGACTAGTTCCCTTATAAGAAGAGACACCAAAGAGCTACCCCGTTCTCTCTTTCGCTCTCGCTCTCGCTCTCGTTGTTTTTCTCTTTCTGTCTCCCCCAATATCTCCTACTCCCACTCCCCTGCCATGTGAGGACACGGGGAGTAGGTACCCGTCTGCAATCCAGGAAGAAAGCTCTCACCAGAACCTGACCGCGTGGGCACTCTGATCTCAGACTTCCAGCTTCCAGACTGTGAGAAAATTAATTTCTATTGTTTAAGCCCCTCAGTCTATGGTATTTTGCTACAGCAATCTGAGCAGACTAAAGCATTCTTTGAAGTCCTAACTTCCAGTATCTCAGAACATGACTGTATTTGGAGATAGGGCTCTTTGAGGGGTTATTAAGTAAAATGAGACCATTAGAGTGAACCCTAATCCACTAGGACTAGTGTCCTTATAAATAAGAAGAGGAAATTAGGACACAGACAGGCACAGAGGGAAAACCATGTGAAGACACAGGGAAGAGGAGGTGGCTGTCCACAAGCCAAGGAGAGAGGCCTCAAAAGAAACCAACCTTGCCAGCACCTTGGTCTTGGACTTCTAGTCTCCAGAGTTGTGAGAAAATTAATTTCTGTTGTTTTAAGTCACCCAGTCTGTGGTACTTTGTTATGGTAGCTCGGGCAAACTAATACACAGGCTATATTGGGAGTCGTTACAGCATATTCACTTATATGCCAGCATCTCAGTCCATAAAGTAACTCAAAATATAAATCAATTCAGAGATAATGAGGTACTAAAATGGTGGCAATGATAAAGCACACATGAAAGAGGAGGAAGAATAGGACAGACAACCTTAATAGAGAAAATGGAGATTAGGGCTGAGGTTTGGTGACCAGGGCAGGAGAGAGAGTTCACTGAGGGAGTGAGAGCAGGAGTGAGAAGGAGCAAAGTAAGGGAGAGAGTGGGAGGGGAAGGAGGTCCCGTAAGGCAGTGCTTCCTCTGCCTCCGTGGGAGGATTTTAGGGAGGGGGGTATTAGGGGGTGAAAGCAGGGCAGCTGCTGCTCTGCCCTAAAGGTGGTGGTGTGCTCATCCATGGGATGGCCTTGGAAGCTGCTTGCGTTATCTGACTCTTCCACCCATGTACCTCCCTCCTTTGAGGAAGGTTCTAGCTTCTGTGAGCAGTAAGGGTGCACATAGCTCCTCTGCCCTCTAACAAGGAGACACAGTTCTGTTATTAATGAAGTGAGAATGAAGTAATTATCTGGATAATTCAGACATCCATCACCGTATTCAACTAAGAAGTCCAGGTAAAAAAGGTGTAAGAGTCTAGAGGAATATATTGATTTGAATTAATTGCCTCAATTTACCATTTTATATTGGACTTGTCCAAATTAAGTTACATAGATGGCCTTTAGCTTTGCCTGTGGGTCAGCCAGTGTTCTGCCAGGGGCTCCAGTCCCAAGAGCTGGTCCAGAATAAGAAGACAGACATATCATTTCATACTGACTCATTCTCAGAGATATTTTCTGGATGTGATAACAGTGTCTCACATTCCAGAGTGTTAATCCATAGGAGTAATGGTGCAAGGCCATTATGTGCAAGATAAGTATGGAAAAAGAACTGAGGTGTCTGAGCCAGCTTCTTGTTTACCTACTTAATAAAAATGCATGAAGGCATTTAGAAGGCAATTTTTTGCAATAAACAGTATTTACATTAACACATCCAAGGAGCGGCGACCACAGGTGTTTCACCACATCTTTGCTTCTTCCCTAAGTACATTTCATCAGACATCAGGATGTTATCAAAGGCAGCCCCTCGAAATGCTGCCAAGCCCCATGTCCTTCTCTGGCAGTGGTTTGCTGCGGTATTTCTATGTTGCCTCTCTGAGTGTCCTCTCTGGGAGCCAGCTATGGCCCAGAACCCCCATGCCTTATCTCTCTACCAAATTCCATAAAAAGTCCTGGGTTCCCTAATCCTCTCATTAAGATTCAGGATGGTGGAGTATGAACTCCTTGGGATATGAAATCAGAACACCTGATTTTGAGTTCTAGCTCAGCTAGTTACATGCCAGGTGATCTCAGAAAGTCATTTAACTCCAGGGAGCCTCAGGTTCCTCACCTGTGATATCTAATATAAAACTCACAGGGTTATTAGAAAGATGAAAAGAAATAATGGATACCAAAGCCTTTAACAAACCTTAAAGCAACATGCAATTGCAGCTCTTGTTAATAAGACACTAGCTTATTTCCCCGGATAAAGGGCAACTTAAGTATATGTGCCCGGGGTCACTGAGATGAACCTTATGTTGCTCATTTGGTCCTCTTATACATTCATAGTTGCCTCTTCTAGGGATCACAAGGAAGACATTGCATAACTTATGTAGACTTTAGCCCTTGCTTCCTTATTTGTAGGAACGAGGGTTAAAAATACCTATTTTGCAGGTTTTAGCTTTTGAATATTAAATCAGATAATTTATGAAAGTGAACTGTAACAGCGATTAGTACATTTTGAGTTCTTGATAAATGTTAATGTTTTTTAACATTTATAATGATAGGACTGTTGTTCTGTTACCACTCAGGAGGAGACATGACTATCCCCCCTCCTCAGCATCTGGCGCACTGGTACAGGTCTGCAAGGGCCCCCCGTCTCAGTTTGTTGGTTTATTTGTTTATTTTCCATCCTAACTCCCCATCCCCACCCTCCAACTCCTGATCTTCTCCCCTTCCTCCCCAAAGCAACCATTCCAATGTGTTTGATGTCACTTTATTCTATTTATTTATTTGTTTGTTTGTTTCTAGTTCTGTATATTTCCTTGTAAAACATGTGAGCTGTTTTGGGTGCAGAAAAGCCTCATTTCTTTAACCACTGGATACTTTCTGAAGGAAAAAGGAAGCATGGTTATCAGAGGATCATGGACTTGAAAAGGAGCTTGGGATTTTAGCTTCAGAGACCAAAAACATCATTTTTCTTTCTGAGAAGACAAGGGCTCAGGGCCTGTGCCCTCGCTGACTGTGGCTCTCAGTCACTGGTGACTGGTCACTGCCTGGAAAGCACCAGGGAGGAGCAGCACCCAATAAGGGACGGATCAGTTCACTGAGCAAAGGGGACTGACATCATTGTCAGGAACAGGTCACGCCCTATTAGCAGAGAGGTGGGAGAGGTTACTCAGAGTCAGGTACAGGCTCACAGAACCTAGAAATGTCCAAAAGCAAGGCTTAGAAGGTAACTTCTATGTACAAAATTTAACTCTAAATAGATCAGAGACATAAATATAGCACCTAATACTATACACCTCCTTGAAGAAAATATAGAAGTAAATTTTCTTGACCTTGTTTTAGGCAGTGTCTCTTAGATATGACACCAAAAGAACACGTAACAAAAATAAATAAACAAAGCGGACTTTATCAAAGGAGATGTGGGGATATATGTATATGTATAGCTGATTCACTTTGTTATAAAGCAGAAACTAACACACCATTGTAAAGCAATTATACTCCAATAAAGATGTTAAAAAAATAAATAATGAGGAAAAAAATTAAAAATGTACTTCAAAGGACATCATCAAAAAAGTGAAAAGCCAACCCACAGAATGAGAGAAAATATTTGCAAATCCTATATCTAATAAAAGGCTTGTATCTAGAATATGTGAAGAACTCTTACAACTTAATAATAAAAAGTCCAAATAACTCAATTAAAAACCCAAGGATTTGAATAGACATTTCTCCAAAGGAGATATACAAATTTCCAGTAAGAGCACAAAAATATGCTCGATATCCTAGCCGTCATGGAAGTGCCGATCAAAACCACAGTGAGATACTGCTTCACACCCACTAGGATGGCTGTAATCAAAAAAACATACAATAACAAGTGTTGGCCAGGATACAGGGAGAGTGCACTACTGATGGGAACATAAGATGGTGCAGGCACTTTGGAAAAGTCTAGCTGTTCCCCAAATGATTAAACATAGAATTACCATATGACCCAGCAATTTCACTCTTAGGGCACATACTTAGGAGAAATGAAAACATATGTCCTCACAAGAACTTGTACACAAATGTTCATAGCAGCATTACGTATAATAGCCACTAAGTGGAAGCAACACAAATGTCCGTCAGTTGATGAACAGATAAAATAAGCTGGTAAATCCAAACAATGGAATATTATTTGGCAATAAAAAAAGAATGAAATGCTACAGCCTGGGTGACCCTTGAAAATGTTATGCTAGGTAAAAAAACCTGTCACAAAAGACCACACATTGTATGATCCCGTTATATGAAATGTCTAGAATAGGCAATTTGTGGCTGCCTAGGGATGAGGGAATGGGGAATTTAGGGGGTGCTGGCTAATCGGCGCAGAATTTCTTTTTGAGGTGTTAAAATTTTTCTAAAAATCAGTTGTGGTAATGGTTGTACAAGTCTCTGAATACACGAAAAAACATTGAATTATATACTTGAAATGGGTGTATTTTATGGTATGAATTTTATCTCAGTAAAGCTGATAAAAAAGAAGTCCTTTTCCAAGGTAGGTCTCAAAACAGCTGAACGTGGCCATTATTTTTTAAAATAACTATTAAAAGCTAAGTGCCACTATTAAAAAGAAGACAGAGATACTAAACAGCACGTTTCTACCCACTTTCTGCTTCGAATACCAAGACACCAAACCAGATTGGGTTCTGGGGATGGCCTGACTCCTCCCCCCATGCTAATAGGAAAGAAAGGATGTACAGATGAAAATAACATCAGCCAATCGGGCAGTTATTTGCTCTTGACTTCAAAATACAGATAAAGACAGAATCAGAAACTTCCGTCCCCAAACTGGCACCTTTCTTAGCTTTCACTGTGATGGATGGTCTGACCTGGACAGAGGACAGAAATAGAATAAACCTGAGATACGACCACAAGGCATTGCTGTCCATACACAGGATCCATCTGGTCCTCTGCAGATAAACAGGCTGGAGGAATGTCCCTTTTAGGGACTTTTAATTGCTGTGCTGACTAGAGCATCATGTAATTTCACAAAATTCCACCATTTAGGCAGTTTGCTAATGGATGCCCAGCTATTCTCAGTCTGATGAGATCCCCGTATTAGGAGATGAGTTGGATGCAGTGACTTTAATGGCCCTTTGAAACCCTGAATCTCTGTGATTCTATGTAATTAGTAACATAACATTGTTTATTCTGAATACAAACCCACAAAAAAATCAATTAAGTTTTTCACTTTTAATGAGCAGTAGATTATAAGGAAATACACTGATATCAAAGATTCATTTTCAGTAAAGCAATCTCCAAGCAATTTTATGTAGTCAACATAGATTTAGTGCAATTGGAGTATAATGAATATTCTAAATTATAAACTAGGGGACCCAAGTTCTTGCCCTGCATTTGCCCTTGTTTGGGAAAAACAACAAGAACAAGAAAGAACCTCAGGCTGTCGAGACCTCAGTTTCTCTGTCTATAAAGTAAGAATATTGTCTAGAGTCTGCCTCTAAGACCTTCAGTATGGGACTTCCCTGGTAGCACAGTGGTTGAGAATCCACCTGCCAATGCATGGGATATGGGTTCGATCCCTGGTCCGGGAAGATCCCACATGCCGCGGAACAACTAAGCCCGTGAGCCACAACTACTGAGGCTGCACTCTAGAGCTTGTGCTCTGCAACAAGAAAGGCTACCGAGAAAGCCTGCTTGCAGCAACAAAGACCCAATGCAGCCAATTAATTAATTTGTGTGTGGGGGGGGGTGTACACGGGCCTCTCACTGTTGTGGCCTCTCCCGTTGCGGAGCACAGGCTCCGGACGCACAGGCTCAGCGGCCATGCATGGCTCACGGGCCCAGCCACTCCGTGGCATGTGGGATCTTCCCGGACCGGGGCACGAACCCGTGTCCCCTGCATTGGCAGGCGGACTCTCAGCCACTGCGCCACCAGGGAAGCCCTAATTAATTATTTTTTAAAAGACCTTCTGTTTGTCTGACACTCTGGGAATCCCTGTTCCTCCATTTCCCTTCACAGCTCTGGACAAGGAGAATCCAGCCCAATAATCATAGCTTTCTCTACTAGCTAGAGTTTCAGTGCCATATGTTCCATATTTAATGCCAAATGTCTAATGTGCAGTTTACACAGTAACTCACAGTTAAATCAAAGACTGAATTAACCAGCACGCTCTCTGTCCTGAGCACAGCAAGGTGTGCTTCCTGCCGATCCCCATCCTGCTTTTCCCCAGCCTCTTCCACGGACTCAGCTGGCTGGCTGGGTTACAGACTGTCAGGCGTGTCAAACAGTGTCAGCTCCCTGCCGTTGCCCTTTCAGTGGTGCCACCCAGTCCAGTTACCCAAATCCTGCCCATCACCCACCCAAGATCCACTCAAGTCCCACCTCCTCCAGGACCTCTGAGACCCACATCAGATCACTGAAGTCTGGCTGTGCAGACCCCACTCTGGACGCTTTATCTTTTCATTTTTTTATTAGCTGTGATGTGTATTCAGGCCCTTCTCCTCCCCTGTAAGCTCTCAGGAGACAAAGTGCTCAGAGGCTTCCTAAATACCTGAAGAGAATCAGCAGTCACGTGGGGATGGCGAGGCTCATCTAGCCAGCCAGCCATCTGTGTATCATCAGCGCCAGTCAGCCCTTCGAGGCTAGCGCATTCTGAGCCTCAGTCCATGAGAAGACAAAGGAAACTTAGAAAAACAAAAATCAGCGAAGAGCAGCTGACCAAAACCAGCAAAAAGTCTTTCAAAGGAAAAGCTAAGGTATACCTAAGGAAGGCAAGGCAAGGATGACGCCTGAAGTTAGACATGAGGAAGAACTTCCCGAGAGTCCCCAGTATCCCCAGGAGGGCATGGCCTCTCTTTATTTGGAAATCTGTTTAAAATGGGTGAAGGGTTATATTCCTTGCACAGTACTATGAGTGCAGGTCTATGAGGTAGGTGGCCTTCTAGAAATCCATCCCGCTCAGTGATTCCAAATCCTTAGCCACAGCTCCTCATCACAGTGAGGTCCCAGCACAGGATAATTTATGTACTGTTTTATTTAAGCTCCAAAGTCTTCACAGAATCAAAGTAGTCAGAGCTGCAATGGGTTTAAAAGGTCACGTAGGGCTTCCCTGGTGGCGCAGTGGTTGGGAGTCCGCCTGCCGATGCAGGGGACACGGGTTCGTGCCCCGGTCCGGGAAGATCCCACGTGCCGCGGAGTGGCTCGGCCCGTGAGCCATGGCCGCTGAGCCTGCGCGTCCGGAGCCTGTGCTCCGCAACGGGAGAGGCCACAACAGTGAGAGGCCCGCGTACCGCAACAAAAAAAAAAAAAAAAAAAGGTCACCTAGTCCTGTCCACTCATCACACAGGTGAGGGACCATACTCAGAGTCTGAGACTGTCCCGTGATCCCGGCTCCGAGATCCTGCCTCTCTCGTGCTGATTCAGATTCACCATGCAGTCTAAATTAAGATATAAGCATACACAGTGGCACCTGAGAGTAAAACTGAGTTGCAGGTATGAAAAACACCTGTCTCACAAGGACCATCTCACATTATAATCACAGCGTTTACTCCTTTGCTACCATCTGCCTTGCCTAGTGCGAGGTGCTGGTGAGGGAGAGGGAAGGCGAATACAAAGGTGAAAACGACGCTCAGTTCTCATCCTCCAAGCTTATCTCTCTGGTTGGCAAGTTAACATGTAAACACATGAAAAGTTAGATAATATCACCCGAGACAAATGTAAGTTCAGGGCAACAGCAGGTCTGTATGAAGGCCCTTCACTTGCCCTGTGAAGAAACTGCCTGATAAGAGACCAGGGTCAGACGCCATGAGGTCTTACTGGACTGGAGCCAGAGGAAGGCTCCTCGAAGGAGGTGGGGCTGGAGCAGGCCCTGGCAGGGTGGAGGGATGAGACCTTCATGGTCAAGGAAGTGATAGCTGCACACACATAGAACCTGACTGCACGCTAAACGGTGCTGACTTCGGACTTTTCTCCCCAGTAAGAACCGCTGCTCAACATTCTGAGCTTATCTCTTGGACAGCAGAATAACAAAGTAAGAAAGTTTCTTTCTGCTTCCTCACCGGAGGTTAATCATCCATCAGTAATGTCTTCATCTGGTCGACACTGGGCCCATCCCACCATCTTTCACTTGTACCACTCACCTCAATGCACTTTTTTTCCCTGACGTTTATCATTTGTGTCTGTGTTTGTATATGTGTGTGTGTGCACTTGTTATTAGCATGCACAGACCACGCTGGGCATGGCTCCATCTACAATTCTTGAAGTTTACTTTCCAGCTTCTGGGCATCATGTGCAATTATAATGCTGTCATAGGCAGAAAAGAGATAGGCTAATTAGTCATTGTCAGCACTGGTCCCTATTTGCCAGATGAGTTATTTGAACAGTACAGCTGGGAATAATTTGCATCAGATTGTATCTCCTTGTTTTATGTCACTGTAAAGATTTATTTAGCGTCATGGTCACTGTACATAAATATCCTGGAAGCCGTGGGGTGTAACTGAATGGCGTAGATTCGTTTGTATTCGGCAAATATATACTGAACACCTATTTCAGTATATGAACTACACTAACTCAGGATATTGGGCTGCTGAGGGGCTTTTAATAGTCTCCATAGGTCCCTGAACTTGACCAGGACCCTTCTGGTCACCTGCACATAAACAATGTGTAGTTTCGCTTCTAGAGGCTGTTAACTGGAATCCCTGGCATTATCTAATTCCTTGAAGTTCCATTAATCAGGTGACTTTCTGATGGGTACGCAGAGCTTTGTGATTACTCAGACTGATGGTTCACCTTATGGGACTTTGCATTCACAGACTGTCAGGTCATAGCCACTAGCTGAGATTAATCTTTGTGATATCAGAACGTGTCTCTGCTAGAGTCACTAGTCTGCTTGCTGTAGGAAGGCCTCCATTCACCCCCAGAAAGGACAGTGATCTCACATCCCCAGAAAAGTTAGGAATCATCAGGGACAAATGGATGTTCTGTCTCCCCTACGCGCAGCCCTCAAGGATGCCCTGTCTTGTTTCTGCTCTCTTTCCCTAATGCGATTTCCTGTTTTTGTTCTGTCAATCTCTGTCTCTATATCCATTGTGGTTAGCTAGCTCAATAGCTACCCTCTAAATATACTTCCACGCCAACACACACACATAATAAATGATAATTTATCATTCATTGTCTTTTTTGCCAGGCATCGTGCTATCAATGCAATTATTTACATAATTGTTTCACTTAATTCTCACAAAAATTCCTATGAGGAAGGTTGCTATTTTTAATCCGGTTTTAGGGATGGCTAAACAGAGGTTTAGGAAAGTGAAGTCACCCAAGGTTACAAGCCACACAAGAAACCCAGCTAGGACACAATCCCAGGTCTTCTTGAGTCTAACACTCATACTGCTTTCCTTTACATCAGCTGACCTCGCTCGACCTGGGTTTTCTCTGTTCAATGAATACCTTATACTAGTAGATTTCCTGACTCCTGACACCATTTGATGTCTCTGTGAAGACAGGTCACTGTCCTTTGAAACTTTGAATGTGTTTAGTAGAGGGAACTGAGAAATGTTCTTCTTAAAGGCAAAGAGATGAAGGGTGATATCTGTGTTCACAAATAATGCTATATTTTAAAATAGCTTTTGACAAAAGATCTAAGTGGATTTAGTAATGTAAGAATAGTCTACGCAGTAATCCTTACAGTATTTCTGTAAGTGTACCCAAGTCAACTCAACGATCCAACACTTCCTCTGTGGTGCTTCTGTACCTGACCTTGTCAGAGGATGAGTACTGCTGGCTGCTACCCAGCACTAGGGTGACCTTTCAGAGGAAATCAGGGGAAGAAAGAGAAGCTGAGCCCAATGCTTCCAAGTCTCCATTTAGAGATGGTGACAGTCACCTCAGGGGCATCTAAGCAACCCACAAGTTTTCCCTGCATCCAAGTTAGCAGATTCATTTTCTGATTCCCAAATCATAAAAATGATGTCCTCTACTTTTTTACATCATCATAATTCAGTATTTGTGTATGTTGTGAAATGATCACAATGCCAACATCTGACACTATACATGCCCCCGCACAATTTTTTCTTTTCTTGTGATAAAGACTTCTACGATCTACTCTCTTAGCAACTTGCAAATACACAAAATAGTGCTATGAACTATGTTCATCATGCTGTACATTACATCCCCAAGTCTTATGTAATGTTCTCTGCTGACAGACTATAGGACAGTGGCTTCATTTGTCATCCAACAGAGAAATCCTGGCCTTGTGCTTATAAATTGAAGTTAACCATCTCATTTCAGTTTCTTTATACCTAAATATTTTTACCCACGTGCATGGGAGCATGACCGTTTCCTGATCTACTAACAGCAGCTCCTCCTGTGGAAAGACAATCCACGGAAAATAGTTCAAATAAAGTGTTCAGAGAAATGGGGTTCGGGGGCAGTTACTTCTTCCAGAACTTTCTGAATTCAGTGGTGTGGGTGTGAGCAGCCTTGGGTTGAAACCTCTGTAATATCCACTTTTAACAATATTAATATACCCTGGATGCAAAGCAGCTCATCACTGAAGGGAGTTTAGCTGCCCACAGGGAGCTCCTGGCTAAGGAAAATACATGAATTGAGGAGAATTGTGGCAACCCAAGTGCCAGTAACAAGACAAACATCCTCCTGAAAGTCTCGGCTAAGGTAATGGGGGGTTTATACACTGTTACTATCTCAGAACTGACCCTTCTGACCATCATGTTTGGCACCAGAAGATTTAAATGACTTCACAGTTAGTTTGTTACATCTGGATACATCTCATGAATAACAAATCGTAACAACAAATACTGACTTCTGCCTCCGGTGCTTCATGTCCCCGTCAGTCCACAGCCCCTCTTCATTGCTCCAGGACCCCCGTCTCCCACGCCTCCCTTTGCTCTCCTCCAGCAGTTATACCCCACACAGTTCAGCATTGCTTTCAGCCTGCCTTCACTGCTCACCAGCAGTTTCCCGTCTACACACTTTGTCTCCCCAACCGGATTGGAGGTGCCTTGTGGACATGGCCAGTCCCAGACATTTGTCCATCCCATCACAGCACCATCCCATCATTCACCCTTTATCATCGCTTCTGGGTCAGTAAGTCAGTGTTGCTGAAATATCTATACTGTGCCTTGGCACAAGTTTCCTGTGGGGAATGGACAGTACCTAGAAAAGGAGGGAAGGATTCATGGAGACGTTTCCGGGATGTTTAGGAGGAACATTATGCATCCACCTGCTACTCTACTTCTCCTCGCTGGCCTCCCCCATCCGTGAGGAAACCCAGAAGCAGTTCATGTAGGGAAAAGCCTCCTCGCCTCAATTTCTGAAGAAGAAATTGGGCTGCTGGGGGGAAGACGGGGGAGGCTGGTCTTTTCCAAAGGCCCCACCTTACTGGGGTTTCTAGAAGATTTAGGCTGCTGGATTTCTGCTTTGACTGAGACGTGGTCCCTCAGGTCGAGTGGGGGTCAGTCCCTCACCAGACCTCCCTCCTTCCCCTTGCTGTTTGCTCCCTCCAGATGGGCTGAATCCAGGGCATGTGACCCAGAGCCACGGGTACTGACCTGGGTTAGAGGCCCCCATGCAAACTCAGAGTCCACTAAAGGGGGAGGAAGGGGTAGGAAAATGTCTCCACCAAGACGTTGTGAAGGACTGGCTCCCCAGTGGTTACAAAGCTCAGGGAGCAGGGGCGAGATTGGCCCCTGTGCTTGCATCTCCGGAGGCACCCCTAGCTCAGGGCAGGCGCTTCGGGTGCTGAGCCCACTGGCCCGGGGCCCTGAGACCCCGGGGACAGGAGAGGCGAGAGGCAAGGCCCCAGTGGCCCTGGCTGAGTCCAGGCTGAGCCCCCTCCTCGGGGCTCAGAGTAGGGCCTGGGGCGGAAAAGCAAACAGGCCCGGGACGCTGCCCTTTGGACCTTTTGCAATCTGCCCGGCGCTCTTTCAGCTGCAGCCCTGCGCGGGCGGCGTCGTATAAATCGGGCGCGGGCGCCGGCCCCGCATTCCCAGGGCGGGTGCGGGTGCGGAGCTGCTGCCTGTGGGCGCCGGTCCCTAAGGAGCCAGCGAGCAGCGCGGAGGCCAGGCCCAGCCAGCGGACGGGAGGGAGCCGCCGGTCAGGTCGGCCATGGGCCCCCCGAGGCCTGCGCTGCTGCCGCTGCTGCTGCTGCTGCTGCTTGCCGCCAGCGCCCGGGCCCGTGAGTGAGGCCCCCCGGCCGCTGGGGCGCCAGGCCGGGGGTGGGGGGCGGAAGCCAGGGCACAGGCGGGGGCTGGGGCAGCTTGGGCCTGGGTCAGAGGGAGGACGGCCACAGGGTCGGGGGACAGGGGCACAGGACCAGCTGGGTGGGTCCTCCAGACTCAGGTAATGGGTGGGGCTGGGGATTGGATTCCTCAAAACCTGCTTCCCTCCAAGACACTGAAAGTCCTCTGCAGTTGTCGTCCCCGTCAGACGCTAGGACCCATCCGGAAGGACGGGAACACCCACAGTTGTCATTCTTCCTTTCTTACAGGAGACACCGTGCTGGAAAATGTCAGCCCGAGCTGCCCAAGTAAGGCATTTCCCGCAGGGGCAAGGAAGGGCCCCCCCACCCATCCCCCACCCATCCCCCTGCACCTCAGGCCACTTAAGTGCTGTGATGCTGTGATTGGCGTACCCTGCTCTGAGCCCAAGAAGCCAGTTCCTTGAGCCTCTGACCCCCTCCAAGGGGTCTCCGCTCTCTTCTACCCACCCTTCCCATCGGTCCTAAAAGTTCAGCCTGGGAGTAGGGTGGGGAGGGGACCGCCAACTGTTGGTCCATAGACAATTTAAAGAGATATCTGTCTTGTTTGTCAGGGGCTAATCATTAATTTGAAGCGCAGGAAGGTGAGGAAATGCTGACTTTAACCTTTGTGCAGAAATCCAGATGCCCACCCCTTTGTATTTACCTGACCCCTAGGGGTCAAAGGAGCTGGCCTTGCAGTGGTACCCTGTGTTCTCCCAAGATCTGGAGGCTGCCCTCTGATGGAGCAGCACTGCCATCTCGTGGGCGTCTGGCATCACTGCATCTGGGCTCAGAACCCAAATGTTCTTTTTCTCAAATTGTTCAGAAAATGCCTCTCACGCCCTGTGGAAACCTCCGGAAATTCCTTCTTGGGGGTTTCTTAAATCAGCCGGATACCCTTAACGCTTAGTGAACTTAGCCTCAGATGTTTGGTAGAATCAAAAAAGAGCCACAGAATTATGGTATTTTCAAGCTGAAAAGGCAATGAGAGATATTTGCTTTTATGCTATCAACTCTTAATTTTCCAGGGAGTCTTTCCTATAGACTTTCTGAGCCTCATTACTTGACACTCCCTGCCTTGTGTCTCAGATTATATATTCAAGGATTACCAGCTAATTTAAATATTAGCCTCAGCAAAATCATAATGCAGAAGCTAAATCTATAAAGGAAAATTAATAAAAAATAATTTGAGTTTAGTTACCATTTTTTATTATCTTTGCCACTACCCCTCCCTGCCCAGGACTGACTGTCCTCGGGCGAGTTATTCCTGCTGTGTAGCTGACTGACTTCTCCTCATTGCAGAAGATGCAACGCGATTCAAGCACCTCAGGAAATATGTGTACAACTATGAGGCTGAGAGTTCCAGTGGAGTCCCCGGGACTGCTGATTCAAGAAGTTCCACCAAGATCAGCTGCAAGGTATGAGGGGAGATGGAGGGCCCTGGAGCCCGGGGCTGAGCAAACCAGCTTGTGCCAGGACTGTCGTAATCTCCAAGTGCTGGACTGGCCCTCAGTTTGAAAGTCAGCCACTTTGCTGAGAAGTTGTCCGCCACAGAAAAAAAAATTTTACCCACCAGGTTTATTTTCCCATTAGCTTCCAAGATGTAATTAGAATATGTGATCTAGAATATCAGGATTGCAGACCAGAAGATTTAATATGTTGAGAGATGTCCAGCGGGTGAGCCAAGGGAGGTGAGCATCCCAGGAAAGCATTCTGGAGAGCGGTTTTTATCATCTAAGTCAAATAGTATCTGCTACTACTTATTGTTGAGAATGACTGTACTCCTATCCATGTTCCTGTGGAACAGATCTAAGGGCCACTATTGGGGTTCGTGTGGGAAAGAGAAGTCAGGCTGGGCCACCCTCTTCTTTCTAGGGTCCCAGCGTCTGTGCTGTCAGATAAGGTAGCCATTAGCCACGTGTGGCTATTTAAATTGAATGAAAGTAAAAATTCAGAGTCTTAGTCACACTAGCCACATTTCACATGCCCAATAGGCACCTATACGTAGCAGCCCCCATGTTGGATAGTGAGAATATAGAACATTTCCAGCACTGCAGAAAGTTCTTTAAACAGTGCTGGATAACAACTAGGGATCTGTTTAAACTACAGCTGCATGCAAAGCTCTGAATAGGCCCTGATAGGTACAGTGGTCTTGGATTTTTGGTTTTTCTATTTATATTAAGGAAACATTCGCTGTTGAAAGCAACGATAGCCCTCCTCCTGCCTCCTGGTTTTCTTCCAAACCCTCACTCCTAGGCTGCCTTTCTTCTAGCCAGTTGTACATCTTTAAAGGGCGTACATTTAGAACCAATAAAAAGATATCATCCTTTGCATGCATAGGGGAAAACTTCAGAAGCATGGTACCCTAGGACATGGAAAAGGCCAGAAAGCCCTGGGCTGAGGGGGGATCTGGTGTTCTTGGTGGAGAGTCTTAATGTGCTGTTACCCTCTGTTGTCAGGTTGAGCTGGAGGTCCCCCAACTCTGCAACTTCATCCTGAAGACGAGCCTCTGCACCCTGAAAGAGGTGTATGGCTTCAACCCTGAGGGCAAGGCCTTGCTGAAGAAGGCCAAGAACTCTGAGGAGTTTACTGCCGCCATGTCCAAGTAAGACGTGGGCCTGTGCATTTACATTTCTGAGCTCTGAGTACCGCTGCACGTGTTGTACATGAGCGTGTGGGTGTGTGTCCACTGAGGCATGAATGTGTGTGTTTATGTTGGGCACGTATGTGAGTATAAGTATTGGTATTCTCTATTCACCATGGATCAGGGAATTGCTGAGTTTTCACAACAATTCAAAAGAGGGAAGCAGTATTTACCCTCCCCTACTGAAGTTCCCCTAATTATCATTTAAATGTGGTTCTAAAAGATCTCACGTTTTAAAACTCCTTGAGACAGTAAAGCTGAGATGGTTTGTTTAAACGAGTGAACTCACGTTTAAAGAATGAAACAAGACTACGCCTCGTAGTCTTCAGACAGGGTCCCGGCAGGACTTGCTGTGGCCAAACATGGCAGTGCAGGGCCTGCTCAGCAGAGGACACCAGCTTCAAGGGGTCCAGGGAGAGCTGAGGCCTGAGCTGATCGCCCTCCAGGGCTGGCATTTTGCCAGTGCACACTGACCAGGCCATTCCTCTTGTTTATGACTGGCATCACTTCTGACTGATCCGTGTTCACATTGTACTGGTTGTTAGATTTTTTTTTTTTTTTGCGGTACGCGGGCCTCTCACTGTCGTGGCCTCTCCCGTTGCGGAGCACAGGCTCCAGACGCGCAGGCTCAGCAGCCATGGCTCTCGGGCCCAGCCGCTCCGCGGCATGTGGGATCTTCCCGGACCGGGGCACGAACCCGTGTCCCGTGTCCCCTGCATCGGCAGGCGGACTCTCAACCACTGTGCCACCGGGGAAGCCCTGTTAGATTTTTTGATCATCCCTGCCTCATCTCCAGATCACAGTCTGTAGTGTCCTGAGCGTGTGCAGATACAGACAGTCATGGATTTGTTGATTTGGTAACATCGGAAACTCCCCCCCCACCCCGTGCCCTTCTTTCAGTTTGTTAAACATCACACTCGGAAGCCAGAGTGGGCCTTGATGCTTCTGTCTCTTACCAATACATCTTATTTTATCCAAAACTAAGATGTATCTGAGGGAGTGGGGTGCAGTGACAGAAGGGAGTCACAGTTCCTGTTTGGTCCTTACCCTCCTGCAAAAAAGGACTCCTGCTTTTGGCCACCTCAGGGCTTTCCTGTGAGCCTGCATCAGTGTCTGCAATTTTCTGAGAGGATGGACAGCTGTGGGAAACATGCCTGGTCTTCTTTTCTTTACTCTGACTTAACTAGAGCAGGTGCTGCCAGGCCATGTGAAACCCCCTAAGGAAGTCCCCAAAGAAAGGTCCCTTAGATCAGAGTTGACCCAGGCTTTAGACATAGCCTGAGATCATATAAAAGAGTGAATGAATGTCCAACAAATGTATGGAAAGAAGCTCCAATTGGCCAGTGGTCGGGAAATGCAATTAATGTAACAATGAGATATTTATCACCTTATACCCATTAAGACTACAGAAATTGAAAACAGCTATAGCACTTGTTGCTAACAAGCCTATGAGGAAAAGTGTACCCTCGTGCACTGATGGTGAGAATGAGTGCCATTAGTCAATATCTACTATAATTAAAAATACTTGTAGCATTTGACACAGCAATTTCAAATGCTGGGACTCTAGCCCATGAAAAGAAAAGTAGTAATGTGTGACAATAGATGCATAAAAATGTTTATTTCAGTGTTGTTCGTGTGGAAAAAAAAAACCTAAAAAATCTAGGAAGAGAAAGTGAATGCCATCAAACAGGGGACTATGAATAAAGTATATATAACCACAGAATGGAATGTTATACAGCTTTTTAAAAAGAATCTGTTAGAGTGCTACCAAATGACTCAGAAGGATTTTCATGGAGTATAATTAAATGAGAAAAGCAAGATAAAGACAAGCATGCATAATACCATCCCATTTGGATAAAACAAGGGACGACAAACTCTTTCTATGCAGGTGTTTTCACTCCCACGCTTCTATACGGGATTGTCTGAGTGTGGAGATACAAATGGGGGATGCCCAGTAGGTTGTTCTGTGGGGGAGTGTGACCGCAGAGACCCGATGTGGGTAGAAAAGAGAGAGAGGATGAGTGAGCCAATCAAAGAAGGAAAAGAAATGAAAGAATACCAAAAGCATACACATATTTGTATGCTCTTGAAAAAAAATATATATGTGTTGATATGTATGAAGAGAAAATGTAAAAAGAAAATAAGTAAAAAGGAGGCTACAAAGCCCCAGCTTATGCCCATCAGGTTCATGGTGGAGAAAGGACACTGAGTGACCACACTCTCTCTGGGACAGGTACGATCTCAGGCTGGCTGTTCCTGAAGGGAAGCAAGTTTTACTTTACCCAGAGAAAGAAGAGCCTAAACACATCCTGAACATCAAGAGGGGCATCATTTCTGCCCTCCTGCTTCCCCCGGATACAGAAGAGGCTAAACAAGTGTTATTTCTGGTGAGAATTTAGAAAGCTGATAACAGTGGCCCTTTGAACGCATCTTCACATATTGGAGCCGGGTCCCACTTATACATCAGGTGGATCATTGACTCAGCTGCATGGCTAGTTACATGGGAGGCCCGATATTGGTGTGAAGCACAGTGCCCAGGGCTTGCCCCAGCCTCTGGGCTCACTGAGGGCTCAGCCCACGCAGCCTGAGCAGGTTGGGTCTAATTTTATAGCAGTTTCTGGGGAGTCCCAACCACCCTACTCCTTTGTTTGATTTTGTTCTGTTTCCACAAGGTATAGCCTCTGTGTGTTTTAAACACAGAAAATAATTGAATCTACTTGCCAGCCTCTTTTAAGAATTTCAGGTTTTGATCGGAGAGAGAATTCAATTTACTTCAGTCCCACTAACACTTTTGAGCCCTTACTATGTTCTGAGTTCCATCCTGTGCTACTCGCAGAGAACTCACGGCTGCATCCTGCAGAGGCCTCTCCTCAGGGAGTTCTCAGGACCTGGGATGAGAACCAAGACACATATAACACAAGGCAGATTGGAATACGAGCCATAAATGAACAGCAGAGAAAATGCTCTGCGAGCACAGAATATAAAACCAGCATTGGCTAGGTCCTAGGAGGGCAGGCAGGTATGCCTCAGAACCAGGATCACCTGTAAGTGGCTTTCTCACTCCAGCTCTGGCCGCCCTTGGAACCAGCAATGCCCACGCTCTGTCAAAGAGGATGAAGCTTTCTCCCAAAGCCACTTTGCATCCGCCTTTTCTCCCTGGCTCCTTTCCCAGCCCCACCCCAAGAACCTAAAGATGTTTCCCCGTGTTGAATACACCAATTGTATCTTTTGCTCCCATAGGACACCGTGTATGGAAACTGCTCCAGTGACGTTACTGTTAAAACAAGGAAGGGAAATGTGGCAACAGAAATATCCATTGAAAGAAACCTGGAGAATTGTGATCACTTCCAGCCCATTAGCACGGCAGTTAGCCCCCTTGCTTTGATCAAAGGCTTGGTGAGTTTCACACCAGCATTGCTATTCACACTGGCAGCAGCCTCTTTATTATTAAAATGATGGAATGTTAGTGCTATAAGGGATCTCAAAGAAAAACTTCTAGGCAAAGAAAACATAAGGAGCAGTAGCAGCTGTGAAGTGTTTGTGTTTGGTGGGATGGACAGGCGTGTGTAGGATACCAGGTCATATGTACTTCGTGCAGGATCATAGGTCCACTGGGGTAGAATAAGAAGAGTCTGTAGCTCGACCCAGCCTTGGGTCTGCCAAGTTGTTGCATCCCCTTGTCAAAATGTCAAGTACCAAGCTCTCTTCTCTAACTGAATTTATCTAGTGGTACAGAACCCCCATTCCCCCACCTTCTTCCCTGAAGGTGAATACCTATGGCAGGAGACTCAGGTTCAAGCCCCAGGGACTGATGAAGATGCTTCTCCCCTGATCTCATTCACAGACCCGCCCCTTGTCAACGCTGATTGGCAGCAGCCAGTCCTGCCACTACACCCTGGACCCTAAGAGGAAGCACGTGTCAGAAGCCATCTGCAAGGAGCAACACCTGTTCCTGCCTTTCTCCTATAAGTAGGTCACCCTCTGCAGCCTTGATTCATTACTTATGGAGCCAGTAGGAGCTGAATGCTTCTCAGGTGCCCTCTTGCAAGCTAGGCTGTGCCTGGGAGGGGGTTGTGAAGAGGTACAAAGCAGAGCCCATCCCTGTCCTCCTGTCTCAAGCTAACAGGCAATTTGGTAGGAAAGTCTTAGGCATGCAGAATAATTTGGAACCAACAAAAGATAGCTGAGACCCAGACTTTAAGGGCTATAGGTCAGGAAAAACTGGGGATCATTACAGCCTGCCCTGGTTATAAAGGCTTTGCAGAAGATTTGGTAATTGGCATAGAGACTTGTGTATCCAAATCCATTCTGAAAACTGATCAGTCAACTAATGTATATTGAGTAACTGCTATAGTCTTGGCACTGTGCTGTGGGAGGTGCAAAGGAATTTCAAAGCACAATGTTAGTCCATTCCCTCTGGGCGCTCCAGAATGGTGGAGGGTGTAAGGTACATATGTCCTTCTGGTGGAAGGACAGCCAACATGACCAGAAGGAGGTGGTACTGTTCACCAGGGGGATCAAGGACAGTTGGCTTTTTTTTTTTTTAACTGGAGTATAGTTGCTTTACGATGTTGTGTTAGTTTCTGCCGTACAGCAAAGTGAATCAGCTATGCGTATACATATGTCCCCTCTTTTTTGGATTTCCTTTCCATTTAGGTCACCACAGGGCACTGAGTAGAGTTCCCTGTGCTATACAGTAGGTTCTCATTAGTTATCTATTTTATACATAGTAGTGTATATATGTCAATCCCAATGCCCCAGTTCATCCCACCCCCCCCTCCCCCCTTGGTATCTAGCTGTTTGTTCTCTACACCTGTGAAGGACAGTTGGCTATAACTATGGGTTGAAAGCTGAGCAGAATTTGGGTAGAAGCAGAGGTGGGGGAAACATTCAACGTGAAAAGAACAGAATGGTCTGGGGAGCCGGCCATTGACGACATGACGTGCCTCCTTTGTTACCAGGAATAAGTATGGGATGACGGCACAGGTTACACAGACTTTGAAACTTGAAGACACACCTAAGATCAACAGCCGCTTCTTTGATGAAGGTAAGACTTTATGTGCACCTGATTGCCAGGGCTGGGAAATCTGCCCACGATGTACCAGCCATGGCTTAGCTCCTTGCTGGGCCGGATGAAATGTCTGCTGGTGATGGGGTCATGGGCTCCAGTGTTCTGGCTGTGGGCCGTTCTACTGAGAAAGCATATTCACCTCAGAATGTCAGGTGGCAATGGGATAAAGGAAAGGGAGTTCCCCAAAGCTACCTGGGTTTTTGTAAGTAGGAAACTGGTTTCCTAAGTCAACCTTTAGTAGATCTGACAACCTCATACACCCCATGATAAGGCCTGGGGCCTGGACAGGGTGGGGCAAGTGAGAGAGACCCTCAGGGTCAGGGATCAGTCTTTAGAGCTGACAGGAACTATAGAGACCTCTAGTCCAACCCCAGCCCTGCATGTCTTGTACGTGAAGCTGTCGTATGTCTTACCTCGTTGTTCTCAGCAACCTGTGATGTCAGGTGGTAGTAACGTGTGCTTTTATACCCATCAAAGGGGAGAGGGACCCAGAGAGAGGCTTAGTGATGTGTTCACAGTCACAGACTATTAGAGGTGGTGAAAAATAGGCCTCCAGGTCTACTCTAACCTAAGTGGACTCCTTCCACTGCACCGTATTTCCGTGCTGATTCACCTGCCTCCCTGGCACAGGTGAGAGCAGGGTGATGAAGGGGACACAAAAGCGTCTTCCCCTCCCCCACAAACTGCCATTAGATCCCCCTGGAAGAAAGGGTGGGCGAGCAGCAGTGAGTCAGCTTCAGCTGTTGCCACATCAGCAGCAGCGCCTCCTCACCAGGTCTTTTAGGCAGAAGGGTTATCCAATACCAGAGTCACAAAAGCCTGGATTCAGTCCCAGCTCTGCCTCTCACACCCAGAAAGGTCTTGGGCAAGGTGAGTGGCTCGCTTCTGGGTCTTAGTTCCCTTATCTTTATTTTTTTATTTTTTATAAGTTTATTTATTCTATTTATTTATTTTTGGCTGCATTGGGTCTTTGTTGCGGTGCACGGGCTTCTCACTGAGGTGGCTGCTTCTCTTGTGGAGCTCGGGCTGTAGGCGCACGGGCTTCAGTGGTTGCAGCACGCAGGCTCAGTAGTTGTGGCTCGCGGGCTCTAGGCGCGCGGGCTTAGTTGCTCCGCGGCACGTGGGATCTTCCCGGACCAGGGCTCGAACCCCTGCCCCCTGCACTGGCGGGTGGATTCTTAACCACTGCGCCACCAGGGAAGTCCCCCCTTATCTTTAAATTGAGGAATACTAGTACCCTCAGGGAGAGTGTGATGAGTCAATGAAAACACTGAAGTCAGACCCCTAGCACAGAGCCAGATAGATACGTAATGGGCATCAAGTAGAGTACTGGATAGTTTTCTTTTCTTTTCCCCTCTGCTGACCCCTCCTTGATCTTCAGTTTCCAGTACAAAGATGAGGGTGAGCAGCAGAGGTAAGCAAGAATCCCTCTGACACATTCCTCCTTCCAGGTGCCGAGGCGGTGGGTCTTGCCTTTGAGAGCACCAAGTCCACATCACCTCCAAAGCAGGCCGAGGCCATCGTGAAGACCCTCCAGGAGCTGCAGAAACTGGATGTCTCCGAGCAGAACGCCCAGAGAGCTAACCTCTTCCATAAACTGGTGACTGAGCTGCGAGCCCTCAGCAATGAGGCAGTCACATCCCTCTTGCCAAAGCTGATCGAGGTGTCCAGGTATTTCTTGAATGGTCGCAGCTCAATCTTTCATAGATTATACACCTGTGGTAGCTGGCTGAGACCTCGGCCAAACAGAGAACCTCAGGGACCACTGAAATTTCAACCCAGTTAATCAATTAGTCAGTCAGTTAACGTTTACTGGATAGAGAAGTATCGGCTAAGGTGTCTAGAGTTCCATGGGCAAAACACACATACACACATTGCATCCAAGGTAGATACGTATTTGTGTATTAAGACAGGAGGAAAATATTTCCCACATTTTGATGTGTATCTTCTAATTCCTAGTTCTATAATGGGTACCCTGGAGTGTTTGAGAGAAAAAGAAGTCTGTGCTCTCTGGAAGCCTATAGGCTAGAGGAGAGAGAACTCAGGCAAACAAAATAATACCGTGCCTTCTCTTTACTCCAATGCACTCACTGTTAGTGCCATGAAGACCAGAGAAGGGACTGAAGGCTGGATGAGTGTTTGCCTGGCATGTTCTGTGTTCTGACCAAAGGATGACAGACCTTTCTGGATGTTGAATCCAGGGGGTCCTTCTTCAGGCTTTGCTCCGTGGTGCTTCTCCGGTGGATAATGCTTATAGGGAAGCCTCTCTGGTTCTAGGGATCTGAGTTAGATTTTGGAAGATGGTTGGATTTGGATTGTGAATAAGGGGAATAAGGGCATTCCTGACAGAGGGAACACCATGGGCCAAGGATATTTTAGCTGCCTAGAAGGTGATGTTTATAACTCTCTCTGCCCTTTTCTTCTCAGCCCCATCACTTTACAAGCCTTGATTCAATGCGGACAGCCCCAGTGTTACACTCACATCCTCCAGTGGCTGAAAAGTGAGAAAGCCAACCCCCTTCTGATAGATGTTGTGACCTACCTGGTGGCCTTGATCCCAAAGCCCTCTGCCGAGAGGCTGCAAACAATCTTTAACATGGCAAAGGAGCAGCAGAGCCGGGCCACATTTTATGCTCTGAGTCACGTGATCAACAAGTGAGTTCTACACTGGTTCTCCTCGTAGGAGCTAAGGAAGACCCCGCTTCTCTGTATTAAGTTTGTACCCTCCCTCCACTTTCAAATTATGATGCTTACTCTTTTGTTTTTCTACTGCTCATTTTGAGAGTAATGATTTGAAATAAGAAATCAGCAAATATAAATGTATATTTTAAGATAAATCTGGCTATGCTCGCTGAATCCTACCTCTTATTCTCTAGCTATCATAAGACAAACCCTACGGGGACACAGGACCTGCTGGAAATTGCTGATTACCTGTCGGAACAGATTCGCAATGACTGCACTGGGAACGAAGATCACATCTACTTGATTCTGAGGGTATTTTCAGTTTTTTGTATGAAATGCAGTTTTCCTGTACACCCCTCACTTCTTCTGTGCCCTGATTCCCTCTTGTTTCTTTTCAATGCAGGTCATTGGAAATATTGGTAGAGCCATGGAGCAACTAACCCCAAAACTCCAATCTTCAGTCCTGAAATGCATCAAAAGTAGACAGCCATCACTGCTGATTCAGAAGGCTGCCATCCAGGCCCTGCGGAAAATGGAGCTTAGAGACGAGGTAAAGTCCACAGAAGAGGACTGAAAGTGAAAAGTTTATTCAGACTGACAAGGATTTGGAATGAGATTCTAAATCTCATCATTCTAGTGACTTTATTCTACTGCTTTTTAATCGCAACTTTCAACACACCTGGTGACTGCCTAGCAGTAAGGTGGACGTGAGAGAAATATTTGAGCTTGTTGCTACTCCAGCAGGCGGAGTGTGAGCTATTCACTATATGCTGTCCTCCCACCAGACTGACCATCGTTCCCATCTTGGGAAAACATGTCTGATTTTTCCCCAGTTTCCCTAGACTAGGATAGTCAAACTGGCCCCAGAAAGTGGCAGTGGCTCCAGAGCTTTGCAGACAACCTGACTGACTTATTAGTACCAAATTCTCACTGTCCCTTCCCGCCTTTATCCTCATATTGAGATAATTTATGTTAAAACAACTTTATCTTCAGTTAGTGGCAGATCTCCGACAAGTTGTAACTTGGCCATAACTTGTGTATTTTAATGCAGTTGAATTCAACATGCATCTGACAGGTGTCTTCTGAGAACACTTCCTTCAGCTGGTTGCTCTGGGGGGAACACAGGCAAGAAGGTTCAGTACCAGCGTTTGAAGGATTCTTAGAGAGAAATTCAACTTGCGCATAATAAGACCAGGCACGTTTGCCAGGCATGTTCTGTGTTCTGACAGTGATAACAGTCTCCTCTTTTGGCTACAGGTCCGGGAAGTCCTACTTCAGACTTTCCTCGATGACACCTCTCCGGGGGATAAGCGACTGGCTGCCTATCTCATGCTGATGGGCGGCCCTTCCCAGTCAGATATTAACAAAATCACCCAACTCCTCACACGGGAAAAGAATGAGCAAGTGAAGAACTTTGTGGCTTCCCACATCGCCAACATCTTAAACTCAGAAGAGCTGTATGTCCAGGAGTGAGTGAAGTTGTCCCCATCTGCCACAGGGGCCTGAAGTTCCAAACCTCAATTCTGATTTAGCCGCTGCCTGCCCTTCATACATTGTTCTTTCTTCTGGAACAAACATCTGGGTGAAAGGGTGGCAGATCTGAGCCAAGCTCTTGGGGCAAATGAAACCCAAATAGCTTGGTAGCGATTGGAAATCCATATTTACTTGGGGGTGGAAGAGTAACGTGACGTGTGTCGGCTCACAATATCCTCCTCTTCATCTAGGTTGAAAAAGTTAGTGGAAGAAGCTCTGAAAACATCTCAACTTCCGACTGTCATGGACTTCAAAAAGTTTTCCCGGAACTATCACCTTTCCAAATCTATTTCTCTTCCATCACTTGACCCAGTCTCAGGCAGAATCGAAGGGAATCTTATATTTGATCCAAGTAATTACCTTCCTAAAGAAAGCATGCTGAAAATGACCCTCTCAGTCTTCGGATTTGCTCCAGCTGACCTCTTTGAGGTATGTGTGAGATTGAAGCAGAGCCTTATGTTTTCTAGGCCATTCTGTTCCACATCATAAACATAAAGTCAAATCAAGGGAGCCGTGAGCCAGCTACAGAGGAACGAGAATCATCAGGCAGTGGTACCATCACTTCTTTCCCTCCTCCCTTGCCTTCCTGCCTCCCCACTAGGGGCCATCTGAAGCATGACTCCTTATATGAATGGAAGTGCAGATGTCTCAGAGAAGCCCTTAGACCCCAAATCCAAGGAAGTGCATGGGCTGCACAGTCAGACGGCTCTGGTTCACACCCCAAGTCCACTCCCAACTCTGAATCTTTGGTGTAACTATTTATGCTCTCTGAACCTTAGCTGCCTCTTCCAGAAAACAGGCAAGTGATAAGTTCTGCCTGTCAAGATTCTGCTGAGATTTAAATAAGACAACTCACGTGGAGTGCTAAGCTCAGCTCCTGCCCTGTAGTTGTCACCGAATACTTGTTTAATGAATTGGGCATAAAGAGGGGAATGGAAGGCTGACAGACAACAGAGAAACATGATGGCATTTTCTTGCCTGATTTTCTTTCTCAGATTGGTCTGCAAGGAAAAGGCTTTGAGCCAACACTGGAAGCTCTTTTTGGGAAGCAAGGATTTTTCCCAGACAGTGTCAACAAGGCTTTGTACTGGGTTGATGGTCAAGTTCCTGATCATGTCTCCAAGGTCTTGGTGGATCACTTTGGCTACAACAAAGAGGATAAACGTGAGCAGGTATGTTTCTGTTAAGTATCCTCTCAATGAAAGCTTTGGGTTTCAATGCGAAAACATTCTTGTCTAAGCCTGGAAGTCACCAAGGTACTATCTAACTGAAGTGGCAACTATGGCTATTATTAACCAGTCCAGTGAGGATAAGAGCCAGTATCCTCTGTAGGTGTGGGCCTCCTGGAGATTCAGTCTACCCACATCTAGACTCATTAGAGGCCTAACATAATTAGAGGCTCTCTAACATTAGAGGCTCTCTAACATAGAGTTCAGAATAGTATGAACTCTGGGGCATGGGTTTGAAATCTAACCTCACTCTCTTCAAGCTCTGCATACCTGGACAAGTTGCTTGATGTTATGTCTGTTTCCACATCCCCAGATTGCTAATAATAATCCGTACCCTTCACGAGGATATTTAAAGACTAAATGAACTGAAGTATGTAAAAAGCGAAGCCAAGTGCCTGACTCTTAAATTGATTACTCAGGAAGCAGATAGTATTATACTCGTTACTTTCATATTTTCATTATTACTAAGTACCTTCTTTGGCTCTCACCCACACCAGTGCACTAGCTTATGGGAAGCTAGCATGAGCCTCCACTTAAGGAGTAGAAAATAGATCGTATGATCTGGAGCTTCTCATGCTTTAGCTTTTTGCTACCCAAAGTGTGGTCATCATTGGCATCACATCAGAGCTTGTTAGAAATGCAGGTTCTCAGGCCCTACTGGGCTCTGCTGAATCAGAACCTGCACTTTAACGAGACCCCCAAGGAACTGGTGTGCACATTTCAATTTGAGAAGCAGGGCCATAATTTACTCCTCCATGCTCGCAAATGGTCCCACCTCTGTCTTCTAATTTACTTACCTCCACCTGAGGCTGAGGGTCTTTGATCCGTTTGGAGCCTTTCAGTCAATCACTCTTTTCTTCCTCAATGCCTAAGCATCAGTCTATGGAATCCTTATCTCTAAGAACTTACCTAGATAAGAACTTACCTAGACCAGGTGCTTTTCAAGCTTTTGGCCAATGTATGTAGCAGCTATGCTTTCCCAAGAAACCCCTAGTGTTTTTGCCTCGTCAAAGGAGAGAGGGAGTAAGCAGGGGAGGGGTTGGCAGACGGAGGGTCTTCTAATCTGGGGGAGCCGTTGGGATCCTGGCGTCCTGGAGAGCGTCCCTTACTATGGCTACATCATTCAAGTTAAGAGCAGAGTGGAAGCGCCGTTGTCCCTGAGCGTCTTCGTCTCAGTCTGGAGGAGCTAGTATCTACCTTCTGATAAAAGGTGGGAGCCTGATTTCAGTGTCTGCCCTGTGCCCCCGCCTTGAGCATTTGTGTTTAGGCCCATCCCGGCTGCAGCAGTAGGTCCCACATCTAAATCTATGGGTGTTTGTTTGACAACACTCACACCTCACTAGACGTTTTGTTGTTAAAATCCCAGGACATGGTCAACGGAATTATGCTCAACGCTGAGAAGCTGATCAAAGATTTGAAATCCAAAGACTTCCCAGAAGCCAGAGCCTACCTCCACATCTTGGGCGAAGAGCTTGGCTTTGTCAAGCTCCAGGACCTCCAGCTCCTGGGGAGGCTGCTGCTCAGCGGTGCCCGTACCCTGCAGGGGATCCCTCAGATGGTAAGTGGGTGACGGGATTAGCCTGGGCTCCTTTTAGGTCTCCCAGGCTCCCTTAAGAGCCCAGCCACACAAACCAGAGAAAGTGCTTGTACTTCCTTCAGAGAGGCAGGTTTGTCTTGAATTTCAGTGAAGAAGATTCTTGGATCCTAAGGAATTGATAACATTTGGAAATTAAGCTATTCATCGTGTTAGATGTATCTTTTAACAGCGTTCATTTGTTCATCTGGAAAACAATGTTAAGTGTGTCTCCCTCTACCTATGCTACAGGTTCCTTTTAATATTGAAATGATGCAGTGATTATGAAACAACATATGTGGAAAACTGTAATCCACTATCTAAATATGAACTATAGGGGGTTTTTTTTTAAGTTTTTTTTTTTTTTTTTTTTGGCTGCGTCAGGTCTTAGTTGTGGCACGCGGGCTCACGCGGGCTCTTCATTGCTGCGCGCGGGCTTCTCTCTTCATTGTGGCACATGGGCTTCTCTCTAGTTGTGGCGTGTAGGCTCCAGAGCACGTGGGCTCTGTAGTTGTGGCGTGTGGGTCCCAGAGCGCATGGGCTCTGTAGTTTGCGGCACGCAGGCTCTCTCGTTGAGGTGCGTGAGCTCAGTAGTTGTGGTGCGCGGGCTTAGTTGCCCCGCAGCATATGGGGTCTTAGTTCCCTGACCAGGGATTGAACCCACGTCCCCTGCATTGTAAGGTAGATTCTCTACCACTGGACCACCAGGGAAGTCCCTATAGTGTTTTATAATTATTAATTTATTAAAAAGGGAGAAAATATCCAAGTATACTCCCTAGGATGTAATGAATAATAATGTGGCTTTAATAAAAGAGATCTCAAGTTATTTTGCAGGTGTGTCATAAAGAACAAAGAACAATACACACTTGTATGTACATCATCTAAATAGCTCATCAGTTTTGTTTTTTTATTATTTTTTAAAATATTTATTTATTTATTTGGCTGTGCTGGGTCTTAGTTGCGGCCTGCGGGATCGTCCTTGTGGTGTGCAGGATCTTTTAGTTGCAGTATGTGGATCTAGTTCCCTGACCAGGGATCGAACCCAGGCCCCCTGCATTGGGAGCACGGAGTCTTAGCCACTGGACCACCAGGGAAGTCCCAGCTCATCAGTTTTTAAAAATCGGTTTTACCATAATATACTGTGCTGCAAGTTAAACCCTCATTTACATTTAGGCTCCAGAAGATCAGAATTCAGCCACGCTATGCAGTGATACTTAAAGTGCATAAATCTCAGAGGCCCAGAAATATTCTGCAATGCCTTCTAAATCACCAGTTGAAAACAACGTGGTATTTACACAGGGCAATTTTCTGTATCCCAATTTGTTGAAATCAATCATCATTCATCTTATTAAACTGTTCAGCTAATTAAAATATGCTGGTCCCTTCGTTTCTGGATAAAGAAGAATAACCATTGTCTAATGCGGGGGGAGGTCGCATTTCACAAAGCCCACTTTGATGAGGCGTACTTTTCGTCTCCCCTGTCGGATCTACAGATTAAAGAGCTCGTAAGGAAAGGTTCAAAGGGTGACTTGTTTCTTCACTACATCTTCATGGACAATGCCCTTGAACTCCCCACCGGACTTGGATTACAACTGCAGGTGTCCTCCTCTGGAGTCATCACTCCTGGAATCAAGGCTGGAGTGAAACTGGAAGTAGCCAGTGTAAGACTCCGTCCACTTTTTCCTTCCGTAGGTTGTTCTTTTCCTCCAGGGTGGGTGTCTTGTGCAAGTTAAAAAATGTGTTTCCAGTTGAAGATGAAGTGCGTCACCATTGGAATCACCTCGTTAACTGTTACGACAAACGTCAGGCTTCCACTAGGATGCCCCACCTTGCTAGTCCTGCTGGGGCACGGCAGTAGCATGAGAACTCAGCTGTTTCTGTCGTCCTTGTGTCTTGTTATGCTTCAAGTTAACTTGGGCACTTGCTATTCCTGGGTATCAGTCTGGCCCTGGACGACTGAGAACTTGGCTTTTCCTCCTACAAACGAATCTCAGTAACGTTTCCTCTGGTGTGAGCCATTCAGAGATATTTGCCCAGGGGTGGGAAGGATGGCTGATCTGACTGCAGGGGACTGAGGTTATTTAACAAAGCTGAATAGGTTGTTTCGTGACTTACAGATACAGGCAGAACTGGTGACAAAGCCGTCTGTGTCTGTGGAGTTTGTGACAAGTATGGGCATCATCATTCCGGACTTTGCTAGGAGTGGGGTCCAGATGAACACCAACTTCTTCCATGAGACAGGCCTGGAGGCGAGAGTAGCCCTGAAAGCTGGGCAGCTGGAGTTCATCGTTCCTTCTCCTAAGAGGCCAGTCAGGCTGTTCAGTGGCAGGTAATTCTTTCAGTTAGATCTGATGAGCCAGTCTGAAAGAAGGAATTATGACTACAGGGTTTGGCCAGGCTAGACAGCAGATTGAGATAATTCAGGCCCCAGTGGATCTGGGGGCGGTGGTGGCTGGAGAGAGAGAAGGTACTGGATTACCTATTTTTAACCTGGCCTAGACTCAGTATGTAATTACAGTTTCCTCGACTTTTCACATTTTACTAAGATGAGACTTAAGACCTACTGATTAATTAGTTGCTGTTAGGTTGTGTTTTCTTGTTGTTTGTTTTGAGAATTAAGAAGCACTAGCTATAGAGAAGTCATCTTTGGGAAATGGGTATTTTTCCCAGGAAAACCACCAAAGGACATACTGATTTGCAGTGGCTAGTTCAGTGCATAAAGCATGGAAGTCCTACTCTCCTGATTATGGGATGCTGCCTCCTATCGAGAGCTCCATTTTCAATGACATCTTCAAACATTGATTTACCTTAGTTTCCATATTTTGGACACGTTAATTTGTCCATTCAAATATAGTGAGGCAGCAGTGACTATCAAGTGAGGGCTCGGTTAGAGGAAGCAGGAGAGGACCATGAAATGACATATCACGGAGCCTGTGGCAGTTAGGGAAAACCTTCTGAAGAAAGCCGCACTTGAGCTGATCCCTGGAAGCTGTGTCGGAGTTATGCAGACAGAAGAGAAAGGAATGACTGTTCCCAGGCAAAGAGAAAAGCACATGAAATGGCCTGAAGGAAAAATGATACGGTTTGGGAACTACAAGAAATTCCATGAGGTCACGTACACGGGGAGCATGGTGAGAGAGGAAGTGAGAGGCTGGCAAGGGCCAGCCTGTGAGCCGTCTTAGGGAGATTGGGCTCTTCTGAAGGCAAAAGGGTTTCAAGTGGGAGCATAAGTAAAATAAGGTCGGTGCTTTAGAAAACTCTGACTCCAGAGCGGGAAATGGGTGGAAAGGAGGCGTGACTGGCAACAGGGAGACCAGTCAGGAGCCTGTTCCAATCACATACAGGAGGGAGCCGATAGTGGCCACACCCGACAAGGGCCAGGTTGACAGATGAGTGAGCCAACCCCAGAAATCCTTAGGAGGTAGAAACACAAGTACTTGGTGATTGACTGACTGAATATGGTGGTCGTGGGGGGGCGGAGAAAGAGGCAAGAGGAGTCAGGGGTGCCCTTCTTTGAAATAAGGACTAAAGAGGAAGAGCAGCTGGTGCGGGGGACAATGACGAAGTCTATTTTCAACACGCTGCACTGGAAGTCCTGTGAGCCAGCCGACGAGAACACCCAGGTGTCAGCGGACCAGTGGGTCTGAGCTCAGTGAAAAGGTCTGAGCTCTGAATACAGATCTGGGCATCACTGGCACATAGCGGCGGTTGAAGTCCAACAGTGATTAGTATAGAGTAAGGCATGAGGGACTAGGGCAGAAACAGGCAGAACAGACACACGAGAAGGGGAGAGGAATAAGCAGCAACGAGTGAGAAGGGGTGACCAAAGCCGTAAAGGGGCCCAGAAGCCCAGGAGTGGCCACGGGGTGGATCACCCCATAGACAGGCCAACGCTGGCACGTAGGGTCCCAGCCCACCAGCAAACGTTGGTCTTAGGGCACCCCCTAAGATGAGGAAACAATACTGAGAAAAGAACACGATATATCAAAGATCCTTTCATCCTTGGATGAAATCAGGACATTGTTGAACTTTCTGGCACTTACTAATTTTTTAAGTATGTACTTGGGAGGAGGATACCATAATCTTTTCAGGGGGTTCGGACTCAAAAGTCTTAATCTGGCCATAAGTGAGCAACTCTACTGAATGCTTCCAAGAGATCAAGGAAGACAAAGCCTCAAAATGTCCTTTGGAGCTGATTGGAGCTGCTGATGAAAGCAATTCCGGAAGCACCATGCGGGTGAAAGTCAGATCCCTGTTCAGTGAGATGGGTGTTGAAAGAAAGTGGAGACTGCAAAGGCAGACAAATTTCTTGACTGTGAGGGAGACAAGAGGGGGCTAGAAGGGAAGGAAAGGTGTGTGTGTGTGTGTGTGTGTGTGTGTGTGTGTGTGTGTGTGTACACACACAGTGGGAGAAGAAACTTGAGCATGTTTAATGCTGGTGGAAAGAAGCTAGTAGAGAGAGATTTCAGAGGAAAGAGAAGCAGGACACCTCTTATCCACACTTTAGGGAGGAAGGGGCAGCCCTGAGGTCAGATCCCAGCGATGATTACTGACCCCTCTGAGCCTCTTTCCTCTGTAAAAGGAGACTCTTAATGCCCACTGTTGTGGAAATTACAGATAACAAATGTGATGAACTTAGTGCAATATCTTAGTGCAAGTTGTTTCAGGAAACATAAGAGTCACCGTGATTGTTAGCCTTGTTAATGTTCTTACTTTTCTTTGTTTCTGAGTAAATCAAAGAATCTGAGGTGGGTGTGGACAGAGGGGAGACAGAGGGCAGGATAAGGGGGCGTTTGTGCTGCAAGAATCAGTGATGTTCATTTCGGTCCGTGACTTGAAGATAACTCAGATTTTTTTCTTCCTTCACCAGTAACACATTGCATCTGGTGTCTACCACCAAAACGGAAGTGATCCCACCTCTCGTTGAGAACAGGCAGTCCTGGTCAACTTGCAAGCCTTTCTTTATTGGCCTGAACTACTGCACCACGGTTGCTTATTCCAACGCCAGCTCCACAGACTCTTCTTCCTACTACCCGCTGACTGGGGACAGCAGGTCAGAGATGTCTCAGTGTCCCCACCCAGCACATGCTTACCTCCTACCTTATGGCAACCGAGCAGGGCCAAGAAAAAACGCTGTGTGTTGTAGACGTCACGTCACCAGCCTCAGAAATTTGCACCGTCCTTTGATTATTTAGAACAGTTGTCCTTTGCCCAACACACCTGAAGGGTACCTACCTAACCTTTGAGTCTAGGGTGGGCGTCTTCGTAGGTGGGTAGGAGTGGGGCGGTGCTGGAAGGTGAGGCATCATGACCCCTAAGGGAGGTCTTTGCTCAAAAAATAAACAACAAGGGACTTCCCTGGTGGTCCAGTGGTTAAGACTCCACGCTTCCACTGCAGGGGTCACAGGTTCGATCCCTGGTCGGGGAACTAAGATCCCACATGCAGCACAGTGCAGCCAAAATATAAAATAAAATAAAATAAGATAAGAGTCACAGGACAAGTCTTATCCTTGTTCTCAGCTTTGCTGACACAACCAACCAACTCCTGCTTGTCCAAAACCCCAGGCACCCTGGGATCTGCCCTTGCCTTGGGCTTTCAGAGGGACTGAAAGGGATCGTAAAGATCATCATTAGTTAAGGACAAGAGACAATGCTAAATAAGGACCAGATTTTTGTTGCAGTTGAGGCTGACTTGTTTTGGGGACGTTGTCACCATCATGAAAGCTCTAACATTATGCATCACACGCATTGTAACATCTTTAGATTTGAACTGGAACTGAAGCCAACAGGAGAAGTAGAGCAGTATTCTGCCAGGGCATTCTACGAACTCCAGAGAGACGGTGAAGCTTTGGTGGACATGCTGAAGTTTGTAACTCAGGCAAAAGGCAAGTGCCCAGAAAAGGGTCCCTCTATCTCTCTGCCCTCAGTCTCAGGTCCAGGACTCACAAGCAGAATATATTTAATTTAATGTATTTAACAAATATTTACTGAGTGCCAGATAAGTGTCAGGCCTGTTCTGAGAGCTGAGGCTAGAATAGTGAACAATGGAGATAAAGTCCCCATCCTTGTGGAGTTATAGTAAACAACCAAACAAGTAAATATTCAGAAAGTCAGATTAGTGCTGGGGAGAAGAATAGAGCACAGAGGGGTCTAGGGAAATGTCAGGAGTGGCAGCAAGGAGGAAGGATGGGGGAAGCCAGTGCCATTTGGAATGATAAGGGAAACCCTCGCTGGTAAAGGGAGCATAAAAAAAAGACGTGAAGGAGGGAAGGGGATAAGCCATGTGGAAAGAGCGTTACAGGTTGAGGGGCGAGCTGGTGCAGAGGCCCTGAGGCAGGTGAGTGGCTACTGTGTTTGAGGAAAAGGAAGGAAGCCAGTGTGGCTGAAGCAGGGAGATCAGGGAGGAAAATGGTAGATGAAGTCAGAGAGGTAGGGGGTTGTGAGGGAAGGATAGTCTTCTAGGCTGTGTACGGATGTTAGTTTTTACGATGAGTGAAGTAAGAAGCTACTATTTTTTTTTAATTGAAGTATGCTTGATTTAAAATGGTGTGTTACTTTCAGGTGTACAGCAAAGTGATTCAGTTGTACATATATTCTTTTTCAGATTCTTTTCCATTATAGATTATTACAAGATACTGACTATAGTTTCCTGTGCTATACAGTAGATCCTTGTTTATCTCTTTTATATATAGTACTGTGTATCTGTTCATCTCAAACTTCTAGTATACCCATCCACCCCCTTTCCCCTTTAGTAACCATAAGTTTGTTTTCTATGTCTGTGAGTCTGTCTTGTAAATAAGTTCATTTGTATCATTTTTTTTTAGATTCCACATGTAAGTGATAGCATATGATATTTGTCTTTCTCTGACTTACTTCACTTAGTACAATAATCTCTAGGTCCATCCATGTTGCTACAAATAGCAGTGTTTCATTCTTTTTTATGGCTGAGTAGTATTTCGTTGTATGTATATACCAGGTCTTCTTTACCCATTCATCTGTTGATGGACACTTAACGTTTCTTCCATGTCTTGACTATTACAGATAGTGTTGCTGTGAACATTAGGGTTCATGTATCTTTTCAAATTAGAGTTTTTGTCTAATTTGGATATATGCCCAGTAGTGGGATTGCTACATCGTATGGTAAGTCTCTTTTTAGTTTTTTAGGAAACCTCCATACTGTTCTCCATAGTGGCTGCACCAATTTCCATTCCCACCAACAGTGCAGGAGGGTTCCCTTTTCTCCACACCCTCTCCAGCATTTGTTACTTTTAGACTTTTTGATCACGGCCATTCTGACTGGTGTGAGGTCCGATACCTCATTGTAGTTTTGATTCGTGTTTCTCTAATAATTAGCAGTGCTGAGCATCTTTTCACGTGCTTGTTTGCCATCTGTATGTCTGTTTAGTTCTTCTGCCCATCTTTTGATTGGGTTGTTTTTTTTGATATTGAGCCATATAAAGCTGTTTGTATGTTTGGAAATTAATTAAGCCGTTGTTGGCCGCATCGTTTGCAAATATTTTCTCCCAGTCTGTAGGTTGTCTTTCCATTTTGTTCATGGTTTCCTTTGCTGTGGTTATAAGTTTGATTATGTCCTATTTGTTTATTTTTGAAGAAGCTACTGTTTGATTTATGTTTATGTTGAAGAAAGACTTGAGGGGGACAAGAGCAGAGAAACTAGTATGTAGGCCATCAGAGTAATCCAGGCCAGAGACAGTGGTGCTTTGGGTTGGAGTGGTGATGGCAAAGGCGGTTGGACTCGGCCATGTTTTAAAGACTGGGCAGACAACGATCTGCTGATACAGTAGGTGTTCAGGGTGAGAGAAAAAAGGCAATCAGGACGACTCGAAGTTTTTGGCCTGAACAGCTGAAGAACAGGGCTGCCACATCCTGAGATGGGGGCACAGGTTTTAAATGTTCACTTTGGAAGATTTTTTATGTAGGAATAATATGTCACAAAATTCAACAAGGAAAACAAAACCCGCAGGAAAGGGGGGGGCACGTACTGAAAAAAAGTGTCAAGTAACGATTTTACAAGAGATGTAAAATGGGTATTGACCTGTGAATTCAAGGAAGCCTGGAAATCTTGTGGCAAAGAAAGGAGGAGCCGGGGAGAGGGGAAGGCAGGGCAGGGTGGCAGCGAACCAGGAAGGGTGTCGTAGGCAGACGATCATACAGAGATGTCACGTGTGCCTGGCACAGAAGGACCCCGAGCCCTTACTGGTCCCTGAACACACTGAGTTTTTCTCGTATCCGAACGTTTGCCTTTCTGATTCCCTCTGCCTGGAAGGCTCTCCCTGCAGAATGCAGCGCAGCTCAGCCTCTCTCTTCATTCAGGTCTCTGCCCACATATCCTCTTGTCAGAACTTCTCTGACCACCACACGTGAAATAGCACCTGTTCTATCCCTTTCTCTCCTTTATCACCTTATCCGGTTTTACTTTTCTTCTTAACAAACATGTATTGCCACCTGACATAAATAATGTACTTGCTTACTGTCTGTACCCCTCCCATTAGAATGTCAGTTCCATGAGGGCAGGGGCTTCCAGTGCCAAGAGCAGTGCCTAGCACGCGATAAGCAATCAGTAAATACTTACAGATTGAACGAATGTGCAAGTACCACTGAGTAAAAAATTTAAGGTAAAATCCTGAACTGTGTCCTCATTTGAGCACATTAAGTACTTGAGGTTTCTCTGCCTTTTTCTCTCTCTTTCCTTCCTAAACATATCTTCTGAATAGACATCTTGATTCTCTTGTACACTCTTCCAGGTGTGAAGCAGACCGAGGCTACTATGATGTTCACATATAACCGGCAGAGTAAGACTTTGTCCAGTGAAATCCAGATTCCAGATTTTGATGTTGACCTTGGGACAGTCCTCAGAGTTCATGATGAATCTGCTGAGGAAGAAAAGTCTTACAAGCTCACCCTTGACATTCAGAATAAGAAAATCACTGAGGTCACCCTCACCGGCCATATGAGGTAAGGAAGGCTCCAGGCGGGGTCTGACCTGAGCTGTGGGCCTTCGTGGCTCTTTCCTTTCTTCCTTTTCAGCTTGAAAGCTGACCAAGGGGTCTGCACTTTAAGGGGCAGACAGAGCCCTCAACACTGTGACCCTCTGCATGTGTCCAGTTGGATCTGCCTACCGTTCATTGGGTACTATTCATCAGGCACTATACTGGGTACTTTAAAGAAATTATCTCAGCCCTCATAATAAACTGCAGATAGGTATGAGTTTCCCTGTTTTATAGATAAGGAAATGGTAGCTCGGAGGGGTTAAATAATTCAGCCAAGGCAGTAGAGCTAGTAAATGGTAGAGCAGGATTCAAACAGTTTTCGAAAACCTTCTCTCTCCCATACCTCCCTGGAGTGTCCTGAATTTGTAGTGAGTTAGCTTTAGAAGTTAAGGAGTTCAATCTCTGGTCATTTCTCTGAGCCATTCACGTATCTTGTTTTCATCGCCACAAGTGGAACTTGCATTGAACCCTGCCTATCTCTTTGGAGTGAATGGAGTCACTGATGTCAACGTTTTCTTTTTCAATAGTTATGACAGGAAGGAAGAAGGCAAAATCAAAGGTGTTATCTCCATACCCCGTTTGCAAGCAGAAGCCAGAAGTGAGATCCTCACCCAGTGGTCTCCCTCAAAACTGCTCCTGCAGATGGACTCATCTGCTACAGCTTACGGCTCAACAGTTTCCAAGAAGGTGGCATGGCATTACGGTAAGCACGTCTTCCCCACGTGAGCACTTCCAAGAGCACGGTGTACTGGACGGCAGTGTGTGTTGACAGCCACAGGTGGGAGCTGACCTGGCACTACTGACAACTATTTCATGTGTGTGTTTTCAGATGAAGAGAAGATTGAATTTGAATGGAACACAGGCACCAACGTGGATACCAGAAAAGCAGCTTCCAGTTTCCCTGTGGATCTCTCTGATTATCCTAAAAGTTTGCATATGTACGCCAGTAGTCTCCTGGATCACAGAGTTCCTCAAACAAACATGACTTTCCGGCACATGGGTTCCAAATTAGCAGTTGTAAGTACACATCAGCCAGTCAATAAATACACGGTTATAAGTGCTAATTACATAGTCAGCTCTGAGTTAGGTGAAAGAGTATCCAGAGATGGATAAGGCATGCTTCCTACCCCCAGGGAATTCCTGGGGAGAAAAAGAAGCACTCACGTATGCATAGTTACCCAGTTATACAAGGCTATGTTTTTAAATACCAAATGAATACTACTAAGCAGAAGAGTTACCTAAGATATCACAGGGAGCTTCAGGACACTGACTAGGGGTTTGACTATGCTACGTATTCCTTTTATAAAATACAGGAAGAGATTAATTACTGACAACCAAAATTCATAATTTTTACGATTTATTTTTTAACTTTGAGTATACCGTCCTGCTTAATGATCGAGCTGCCAAATACAAATTCTCACCTGATGTTAATTGTGTTTGATGCCCATCCATGCCCATTGCTTTTAAAACTTCTGTTATTTTGTAGGCAACAAGTACATGGCTTCAGGAGGCATCGAGGAATCTTCCTTATGCCCAGAATTTACAAGATCATCTCAGTGGCCTACAAGAGTTGTACCTCCAGAAAATGGAATTGCCAGACTTCCACATCCCAGAAAACCTCTTCTTAAAAAGGTAAAAAGAGGAACCAGAAAAATTTCTTGAACCATGAAAAGTAAATGGAAGATTTTACTTAGCATGATTTAGACTTCTTTTAAATTTACATTTTTAAGGGAAACAAGGTAAGCATTTTAAGGAGATTAGTAACTGTCACATAAACATTGTGGCATTTTCGCATTTTTAAATATGAGGTCAGAATGTGAATGCCAACCCAGTCGGGGGAAAAAAAAAAAAAAAAAACCTAAGAAAGTAATTAGGAGATGCTGGTACTTCCACCCTAAGATGTTTTATTCACTTAGTTTTAAACTGAATTTGAAAGCCATTCACTTTTCCTCTACTGTAAGTGAACTCGCCGTATGCTCAGGATCAGGATATACTCATAATCGTGAAGAATTCAAGAGTGGCTGGCAGACTTGTTGGCTACAGGCTTGCTGTTGAGCTCACAGGGTCAGAACAGCCATTGGGCATGGAATGAAGGCACATTCTAAGAGCATATGTCACTTTAGCAAAATAGCATCATCCTTATGGGGAAGTCAGATTGGAAAATGCTCGGTCCCCTTCTGTACTTACAGAAATACATGTGATGCTTTGATTTCTGTCATGAAAATTTAAAACTCAGAGCATGAGCTGAAAAGACTACAGTCTGTTCTGGATTGACTGTTCTCTGTGTTATCTTCAGGGTTTAGAAAACAAGTGGCCTGTGTCACATGGGCCTTTCCATAGTCTGTGTCTGGGCAGCAAAGTTTAATAGGCCAGATAAGTGTGTGAAAGGGCTAAAATCCACCAAAACAGTCATATGGACAAAATATGAAGATAAGAGAAAAAAAGTGGCAGCTTCAGAGGACCCAGGAACCTCTTCCTTCACTCCTAGTGTTTCCAACCAACAGTCTTGTCTGTGCTGTGCTGAAAAGGCAGGACCACAGGACCTTAGAAATGGATGGGGCCTTATCAAGCATGAGATCTCATCATGAATGTTGGGATCTGCATAGGCAGCATCCAGTCCTTGACGGAGTAATGCAATGAATAGTTGTTTGTTTACTACACTTACACTCTGCCATCCTACTTTCCTCTTGTGAGTTGTCAAAATAGTCCATTGTATGTGCATAGTACTGAAAAGATTGGTATTTTAGGTATTTTTTCTCATTTCATATCCAAGACCAGCTCTGTGAGATCAGCAGAAACGGTACGGTCATCCTCACCACACAGATAACATCACTGAGACTCAGAAAGGCGAATTCACTAGCACAGCTCCCACTGATTGCTGATACTAACGTTATAACTCAAGATTACTGATGCCCATGCCTGTGCTCTTTCCACATGTCAAGATGCCTCAATTCAGTTGAGCAGATATGTATCAAGTATCCCGTGTGCAGTACTAGATTAGACTAGGTGCAGTGAGAAAATAAAAACTGGATAAGGTGTAATCCTTCCCCCCACAGGAAGACACTGTGTAGACACTGACAACAGAACAAATAAGTGCTAGTTATATAAGCAGATTATGAAAAGATCTTTGAGATAGGTGGAAGCGACTGTGTCACTACAAGAACAAGAGAAATTGACTGTGACTTAGATGGGATGGTAGAAATAAGGACACAGCTCTTGGGAGGTATTTGAACAGATGTGAGTGTTTGTAGGTAGAGGTTAAAGCCAAGGGACACCAGGCCCTGGGAGCAGCAGGAGGAACAGTGCAGTGCAGGATTGGAAATGAGACACATGCACTATCGCTCAGAAGCTCAGGTGGCAGAGAACTTCGAGGGCTTGCTGTCTTACTGTGGGGACGTTGTCTTTGCTCTTCATTTCAGTGACGGTCGGATCAAATACACCCTGAACAAGAACAGTGTGAACATTGAGATCCCTTTGCCTTTTGGTGGCAAATCCTCCAAAGATCTAAAGATGTTAGAGACTATTCGGACACCAGCCCTCAACTTCCAGCCTGTGGGATTCCACCTGCCATCTCAAGAGTTCCAAGTCCCCACTTTTACAATCCCCAAGTTGTATCAACTGCGGGTGCCTCTCTTGGGTGTTCTAGACCTCTCCACAAATACCTACAGTAACTTGTATAACTGGTCCGCCTCCTATACTGGCGGCAACACCAGCACAGACTCCTTGAGCCTCCAGGCTCAGTGCCATGTGAAGGCAGACGCCGTGGTCGACCTGCTCTCCTACCATGTGCAAGGTGAGCCCTGCCCAAGGGGAGGTTCACAGAGCAAATTTGCTGCAGGTTCCAATGGGCTAGCCTCCTCTGGGAAGGGAAAAACTTGGGCTTTCTTGCAGACATTGTTCTTGCTACTTGGAACCCTATTCTTTTTCCTTCCTCCCTTCCTTCCTCCCTCCCTTCCTTCCTTCGGAAATATGTATTAAACACCTATGTATCAAGCATTCTACTAGGCAGTAACAGAGAAAACAGATAAACTGGCAATTAGAATTCAGTGTGAGAGGTGCTGTGATAGGGTATAGTGTGTAAGGTACAGTGGAGGACAAGGGAACCCAGCAAGGTCTGTGGTGGTCAGGGAAGGCCTCCAGGAGGAATGCCTTTTGCTATCAGATTTTGTGCTCATGTTATAAATGGAGGAGACTGTTGCACAACTGACCAAGACCAATGGGACTTCCTTATTGAAAGACTTTCAACATAGAAATTGTTGTGGAAGTGCATGACTTCATTTAACCAATGTGTTTTGATTTTTATGCTAGGATCTGCAAAAACAACGTATGACCACAGGAATACACTCACGTTTTCGGGTGATGGGTCTCTACACCACAAATTCCTGGATTCACACGTCAAATTCAGTCACGTGGAGAAAACTGGAAACAATCCAGCCTCAAAAGGTTTTCTGACATTTGATGCATCGAGTGCCTGGGGACCACAGATATCTGCTTCAGTCCATTTAGACTCAAAAAAGAAACAGCATTTGTATGTCAAAGAGGTCACGATTGATGGGCAGCTCAGAGCCTCTTCGTTCTACGCTAAAGGTGTATATGGCCTGTCTTATCAGAGGGATCCTACCACTGGCCAGCTAAGTGGAGAATCCAACATGAGGTTTAACTCCTCCTACCTCCAGGGCACCAACCAGATAACAGGAAGATATGAAGATGGAACAGTCTCTGTTACCTCCACCTTGGATCTGCAAGGTGGCCTCATGAAAAATACCGCTTCCCTGAAGTACGAGAACTACGAGATGACTCTGAAATCTGACACCAATGGGAAGTATGAGGACTTTGCCACTTCGAACAAGATGGATCTGACCTTCTCTAAGCAAAGTGCATTGCTACGTTCTGAGTATCAGGCTGATTACAAGTCACTGAAGTTCTTCACCCTGCTTTCCGGATCACTAAACTCCCGTGGTCTTGAGTTAAATGCTGACATCTTGGGCACTGACAGAATTAATAGTGGTGCTCACAAGGCAACACTAAGGATTGCCCAAGATGGAATGTCTACCAGTGCAACGACCAACTTGAAGTATAGTCCCCTAATGCTGGAGAATGAACTCAATGCCGCGCTTGGCCTCTCTGGGGCATCCCTGAAATTAACAACAAATGGCCGCTTCCGGGAACACCATGCAAAATTCAGTCTAGATGGAAGAGCTACCCTCACAGAGGTGTCACTGGGAAGTGCTTATCAGGCCATGATTCTGGGGGTCGACAGCAAAAACATTTTCAACTTCAGAATCAACCAGGAAGGACTCAAGCTTTCAAATGACATGATGGGCTCATACGCTGAAATGAAACTTGACTACACAAACAATCTGAACATTGCAGGGTTATCACTGGACTTCTCTTCCAAACTTGACAACATTTATAGCTCTGACAAGTTTTATAAGCAAAATTTTAATCTACAGTTACAGCCCTATTCCCTGGTAACTACTTTAAACAACGACTTGAAATTCAGTGCTCTGGATATGACCAACAATGGAAAATTACGGCTTGAACCTCTGAAGCTGAGTGTGGATGGGACCATAAAAGGAGCCTACCAAAATAATGAACTAAAACACATCTACACTCTTTCTTATGCTGACTTATCAGCAAGTTATAAAGCAGACACTGTAGCTAAGGTGCAGGGGGCAGAGTTTAGCCATCGGCTCAACACTAACATCGCTGGGCTCGCTTCAACCGTTGACATCAGTACAAACTACAATTCGGACTCCCTGCATTTCAACAATGTTTTCCACTCTGCAGTGGCCCCATTTACAGTGACCGTCGACACGCATACAAATGGCAATGGGAAACTGGTTCTCTGGGGACAACACACTGGGCAGCTGTATAGCAAATTCCTGTTGAAAGCAGAACCTCTGGCCTTTACTTTTTCTCATGATTACAGAGGATCCACAAGTCACCATCTCGTGTCCAGGAGGAGCATCAGGACTGCTCTTGATCACAAAATTAGTGCCCTGCTCACTCTGGCCGAGCAGACAAGCACCTGGAAACTCAAGACCCAGTTGAACCAAAATGAATACAGCCAGGACTTCAGTGCTTACAACACTAAAGACAAAGTTGGTGTTGAGCTCAGTGGACGAGCCCTGGCTGACCTCACTGTGCTGGACTCCCCTATTACAGTGCCACTTTTACTCAGTGAGCCCATCAGTGTAATTGACGCTTTAGAGCTGAGGGATGCTGTTGACCAGCCCCAAGAATTCACTCTTGTTGCTTCTGTAAAATATGATAAGAACCAAGAGGTTCACACCATCAACCTCCCATTCTTTAAAATCCTGCCAGAATATTTTGAGAAGACTCGAGAGGTAGTTATAGGTGCACTGGAAGCTATACAGAAAGAATTGAAACACATCAATATTGATGAACGCATGAGGAAATACACAGCAGCCTTGGACAGACTCCCACAGCAAGTTAATGATTATCTGAATGCATTCAACTGGGAGAAACAAGTTTTGAGTGCCAAGGAGAAACTAACTGCTTTCACAGAAAATTACAGAATTACAGAAAATGATCTGCAGATCGTATTAGACAATGCCAAAATCAACCTTAATGGAAAACTATCTCAGCTACAAACATATGTGATACAATTTGATCAGTATATTAAAGATAATTATGATTTACATGATTTTAAGGCAGCTATTGCTAAGATTATTGATCGAATCATTGAAAAATTGAAAACTCTTGATGAACATTATCATATCCGTGTAACTGTACTAAAAGAAATCCGTGATCTGTGTTTTTTTATTGAAAATATTGATTTTAACAAAATTGGAAGTAGTACTGCATCTTGGATTCAAAATATGGATACTAAGTATCAAATCAGAATCCAGATACAAGAAAAATTGCAGCAGCTCCATGCGCAGATTCAGAATGTAGACATCCAGCACCTTGCGGACAAGGTCAGACAACAGGTTGAAGCTGTTGATGTCAGAGTGCTCTTAGATCAGTTGAGAACCACAATCTCATTTCAAAGAATAAAGGAAATTATTGAGCATGTCAAATACTGTGTTACACATCTTTTTGAAGATTTTGAAGTAATTGAGGAAATCAATGCTTTCAGAGTCATGGTCCATGAGTTCATTGAGACATATAAAATAGACCACCACATCCAGGTTTTAATGGATAAGTCAGTGCAGTTGGCCCACCAATACAAGCTGCAGGAGACTGTTCAGAAGCTAAGCAGTGTCCTACAGCAAGTCAAGATGGCAGATCTTATTGAGGAATTGATTGGGTTTACCGACCATGCTCTCAGGCAGCTTGAAGCATTGTCTTTTAAACAATTCATTGAGGAAATAAACAGATTCCTTGACTTGCTGGTAAAGAAGTTAAGGTCATTTGATTACCACCAGTTTGTAGGTGAAGCCAATAATAAAATTCGTGAGGTGACTCAGAGAATCAATGGTGAAATTCGGGCTCTGGGACTTCCACAGAAAGCTAAAGCACTACAGCTGTTCACAGAGGACGTCAAGGCCACAGTCTCAGTCCATCTGGAAAACCTAAAGGCCACCAAAGTAACCTGGTTCCTTGATTGGTTACGGGTTTCTGTAGTTCACATGAAAGCCAAATTCCAAGACACCCTGGAAGATATACGAGACCGAGTGTATCAAATGGATATGCAGCAGGAAGTCCAGCGATACCTGTTCCTAGTTGGCCAGGTTTACAGCACACTTGTCACCTACATTTCTGATTGGTGGAATCTTGCTGCTAAGAACCTTACTGACTTTGCAGAACAGTATTCTCTCCAAGACTGGGCCAAAAACCTGAAAACATTAGTAGAACAAGGGTTCACTGTTCCCAAAATCCAGACCACCTTTGGGACCATACCTGCCTTTGAAGTCAGTCTCCGTGCCCTTCAGGAGGCTACATATCAGACTCCTGACTTCATTGTCCCCCTGACAGATCTGAAGATTCCATCCGTTCAGATCAACTTCAAAAAGTTGAAAGATATAAAAATCCCATCCAGGTTTTCCACGCCAGAATTTACTGTCCTCAATACCTTCCACATCCCTTCCTTTACAGTTGACTTGGTAGAAATAAAAACAAAGATCATCAGAACCATTGACCAAATGCTGAACAGTGAGCTGCAGTGGCCAGTCCCAGAAGTGTACCTGAGGGATCTGAGCGGGGTGGACACGGTTCTTGCTAGAATCCCTGTGCCAGACTTCCATTTACCAGAAATCACAATTCCAGAATTTGTCATCCCACATCTCAATGTTACAGATTTTCAAGTTTCTGACCTTCACATACCAGAATTCCAGCTTCCCCACATCTCACACACAACTGAAGTACCAACTTTTGGCAAGCTATATGGCACTTTGAAAATCCAATCTCCCCTTCTCATACTAGATGCAAATGCTGACATTCAGAATGTAACTGCTTCAGCAAACCAGGCAGAGATTGAGGCTTCTGTCACTGCCAAAGGAGAATCCAAATTAGAAGTTCTCAATTTTGATTTTCAAGCAAACGCACAACTCTCAGACCCTAAGATTAATCCACTGGTTCTGAAGGAATCTATGAGGTTCTCCAGCAAGTACCTGAAAATGGAGCATGAGAGTGAAGTGCTATTTGTTGGAAATGCTATTGAGGGAAAATCAAACACAGTGGCAGGTTTACACACAGAAAAAAATACACTGGAGCTTAGTAACGGTGTGCTTGTCAAGATAAATCATCAGCTTACCCTGGACAGCGACACAAAGTACTTCCACAAATTGAACATCCCCAAACTGGACTTCTCCAGCCAGGCTGACCTGCGCAGTGAAATCAAGACCCTGTTGGAAGCTGGACACCTAGCATGGACTTCTTCTGGAACAGGGTCCTGGAAATTGGCCTGCCACAAATTCTCAGATGAGGGAACACAGGAATCCCAAAGTAACTTTACTGTGGAAGGCCCCATCACGTCCTTTGGATTATCTAATAAGATCAACAGCAAACACCTAAGAGTAAACCAAAATATAGTTTATGAATCTCGCTTCCTCAACTTTTCTAAATTTGAAATCCAGTCACAAGCTGAATGCCAGTACTTGGGCCGCAGTGTTCTAACTGCTAAAGGTATGGCGCTGCTTAGAGAAGGGAAGGCAGAGGTAACTGGCAACCATGATGCGCGTTTAAATGGAAAGGTTATTGGAACTCTGAAAAATTCTCTTTTCTTTTCAGCACAGCCACATGCGCTTACCGCATCCACAAACAATGAAGGGAACTTGAGAGTTAGTTTTCCATTAAAATTGACGGGGAAGATAGACTTTTTGAATAATTATGCACTGTTTCTGAGTCCTGGTGCCCAGCAAGCAAGTTGGCAATCAAGTGCCAGGTTCAATCAGTATAAGTACAATCAGAATTTCTCTGCTGGAAACAATGAGAAAAGCATCGAGGCCCACATAGGGATAAATGGAGAAGCCAACCTGGATTTTTTAAACATTCCTTTAACAATCCCTGAAATGACTCTACCTTATACAAACCTCACAACACCCCAGGTGAAAGATATCTCCTTATGGGAAAAGACAGGCTTGAAGGAATTCTTGAAAACAACAAAGCAATCATTCGATTTAAGTGTAAAGGCTCAGTATAAGAAAAACAAAGACAAGCATTCCATCCCAGTTCCTCTGGCTGGATTTTATGCATTTATCAATCGTAACATCAATTCCTTCAACAGGCATTTCGAGACAGTCAGAAACAAGGCATTAGATTTTTTTATCAAATCCTACAATGAAGCAAAAATTACATTTGATAAGTACAAGGTTGAAAAATCCCTCAACCAGCAACCCAGGTTCTATAAAATTCCTGGATACACTATTCCAGTTACCAACATTGAAGTGTCTCCATTCACAGTGAAGATGTTGACATTCGGGTATGTGATCCCCAAAGAGATCAGTACCCCCAGCATCACCATCCCAGGTTCTGGCACCTACGTGCCCTCATACACATTAGTCCCGCCATTCCTAGAGCTGCCAACCCTTCATGTCCCTAGGAATCTTCTTGAGCTTTCTCTTCCAGAGTTCAAGGTATTGAGTACCACAAACAAAATTCTAATTCCAGCCATGGGCAATATTACCTATGATTTTTCCTTTAAATCAAGTGTCATCACACTGAATACCAATGTTGGTCTTTATAACCAATCAGATATTGTGGCTCATTTTCTTACTTCCTCTTCTTCTGTCATTGATGCACTGCAGTACAAATTAGAGGGCACCTCAAGTTTGACAAGGAAAAGAGGGTTGAAGTTAGCCACAGCTTTGTCTCTGAGTAACAAACTCGTGGAGGGCAATCATGACAATACTATTAGCTTCACCAAGAAAAACATGGATGCATCCATGACAACAACTGCAAGAGTCCAAATTCCACTTTTGAGAATGAATTTCAAGCAAGAACTTAATGGAAATACCAAGTCAAAACCTACTGTCTCTTCATCCATTGAACTGAAGTATGATTTCAGTTGGCCCCATGTGTACACTACTGCTACAGGGGCGTTTGACCACAAGCTCAGCTTAGAATGTCTCACCTCTTACTTTTCCATTGAGTCATCTACCAAAGGAGGTGTCAAGGCTTTTATCCTTTCAAGGGAATATTCAGGAACTCTTGCCAGTGAGGCCAGCACTTACTTGAATTCCAAGGGTACTCGATCTTCTGTGAAGCTGCTAGGAGCTTCCAAAGTAGATGGTATCTGGAACCTTGAAGTAAAAGAAAATTTTGCTGGAGAAACCACTCTCCAACGCATATATGCCATCTGGGAACAAAATACGAAAAACCATTTACAGCTAGGGGGCCTCTTTTTAACATCTGGAGAGCATACAAGCAAAGCCACCCTGGAACTTTCCCTGTGGGAAATATCAGCCCTTGTTCAGGTCCGTGCACGTCAGCCCAATTCCCTCCTTAATATCAATTACCTTGGCCAGGAAGTGTCCCTGAATGCTAACACTGAGAACCAGAAAATGAGCTGGAAAAGTCAGGTCCAGGTTCATTCTGGGTCTCTCCAGAACAACATACAGCTTTCCAATGGCCAAGAAGAGGCACGCCTTGACATGGCAGGCTCCTTAGAAGGGTACCTATGGTTCCTCAAAGATGCTGTCTTACCAGTTTATGACAAGAGCATATGGGACCTCCTAAAGCTGGATGTAACCACCACCAACAATAGGAAACAGTATCTCCGTGCTTCAACTGCCCTTGTATATACCAAAAACCCCAATGGCTATCCTGTTTCTATCCCCGTGCAAGAATTGGCTGATAAATTCATTATTCCTGGATTGAAACTAAATAACCTAAATTCCGTTCATGTCACACCTACATTCCACGTCCCCTTTACAGATCTTCAGGTTCCATCCTACATACTTGACTTCAGTGAAATAAAAATCTACAAGAAGCTAAGTACTTTGCCATTTGCCCTCAGCATACCAACACTACCCGAAGTGAAATTCCCCAGAGTTGACGTGTTAGCACAGTATTCTAAACCAGAAGTCTCCTCAGTTCCCTTTTTTGAGATAACTGTGCCTGCATCTCAGTTAACTGTGTCCCACTTCACCGTTCCAAAAAGTATTTCAGTTGGCAGTGCTGTTTTGGATCTAAATGTGGTGGCCAGCAACACTGCAGACTTCGAGTTGCCAACAGTCACCATGCCTGAGCAGACTATTGAGATTCCTTCCATGAAGTTCTCTGTACCTGCTGGAATTTTCATTCCTTCCTTTGGAACACTGACTGCACGTTTCGAGGTGGCCTCTCCCTTGTATAATGCCACTTGGAGTGCTGGTTTGAAAAATAAAGAAGATCACATTGAAACATTCCTGGATTCCACATGCAGCTCCACCATTCAGTTCCTGGAATATGACCTAAACGGTAAGGAAATTTCCTGCCTCCCCTACGCGCTTTATTTCTTCAGTGCGAGTTGTGAATAAATAACTATGTATTTAGATATGACTCGAAGCAAAATTGCTCTCTATAGCAAAATTGAAAAGAGGCAGGAAGGAGACACATGTATACCCCACATGTGAAAACCATCCTGTTGAAAACCTACTGACATTGCTGAAGAATAGGTTCAGAGAAAATAGATTTTTCTGTAATCATTTTAGGACTAAAAAGGTCTCCTGTTTTTTTAAGTGAGGACCGCATGTTTCAAACATATAAGACAGTTAAGATAGAATTCTCTGCTTTCACAATGAAAATGTTTATATCCTGCAGTTACTAATCTAATGAAATATAAAATCTTTCCCATACAGTTGTGGCAACACACAAAATTGAAGGTGGCATGTTAGTTTGTAAAACTAACGGATCATTTGCACACCGTGACTTCAGTGCAGAGTATGAAGAAGTTGGCAGATATCAAGGACTTGGGTATGGAACTTCTATTTTCATCTCTTTTCCAGTCATTGTGATGTTTGCCATCTCCACATCCCTTTCGTGACAGCCCATCTGCTTTCTTTTGCTTTCAGGTACTGGAATGGAAAGGTCGACCTTAACATCACCAGCCCGACATTAACTGATGTCCGTCTGCGCTACCAGGAAAGCGAGAACCACCAATCCTCCTCAGTAGCCTCCCCAGCCATAGGCACTGTGGTCATCGACGTGAAGAACATTAACGATACCTTATTGAGATGGAACCTCTACTACCGCCCTCAGGTGAGTCCCATCTAGTGGGTTACACACCCCAAGAGCAAACAGAGAATATGGGCAGGTAATACAAAGTATTACCTAGGGGCTTTCCCAAACTAGGTGAAACACAAGCAATGAGCAGGTTGAACTTCTCTTCTGAGGAGCTGTTCTCCAGAACGTATTAGGAGTCTTTTATTGATTGTATTTGATGCACACATGACCTCATGTTACCACTATTATTTTATTACATTTGGGCAGTTCTAGAAAGATGAGTTTTGCCTCATCACCTAAATCGTGGAAAAACTCTGCCATATGCTGAGTACATTTTTCAGACTGGGGCTTCTTGGAGTATTCGAGGCTTCAAAATTCTTCCCCACAGTAGGATTGTTAGATATGCCAGGTTTCTCTCACGTACTTTACAAGCTCTGCCAGGGCCCAATCAAAGATGCCATCAGTAGAGGAGAGAAAATAATCGGGTTCTGTCACTAAAGTTCATCACAGGCTTAGAGGATGGATGGCCCCTGATATTGGGCTTCTAGGTCTCTGCTCGGTGGGCCCTGGACTTTTTTCTTTTTTGTTACTTCTCCTTTCTCTGAATTAGTCTTTCCCTGTGTTTTTCTCCCCATTCTTTTCCTCCTCGTCCTCTTCTGATCTTCAGGCCTAGAAAGGCCTGAATGTTAAATGTTACTGTGTAAATGCCTTACATAATTTTGTCCTTTCTGGGGCATGTGTTAAAGAGGACTTAACAAGAGTGTATTTGTTTAACCGTAAGACAAACACATGAACTGACATATGAAAGATAAATCCCCATCAGAATATGAAAGATCCTCTGATCTTTACTTTTAACTGCTAATGAAGTTTTAGTGTAGTATATTATGTGAAATCAAGATAATTGAAAACATGTTCTTTTCATCCTTTTTTGCTGGTTTTAGTCCTCTCCAGATAAAACACTCAACATAGTCAAAATTGAGATGAGGGCCCCGGAATCGGATGATGAAGTTCAGATTAAAGCTAACTGGGAAGAAGAAGCAGTGTCTGAATTGCTAAGCTCTCTCAAAGACAATATGCCCAAGGCCATGGGGGCCTCTTATGACTATGTCAACAAGTACCACCAGGAGTACACGGGACTCGATCTGAGAGATGCTTCTTTAAAACTGAGAAGAGGTTTGCAGAACAGCGCTGAGCAGGTGTATCAAGGGGCCGTGAGGCAGATTGATGAGGTGGACGTGGGGCTCCGAAGGATAGCCAGAGGCACCACTAATACCTACCAGCAGTGGAAGGACACGGCCAAGAGTCTGTACCAGGAACTGTTGGCTCAGGAGGACCACAGTGGTTTCCAGAGACTCCAGAAGAAGGTGTTTGACAGCTTAATAGGAGTTACTCAGGAATACAATGTGACAGTCAACCGTGTGATTGACTCGTTCATTGATTTCCTGAAGTCCACCAGATTCCAGCTCCCAGGAAGAGCCGGGAACTACACTGAAGACGAACTCTACACTATGGTCCTGAAGAAAGTAGGTAAGCTACTGTCCCAGGTACAATCAAAGATCCATAGTGGGTTAGAAATACTGTTTTCCTATTTCCAAGACCTGATGGAGAAATCTGAATTAATCAAGGACCTAAAGAATAAATTTCCCTTTGATTCAGTGTACTATCAACTAATAGGTATAGGCTCGGAGTATGGAAAACTGTTGAAATCTTTATCACAAGAGATCCAAAAGGCACTTAGTGACCTCCAGTCTGTCAAGACTACAGAGATGCTAAGTAATCTTAAGAGGTTTCTACAAAGCATTTTCCAAGAGATAGAAGAAGATCTTAAACGCTTGAAGGAGAAGAAATTTACTGATCTCATTAATGATATCCAACACGACATCAGCATAACCTTCGACACATTCATTTCATTTGTTTTTAGACTCCTGAAAGAAAACCTAGGTCCTAACTTTGGTGAGTTTAATGAGCTTGTTCAAAACAAACTTCAGGAAGCCTCTCAAGAGTTACAGCAGCTCCATCAGTATGTGCAGGCTCTTCGCAAAGAATATTTTGATCCAAGTATGGTTGGCTGGACAGTGAAATATTATGAACTTGAAGAAAAGTTCATCAACCTGATCAAGAACCTAGTAGATGTCCTTAAGGACTTCCATTCCAAATACACTGTCAGTGCTGCTGGCTTTGCTTCCCAACTCTCAAGTCAGGTTGAGCAACTGGTGCAGAAAGATTTCCAGGAATATCTGAGCATCCTTGCCGACGCAGATGGAAAAGGGAAAGAGAAGATTGCAGAGCTTTCTACCAGTGCTCAGGAAATAATTAAAAGCTGGGCTGTTGCAGTGAAGGAAATCATCTCTGATTACCGCCAGCAGTTCACATATAAACTACAGGATTTTGCAGACCAACTCTCTGATTACTACGAAAAATTCATTGCTGAGTCCAAAAGATTGATTGACCTGTCCATTCAAAACTACCACATGTTTCTGAGATATATCATGGAGTTACTGAAGGAGCTACAATTGGCCACAGTCAATGGCGTGAGCCCCTACATAAAGGTTGCTCCAGGAGAGTTTACTATCACCTTCTAATTTTTTATAGCAATTCTCATTTATTCTTCTGCTCCAATTAAACTTCCACATAGCAGGGAAAAAATTCAAACTGTATGTATTAATATAATCATCCACCAGCCAGCCCTGTAGCACGGAGCTGACTACAAGCAGAAACACATATGAACTGGACCTGCATCGAAGCTGGCATCAGATCTCTGAGGGTCTCTGAACTCTGGGAAATGACATTTTTTGCAAGTTAAAGAAAACCAGGATCTGAGTTATTTTGCTAAACTTTGGGAGAGCGAGAACAAATAAATAAATTCTTTACTGTGTCTCATACCACTCAATGTGACTCATTCATATTGAAAGATAGAGAAATGAGGTAATTTATTCAAATGTCTGGCATTTCAAAACCTCTAGAACACACACTGTTTTGAGTGATAGGGGAAAAGGAGAATTTAGGGAGGGAAACACTCTGCCACCTTGAAGAAAGTAACTGATCTCAGAGACTGTATTTGCCAAGTGAGAATGAACAACTATTTGCAAAGGCTTTCACATAATTTGACCCACAGGAGCATCTCAGTATGTGCCACACAACCTTCCTCACCAACCAGTCTGCTTTTGCCAGGTAAGGCTCTCTGCTAGGCTCTGAGATAAACCATCAGGCCCTTTATTTGACTCACCTGCCAGCAGTGGAAAAGGAGTGGCTAAGAAAGAAATCGTAACGGCAAGGGCTTCATGGCAGTAGGGATCCCAGAAGGCTCCCTGCAGCTCGGCCAGGATCCATTCGTGGCAGAGGAAGTAAGGGTGGGAGAGGAGACTTGGGACATGGGTTCCTAACATTTCTGGGACCAAGCATACATTAATGCTCTTGAATTTCTTTATTTCTCCAAACTTAATATCCAGTAATCCTAAGTGTAATCAAAACCCAAGCGTTTCCCCTACTACATCCACTCACCTCAAACTCTGATTTTAAACACTGGCAACATCCAGTCAGAGCATCCAGGATAAGCTCTGGTGAGGGAAGGCTGCAGAGAAGCCGTGCAGCCCAGCTGTCCCTCATGTCATTGGGAAGGTCAGCGATAACTTGCATTTCAGCGGCACTGGAGGACAAAGGAAGGGTGTGACCTTTGGGGAATAGGAAATTGGAGACCACCCCAAGTCCTACATGAGACCTGTTTGGAAAAGGCCCTTTTTATCCCCAGATACCTTCAAGCTGCAGCATTCTTTCATAAAGCCTTCAGATTCCCTTGGTAAAGGCCACTCTTAAAATGCACAAGCATTACCTGGAAAAGAAAACACATAGCCTCTTGGTACCTTAGCAGGATTCTCCTGTCTAGAACCGAGGAGCCAGAAAGAGTCATAGGGAGGTGGAACATGTATGGATCTGGTGCTCAAAGAAAGTCTTTTGGCTAATGAATCAATAGATGGATGGATGGATGGATGAGTGGATGGGTAGATGGATGGACAGTTGAGTGAATGAATGAGAGGGTAGATAAGGGGTCAGTTCCAAGCGCGAGATAAGGGGAGAAATTAGGCCCAGGTCCCACAGCAGCATGTGAGCGGTTCCAGACATAACTCTGAGACTTTCCCTGATGAGCTGTGAGCAGCAAGGATCTACTGAGTGTTCAAACTGAAAGGAGGCCTGGGATTATGGCTTAATTTGGAGGGAAAGGAGGAGTCCAAACTTCCTGGTGCTCACGTGGCCATATCTGTGTCTGGGGCATGAGAGGAGGAAAAAATAGACACAAATTCAAAATGATCATAGAATCACACAGTGCCACCTGTTCAGTTCCCTGACTGGTATCCCTTATACGAGGTGCCCCTGGCTGGCTTAGAGTATCTTTATCATGCTCAATAAAGTTGGAAGAAGGGATCTTTGGCAGGGCTTGGACTTTGCTTGTCCTCTACCTTGGTCTTCCACTACATATCAGGATACTTCTCTGGGATCAGTTAGTGGCTACATTCCTTACTTGTTTGGAGCTTTGAGCATGTTATTTCCCCTCTGTGAGCTTCAGTTTTCTTATCTACAAAATGAGGATAATATCTATCCTACCTGCCTTGAAAGGCTGTCCCATGAAAATCAGTTGAAATAATAATGTGAAAGCATTTTGTAACCTTTAATGTTGTGTGGAAACGAAGTGTTATTATTATTAGATGATTATTTAAACAAGTTTATGGCAAGGAGAGAGAATGGAGACAAGGAGAACTGGCCAGTTTAGTGAACATTTATTAAATGCTTCTATGTGCTAAGCACAAAAGCTCTACAGAGGAGACAAAAATCAGCAAGACACAGTTCTTGGATGTCTGTCTGTCCATCTGTTTATCAAAGGTGGAATGTGTTGTCGCGTGATGGGTATAAACAAAGTACTATGAAGGCTTTATAACAGGAAAGGATAAGAATCAAGAAGTTTTCATGGAGACCATTGAAATGGATCTTGAAGTTACATAGACTTTAATAAGAGATAAGGGAGAAATGACATTCTAGAAGAAGAAAATAGCAAATAAAGATAGATGGGTGTGTTTGAAGGTGGCCAAAGCACAGAAAAGTCAAGGGGAGACAGGATTGGAAAGGCAGCAGAGGTCTTGAAAGCTGGAATGAAAGGTGGTACTCTCTTGGCTGGAGAGGACATCCAATGAAAGTATTTGAACAGGAGGGTGTTATGGGTTGTGACTTAAGAAAACTGATAATGGCAGCTCTTGCAGGATGAATTGTAATGAGATGAATCTGGGTATGAGGCTGTTCCAAGGTCCAAGTAAAAGATGCTGAGCATCTGAGCCAAGTCATAGGTGCTGCAGATGGTGAGGACCAGTTGGATACAAGAAGCATCATGAGGACATAAGACAGAGCCAGGGGGCTGACTGTTTAGGACAGAAGGGATGGGTACAAAAGCTATTAGAACTGAGCTGCCTTGGAAACTCACTGGAACCAAAAATTGGAGGGGTTGCTGGAGTGACCTGAAAACAAGGAAGAACGACTAAAGCAGACTTCAGAGTTACGAAATTTTGAAACTGCGTAACTTGAAGACCTATGGGGCATCACTAGAAATAGGAGAAACGTGTTGAGGGTAGACTATTAATGTAAGGCATGGACTCACAGATGATCAGTGACAGCTGGAAAGGGAGTGTGGGATCGCATGGTAAGTTTCAAGTCGCAGTGGTATGTCCAAGCAGAAGTATCTCCAATATTAAATTGGAAATGTGGGCTAGAGAAACAACATCCAAAGGAATGGGGACTAAGGGGAATGTTAACCAATTGCATTGATTTTATGTCTTTATACGTACCTTTAGAAACATAACACGAAAACAAAGTGTGTCCTCTTGTACAATTAATTGGCCTATTGACCTGAGAGTGAGCCAACATGTATGTGTCCTGAGAACACACTGTGAGATGATTCGGAAAGCACTACTATAAACACAGCTATTCCTCCCGTAAAACAAATATCCAAAGTTTAAAACCAAAGGAGAAATAAGATAATGGCGCCCAGCCCAGGTCCCTGGAACTCTGGAAGCGTGATCAAGCTGTGTGCTTTGGTTTGACTCCCAGGTCCTGCCTTGGACTAGTGGTGCTGTCCCCAGAAGAAACCTTGTGATCGTTGGGTCCACTGAGAGTGGGCACCACCAGGTGCATTTGGAGCCCCCTCAGTTCTCTTTGCTTTTCACCTGGCGGCTGGTCAGTTGGGGAACCCAATTGCACTTTATTGGTGAGATGAGCAAAACCCCCTCTGACTTCTCATTCTAGGTCCCTCTTCTGGCTCTAATTTATGACTTAGTCCCCATTCAGTCAGAGAAGGGGCCAAGCTGGCCCTCAAATGGGGCCTGTAACATGGGAGCCAGAGTGGACAAACAGATGTTCCCTCTAAAAGTGTCTAATAACCAGAGATAAATGTGCAGAAACAGACCCTACCTCTTAGCTCATCTCCTTGTCTTGCTGTTTCACATTAAGAGGTCAGCTGCACTCCCTTCAAGCACTCCATTTGTTGGTGCGATGGTTGGGTGGTCACTAACAAATAACATTCCAGGGCCTCGTAAAAGCTGGTGGAGTAGGAGGTACACACGTTTCTAGGAGGAGAGGGCCCTGCCCTTCTCCTGTACAGACTGGCTCACGCCTCCTCCGAGTCTGAGCAGTGCTTTGGGTCAGTGATACCCAGGCACTAGGCACTGAGCTCTGACCTTTGTGTCAACTTTACCCCTCCACTGGCACCACCGAGGCCCAGTTTTAAGTGAGAGACACAACGCAGGCCTTGGAGGTAGCCTGGTCCGTGAGCTGTAGACCTGTGTCCCCACCCTTGCTTCTAAGCTGTGTCTGGGCCATAGCTGTGCAGCATGAGTACCACACAGAGAGCAGAGGCATCCACAGTTCAGACTGTAAGCTACAGAGTAGCCTGAGGAAAGGGCAGTTCAGTCAGCAGCCCAGCTCCCCAGTTCTCCCTGGCCCCTCAGGTGGACTCTCCACTCCTTCTCTTCCCTTCCATCAAGCAGGTCCCACTCAGACCGGCACCTAGGCCCCTATAGAGCAGTGAGGTCCAGGACAGCTCCAGGAGCCTTGTACCTGGGCTGGGCTAGATGGATGGGAGCTGAGGTCATTAGAACACTCCTGGAATTACATGATGCCTGGGAAGTTCACGGAGAGAACAGTAGAAAGATGGCGGAGTCCTGCCTGTAATTCTGCTGAGCTGGGGCAGCACTACTTCCCTCTTCTCAAAAGAAGGCTAAGCTCTGGAGCCAAATTCAGGCTTCACCATTCCTGAGTTATATAACCTCAGGAAAGTTACTTGAGTTTTCTAGTTTCACCTTTCAAATGGGAATAATGAAAGAACAGGTTGAAGCACTCTGAGCAGGAATAGAGGGTGGTTCCCTCTTACATTATAGGCTTGTAATGAAGGTGAAAGGAAATAATGTATCTGAAGTACCTGGCACACAGAAAGTGGATTAATTGAATGTATCGTATTGACAGAAGTTAAAGCGAATGAAGTATAATTACAATTACACACAACCATGTAGAGGAATTTTACCAACATAAATGGAGCAAGAAGGTAAGTCCCAGAAGACTAAACACAACATGATACCCTTTTAATAAAGTTAAAATCAACTAAAACCAAACAATTTATTTTCTGGAATTATAGTTTTAAAGGAAAGGAATGGTAGACTCAAGATTCAAAATAGGTTACATATGGTGGAGAGAGACAGGGGAAAGGATGGGTGTATTAGTCAGACTTCTCCAGAGAAACAGAATTAATAGTGTGTGTGTGTGTGTGTGTGTGTGTGTGTGTGTATATACACATATATATGTATATATATATGTGTGTGTGTGTATATACACACACACACACACACACACACACACAGAAACAGATTTAACAGGAAATTTATTATAGGAATTGTCTAGAAAATGGAGGCCAAGAAGTCCCATGATCTACCATCTGCAACCTGGAGAACCAGGCAAGCCAGCAGTGTCTGGGTTTGAAGGCCTGAGAATCTGGGGGCCAATTGTGTGAGCCCTGGTCAGAGTCCAAAGGCCCAAGAACCAGGAGCAGTAATGTCCGAGAGCAGGAGGAGATGGACATCCCAGCTCAGGAAAGAGCAAATTCACCCTTCCTCTGCCTTTTGTTCTATCCAGGCCTCAACAGATTGGTTGGTGCTCACCAGTATTGTGACTGCTATCTGTTTTACTCAGTCTACCAATTCAAGGGCTAATCTCTTCTGGAAGCGACCTTACAGACACACCCAGAAATAATGTTTACCAGCTACTGGGTATCCCTTGGCTCAGTCAAGGTGACACATAAAATTAACTGTCACAATGGGTGAGGACACAAAGGTAGGTGTGAGTTATGTCATGCTTTCACTCTCATGCTGGATGAGTTTGGGGGCATTTATTATGTTATTAATTAATTTAAATATATTATTATTTTTTACTTTATTCAAAAATGTAAAGAGAGAAAAGAAAACCTGCAAGGGCCTGACAAATATTAAGTACTTAATTTAATTTGTGGTTCCCTTTCTTTATGGCATCAACCTGGGATTTTTGGATGGACAAACTCCTCTTTGAAAAGAAAATTATTTCATATCTTCAGCAGCTGTTCATTAAGCCCCTTCCCTAGGCCAGGCACTGTCCTAAGCATTCAGGACACAGAAATGCACAAGGCTCTGCAGTGGGAGGCTGGGGGAGGCCCAGATGGGAAGGACTCACAGGAACCCTAGGGTCCCAGGGGACAGTGGGGGCAGGGAGGGAGAGAGGGAAACTAGTTGTGGGGTCCTGGGAGAGTCACTCTGCCTCTCAGTCCTCAGTTTCTACATCTGCGAAATGGGAACACAAAAGTCATGCACTCCAGATAAAGTGAATTAGTCTTGGTCCTCTTCACTATCTAAACTTTATTTCTTATCTCCATGACTGATCCTTTTTAATTCTCCCTAGGAAAATCCTTCAAGCCTCAGCAAAAAATGGCTCTTACATAAAGGTGGCCAGTAGGCACATGAAAAGATGCTCAACATCGCTAATTATTAGAGAAAAGCAAAGCAAAACCACAACGAGCTACACCTCGCACCGGTCAGAATGGCCATCATTAAAAAGTCTACAAATAACAAATGCTGGAGAGGGTGTGGAGAAAAGGGAACCCTCCTACACTGTTGGTTTGCCATGTAAATTGGTGCAGCCACTATGGAGAACAGTATGGAGTTTAGTTTCAAAAAACTAAAAACAGAGTTACCATATGATCCAGCAATCCCACTCCTGGGCATATATCCAGAATATAATTCAAAAAGATACATGCACTTCTGTGTTCACAGCAGCACTATATACAATAGCTAAGACATGGAAACAACTTAAAAGTCCATTGACAGATGAACAGATAAAGAAAATGTGGTATGTATATATATATATATACACACACACACACACACAATGTACAATGTATATATATATTTATATATACTATATATATATGTATATATATATATACAATGGAATATTACTCAGCCATAAAAAGGAATGAAATAATGCCATTTGCAGCAACATGGATGGACCTAGAGATTATCACACTAAGCAAAGTAAGTCAGACAGAGAAAGACAAATACCATATGATATCACCTTTATGTGGAGTCTAAAATATGACACAAATGAACTTGTCCATGAAGCAGAAACAGACTCACAGATGTAAAGAACAGACCTGTGGTTGTCAAGGGGGAAGGGGGACAGGGGAAGGATGGATTAGGAGGTTGGGACTAGCAGATGCAAACTATTATATATAGAATGGATAAACAACAAAGTCCTATTATATAGAACAGGGAACTATATTCCATATCCTGTAATAAACCACAATGGAAAAGAATATGAAAAAGGATATATATGTGTGTGTATGTGTATATATATATATCTGAATCACTTTGCTGTATACCAGAAACTAATACAACAATACAACATTGTAAATTAACTATACTTGATTTAAAATATATATATATATATATATATATATATATATATATATATATATATATGTGAAAATAATAGGTCTTAGTCCTTGAAACCTCTGGTCACCTATGATGCACACTCAGGCCACATGCTGGCATTGACCCATGTTCTTTGCTGCCCCAGACCAAATTCTGAAATCAACCAGGCTATTGCAATGGGCTTCCACTAAGACTTTGTCAGTTTTCTTCTACGTTCCACCTTGTGGCTGGGTGCTTGAAGGTCCCAGCCTCTTTTGAGGATCCCCTGAGTTTGGTGAAACAACAATTCCCTTCTGTGAACTCCTCTGAGACAACCCACTCAGCCCTGCTGTGGGCTGTTTGTTGACTGCCTGAGTGACCATTGCACTGAAGTCGTACTTGTAGACTTTTTCTCTCACGAAAGGGTTTGAATGGAAGAAGGAGGGGGCTGAAAACCCACAAGGCTGATGTTGGCTCTTTGGGGAGAGACCATCCATGTCTTCCAAGGAGGCTGAGCTGCCAGGGGCTGCTCAGGGTGGTGGGAAGCTGAAGTGTCTCTTCTTTCCTCCACACCCGCCCTGGAACTGCCCCTCCACACACCCACTCCCCCCAGTAAAAACTGGCCGCCTCCTAACTCCAACCCCCTTCCAACCTACCTGCTGCCTTCCCAGCCTCCACACAGCCACCACTACTTCCTCTGCTCCAAGATGACTGGGTGTGCATTTTAATTAATCAGGCCAGTTCATTTGGTCCATTTTTAGCGGCATTTCCCATTGTACGTCGTTTCTCTGATGTCTTAGATCACTTCGTCTGCCTGCTTTATTACCTTGACCTCTGGTCAGGGCTCTTAATGCCCCGGGTGATGGATAACAGAAGGCCACCTTCACTGACTGCAGCCTGATACTCTGGACTGCCTTCTTCCCTTCCCTCTGGGTGCTTGCTCCCAGGCCAGATTCTGTGTTTTTACCTCAGCTTTATCCTCCCCGGCCCTGGCACCCCACCTCCCCATTCACAGGTCTCCTAGGCCATGCAGGACTGAGTCTTATTCTGTATCAGGTACAGATGCAAACTCTCCTCAGGTCTGTGTATGGGGCAAAGCCATGGGGCTAGGACAGAAGGCACGTAAAGCCTCAACTCCCCAGTGACACCGGAGGCGGGGATAATCCAAACATGGGACACACCAACCCCAACTCCTCACTCCTCCTCTGACGGCCGCTTAGCTTCTCCATGCTCCCCACAGGGCCACCGTGTCCTGGGAAACCCCAGTGGAAATCTGGCCTCCCGGGAGTCCTCCATCTGGCCAGTGGGGCAGTCTCCATCTGCAAGCAGAGCCTCTACTTGGAGGAGTCCCTCCACGGCAGTCAGGAGGCCTGGCTCCATCTCTGCTGCAGACCTGGCTGGCTCTGTGACGCTGCACAGGTCACCCTGCCTCCTATGGTCCTCCCAGGACTGACAGCCTGTGGGTCCAGTATGACCACGGCGTGCCCCACTTTGAGCAAATCCATATACACAGAGCACAAACCTAAAACTCATTATGCAACCAAGTGCTGGCTGCCTGGATGTGCCCACATTATGCAGCCTCCAAGGTCTCCCTCCTCTTTAACATCGGAATCAACCCACTGAGCTCCAGCCCACATACACCCCCTCCCCGAGGTCCCCTAACCCATGGCTGTCCTGTGAGCCAACTGCTCCCATCTCTCTAGGGCTCTCTTCTCCTCCCCCTTCAACTCTCCCCAGGTCCCCAAACCCTGCCTGCCCACCCAACAGAGGAAGACTCCAGTCACTGTGGACGGCAGGAGGATTTGACTCTTCCTGGGGAGGCAGTGGGGCCTCCCGTTTTCCAACAAACGCCCATCGACCTATTTTCCTTTAAGACAAAACAAGCAGCCTTCTTACCAGGAAACATTTTGCCTTCCTCTTAGGCCAACAGGCTCCAACTGCAGCTGGCTTTAAAATACTTTTTTCCTACCTTTCACAAATAAAATGGGGCAGTGATTCATCCTACCATGTTTTTAAAAGAATCTGTTTATCGAAAATTCTTCACGCAGTTTTCCTGGGACAAGGTAGATAGGTAACGAGAGGCCCCCACGTGTTTCTGCCTTCTCCCGAGAGGGTGAGATGAAAACCTTGCACGGGGAAACTTAGTCAAGGCGTTGGTTTTGTTGTGAGGGGTAGGTCCTGTGGATGCAGGTTCCTGATAGAATATTCTCTGCGGGGGCTTCCCAGGTTGTGCAGTGGGTAACAATCCGCCTGCCAATGCAGGGGACACAGGTTCGAGCCCGGGTCCGGGAAGATCCCACATGCCGCGGAGCCGCTAAGCCTGTGCGCCACAACTACTGAGCCTGCACTCTACAGTCCGTGAGCCACAACTACTGAGCCTGCGTGCCACAAATACTGAGCCTGCATGCCGCAACTACTGAAGCCCACGCACCTGGAGCCCGTGCTCCGCAACAAGAGAGGTCACTGCAGTGAGAGGCCCACGCACTGCAATGAAGAGTAGCCCCCACTCACCACAACTAGAGAACGCCCGCGTGCAGAAATGAAGACCCAGCGCAGCCAAAATTAATAAATAATTTTTTAAAAATTCTAAAAAAAAAAAAAAGAATATTCTCTGCATTCCCTTTTGGTGTCTAAGGGAAGGAAACAGGTAGGAGAGAGCGGAGGATAGAATTTGCAGGCGATTTTTCTGCTGCAAAATAGTCACTTACATTGGAAGGTGATTTCTAAGCCAATCACATCCCTGACTCACTTTACACATTTACTAGGTCCAAGAAAATGTGAGCGTTCACTTTGATAAATCAAAGAATATCTGAGGGACTTCCCTGGCGATCCAGTGGTTAAGACTCTGCATTTCCACTTCAGGAGGCACAGGTTCGATCCCACACGCCGCATGGCGCGGCCACATAAATAAATAAATTAAATAATGAAGGGAAAATAAAGGGAAATAAGTGTCTTTAAAATAACATTTCAGTAGCTGATGTTGCCAAAGAATGTTTGAAATGTACAATATAAGAGAATCTGATGGGAAGATTCTCGTAAAGCAGTTTCCTCTTATCCTATGAAACATTCTCCCTAAAATGAATGTTCTTCACAGTTTTCAGAGTTTTATGGAGTTTTCTTCAATCAGGGTGGTACCCAGCCACGTCCTACTGAGGCCACTGGAAGGCACTGGAAGACAGTGTGCAGTTATACCAGGTTACATATATACCAGGTTACATCAGGGAGGATTTGTTTCTACTGTTACAGAAATACTTCTATTCTAGGAAAAATCCAATTGAGAAATCAGGCCGGTCACTTGGTTTGTACATATGGTGCATTTTCCTCACAGAGGTCCCAGTCTGACACGGAGGCAGGAGGTATTTCCTGCCACGTCATCATCACCGGCACATACATGAGGGCAAGGTTACCCTGGGGAGTCCGTCAGCGGATCCAGCCTCCTCTCTCACCTAGAGCGCGGGCTCCGCCGGCCCCCTCTCCTGAGTTCCCTAAGTCTTGACTACCTGTCTGCCCACAATGCAGCCCCACTGTCTCCATCGTATGATGCGTCCTCTGGGCCTGACACAGGCTGGTCTCGCTGTGACACCTCAGCAGTACCGGCCTGGGGCCCTCTTCTCAGAGTACGGACGAGGTTCCCTACTCCCCTCAGCTCACTGAGGGCACAGAGCTTGGTTGTACTCCCCCAAGAGAAGGAATGACGACACACCCCAGCCCTGGAAGCGGCCCTGCTTCCGGCCAGCCAGCAATTTCTTTGTGGTGGAAAGGGCAGGTCAGGTGGAAAGCAGACTGGACTTGGGAGTCAAGTGGTCTGGGTTCTGGTCCCAGCTCATCCTCACTCGCACCTCTGACCTAAGTCTGGGAGGTCACGTAACTTCCCTGAGCCTCCATTTCTGCATCTTATAAAAATCCCTCTCACAGGAGCACGGAAACACCGGTGCCCGCTGAAGGCATGGCACACTCAGCCTGCCCACGGCCTGGCACACAAGGAGATGCTGAGTAACGTGTGTTGATGGGGTGAAGGATGGTGCAGGCTCTCCCGGAGGGCTGAGCCCTCCCCTGCCGGCTCTGACCCAGGAACGGGCCTGGCTCACCGGCCCGCCCAGCAAGGCTGCTTCTCTGCACCATCTTGATTCCCGCAGAAACTTTCTCTTGTCGGACAGAACACACGCTTCCCGTCATCTTTTATTTCTGTGAGGGCTTGCTTACGAGCAGGGCATTCTGTTCTTGGAATTTCTTGTTAAAATATTTCATTTAATTAAGTTTTTACAACCAGCTCTGCTTTGTGTCTGTCAGAAGGTAGGGGCCATGGCCGCCCTCTCCCCAGCTCCCTGGGAGGCCAGGTCACAGAGCCTCTGGGGAGGGACAAGCCCAGGCCTAGGGGCTGTGGCCTAGGTCTCCAGGCATGCAGCCACCAAAGCTGAAATTGTCAACAGGTGGACGCCCTCGACGGGCCCCACTGGAGAACTCAGTGCCACCAGAAAGGTTGCCGAGGACTCCACATGGGTATCTCTCTCTGCCCAGGAACTGCCCTGTCTCTGAGCCGGAAACACAGTCCAGGGCAAGCACACCGTAGATGATCACAGCCACCTCTCAGAACCTCCGAAACTCCAACCAAGACCAACACCTTGTGGCCTTCCTTCCCAGGCCCCCACCTCGCCCACTCCTCTGCCTGTACAAGCCTTGCTCAATTCCTTCTCTGCGGGCCCCGTGGTCAGATCTGCCTCCCCACTCCAGCCACATCATGAAATGCAGACCGTACCCACTGCCCGACTGGTTGTTCATCCATCCTCTCCTCCGGACCGACAGACCGTTGCCTCCACCACACCAGGCCACGGCGGGGTCACCACGTCCACGTGGGCCCCAGTTCATGGCCTTGCTAGGGAACCTCAGGAGATGCTGAACTCACCATGCCCTTTCTTCCCCAGGGCCCGGCTGCCACTGGGCAGGAATCTGTGGTCAGAGAGGAGGCAGGAGGTGCTGTGCCCCCCACACTCGGGTTTTGGAAGGATACAGACCATGGACACCTAACAGGTAGAACATGAGGTCACTTAGATGGGGGCGGGAGACGCAGGTGAGCAGATGTGTTTGTGCAGGGACGTGGCTGCGCCCAGCACCCAGCACGGAGCCTTAGGAAACTCTCTTACACAGCAAACCAACCGGCGCTCCCCTGCTAGTCTCCCGTGGTCCCTGGCAGAGCTCCCCCAGTGCTTCTGGAAAGCAGGACCCAGGGTGAGGGAGCTTAGGAGGGGTCCGTCCTGTGCCCCAGGCTAAGGCCGCACCCTGGTCTGTCTCAGGAGCACTGGAGGCCAAGGTTCCCCCTTCCTTTCTCTGGACCCGGCCTGTACCTGCCCTAAGGGAAGCACCGTGGCCCCTGGATAATTCCAGGCTCCTGGTGGCGTTGCTAAGAGCCCGGCTGCCACCTGTCAGGAATTTGCAGTCAGGGATGTGGCAGAATGCGCTGTTTTCCCACACTCATATTTTAAAAGGTTACAGACCATGTGTGCGTAACAGGCAGAACATTAGGTCACTTGTCTCACTTAGAACAATAATCCGTTTTGCTAGGGGTCAGGTTGACACAAAGAATCTGTCCAGACCAGGTCTCTGGATGGGACTTAGCCCTCCCCTCAAACTAATGAAATTTTCAACTCGTGGGTACTTGAGTTAATAAAGTGTGCCACACATCTGCTCGGGCCGCTGGCAGAAGAAAGCCCTGGGGTTCAGTTTTGAGATCACTGACATAATGTTTGAGTGGCCTCCCGCTGCTGCCCGGCGGGACACCAAATTAAGGAAAGCCGCACAATGAATGTGTGAGAAAAAACATTAGTGTCTAAACACAGAGGCCAAGGCTCCCCGAGGAGAGGGTGAGCGAGGGGAGGCCAAGGAATTACAGAGAGAGGGTCAGTGGGTGCTACCGCTGGGATTTCACACCAGCGGCCTACAGGTAATGAATTATTTTAAAGGAAATTGGCACCAACATGATCTTAGGTCAAAAAGATGAAAAAAGTAAAAAGAGCGTATTTTCTGTGGCTGTTGAATTAAGTGCTAAAGTATAATGGGAACAGTTCTGAACGAAACATAAAGCTGGAGGTGAGAATATAAAACGGCCCCGGGAGAGGTTACGTTTCAAGGCCCACCGACCCCTGAGAACCAAGCCACCGCTCCCCATGCCACCAGCCTGGCAGGGGCGGGGTCATTGGGCTTGACTGAGACCTACTCAGGGCGGGGAGGAAGGAGCCTGTCGCCCGTGGGCACACTCTCCACAGGCTTTCCCAGCTGCCCACAGACAGAAAATCAAACTTAAAGGTCTTCAGGGTATGTAATTCCTGATGACCCCTCTGCTAGAGATGTGGAGAGGACGGCAAGAGGCCGGCCCTGAATTTTCCGTGGTGTTCCCTTGGCGATGAGGGAGAAGCCTTCTTACTTCCGTGGCCTGGCTCCCAAGAAACGCCACTGCGTTTGCTTTGAGGTCAGTCTAAACCAAGGTAGGGCCAAGGGTGTTCCCCGCCCCCCAAAACCAATGAGTAAGGGGAACTGATCAGGGCTGAGGCCCCCTGCTGACACTGCCCGGCATCTCCCCCAGTCCTGCCTGGTGACAGGGTGTAAGGGGGAAGGGCGCTGACGGCTCCCCATGGCCCCCGGCCAGGTGCCTGGGCTGAGGGTGGTACCCTGGAGGAGAACGCAGCACCCTCAGGGGCAGCTGCCCCATACACGAATCCTGGGCTCAGGCGGGCCGGAGAGGCACACAGCTAAGGTGAAGGAAGACCATGCTTATGTCCTCCAGGCTTGGCCCGGGCTTCTGCTGCAGGCAGGCTCTGCTGGGGAATCACCCGGTTACTTGTCCTTAGTTCCTTTGTTCCTCTAAGTGCTGCCCATGTGCTCTGGGCCCTGCCCCGTGGGGCGCACAGAGGGGTGAGGCCAGTACACAGGGGTGAATACCGGAGCCTGCATGATGGGGCCCTGTGGCCCAGCACCACGAGGGGTCTCAGCCCTCCTGACCCGGGAGGAAAAGGGCTCAACAAACGTGGCCCCAAGGGCTTTGCCAGCAGCCCCTGTCACTCCCACCCTTTTCCCAGTAGCAGGCCACACCTGTCTGCTCACCCCTTTGCCACAAAGCTCCCAGATTCCCCCTCCTCTGGGAAGCCTTCTCTGACCCAGTGCCCCAACCCTCAGGGCCCCTGGTGCTCCCGTGAGCCTGCCCTCTTGGCTCCTGGCCGTGTGGCCTGTGCGTGCCCTGGGCCAGGCCTGGGTTTCATACATCTCATCCCATCCATAGCCCACGACTGGGCCTCGTGGACCCAAGCCCCTGGCAGGGACACAGAAAAACCTTAAAGATCAACTTTAGGGCAGAGTTGGTTCCAACTACACACCCGTGGGAGGCCAGGAGCCCACCCTTCAAGGGAAGGCCACTCTCCCTTTCTCAGTGAGAATTCGGCAAGTGAGCGAGGAGGGGCAGGGCGGGTGGGGCCAGTCCCCACGAGGGGCCACGCCGTGATTAATGATGCTCCCCAGAGGCTCTCCAGGCAACCGCGCGTGGCCGCCGTGGAATGCAGAGTAAGCCGCTTCTCAAGCCGCCCAGCCCCGCGCGGAGCTCCAGGGCTTCCTGTGCCGAAGAAATGCCCATGCTTTCAGCTTCCCAACACGCGGCCCAGATCTCACTCTGGGGAAGGAAGGGGCCTTGTCCTTCGAGCCGATCCTCCAACAGAGAACGCAGAGCAGACTCCAGGGCCTGGTCACCTGGATCTAATTCCAGTTCCCTCGTGTGCCCGGGCTGTGGGCTTCTGAGATCCCTGGGCTATTCTGTATCTGCGTTTCCTCAAATGTAAAATGGGGATTATAATAGTACCTACCTCAGAGGTTCTTGGGAAAATTATAGGCATTAACACATGTCAGTTGCTTAGAGTGGTGACTGACACAATGTGAAGGCCATAGAAGTACCTGCTATCTTTAGTATCTCATGATCTGACTTCTGAAACCCACTATTCCCTGAGAACCACCTGAACACCTTGTGGGCCATCAGCCTCCACCTCCTTCACCAGCCCCAAAAGGAGCAATAAGTTCCTGTAACCTTGGTACCTGGGGAACTAGGAGGCCTTGTCTTGACTCAGTTTCTGCCTCTAACTTTAAGGCAGCGTCTACACAGACCTCACAACATGGAGAGGATGTTTCTCAGGTGACGGGGCCAGGGCAGCCCTGACCTGGGTAAGCCAGCCAGGCTACTGCTGTGTCCAGCAGAGAAGAGGCTCCACGATGCCCTCCCCGCTCCCCCCCTTGCTCCAAAGTTACTAGGAGCCCAGGTTTCAGGGAGGCTGCTGACACAACACACATACGAAGAATGGGAGTTGTCAGCGATGAGTAACAATTGACAAGCTGATCAAAAGTCATGAAAGGCGTGTGTGGCACCAACGTCTTGCAAAGTCCCAAGGTCAGCTGCGGTCACACAGGTCACAAGGTCACTAAGTCCCAGGACTCAGCAAAGTGAAGAAAGCCATCCCAGCTGAAGGCCCATTGGCCTTCTCATGCCTCAGTGGGCCCCTCAGGAGGTCAGTCCCATGTCACATTTCTCCAGACCACAGCAGAACCAGGTAATGTCTAAAGGCCTTCAGGTTCTGATAGACTGTGTCTCTTCTTTTACCATCATCATCATCAGAAATAATATTAATGGACTCATCTATAGATTACTTCCTATGTGTGAGACAGTGTTCACAGTATTACAACAAACCCATTGCAGCACACTGTGGTCTTTATTTTACAGACAGGGAAACTGAGGCTCACAGAGGTTGAGTAGCTTCAATTTTACAACTTATACACAGAAAACTGGCCTTAAAATTCAGATCTGTGTGATCTCCAAAACCATACCTGGAAGCATATACTGTGCCATTTGTATAATACAAATGATAACACCAATAATTTTAACAACTTTCCCGCCCATGCACACTGCATGGGTTTATCTCGTTTCATCTTTACCTCATCCTTACATAAAGGTGGGTGCGGTCATCCCAGTTTACAGGAGGATTGACAGAGCGCCCTTTCTAACATGTAAATCAGATCCTATGGGCTCCCTTTGTTGAAAACCTAACAGAGCTGAAATATATTTTCCTAGTTACTCACCCAAGTTTATTTTTTGTGACAGCAGAACTGATGCACTAGGAAGGCCATGCCAGCTATTAAAATACTGAAATATATCTGAACCAGTCAGTACCTCTGCACATGCCTGCCTCCTGCCCCGCCCCCGTCACCCTAGCCCCTCCTACGGGATCCGCTGGGCCACCCTACCCCTACTCCAGCCGCTGCCCTGTTACTGACAGCGTCATTCTGATTGGTCAGTGCCTGTGCTAGTCTGAGTGTGGGCCCTTGGTGACAGTAACCTAAGCACATACACAGGCATGTGAGCACACACGTTACATCGACCAGGGCCGTATGCATTTGTGCACGTGGGACACAGGATCGCAGAAACAGAAATACCTGTTAAAAATTAAACATACTGAGGTGGTTCTAATGCCTCAGTAGCCTATGTAAGCAAACCAAAATGGAAACCTAAGAACCACCAGTCACAAGCAGCCAACTAGGCGCTCCCAAATAAGGCAACCCCTTCAGCTGTAGCCAATCAAATAATAGGTGCTCCCAAATAAAGCAACCCCTTCAGCTGTAGCCAATCAAATAATAGGTGCTCCTAAATAGGCAACCCCTTCAGCTGTAGCCAATCAAGTAATGTCCTCGCTTTGCTTCTGCCCCTTCTCCACAAAAGTCTTGCCCCATCTCCTCTTGCACTGCCCAGTTCAAATCGACTTTGCTCCCATAAACTCTTAAGGTGTTTAGTATGCCTCAATTTATCTTTTAACACCTGTATATAGACACCAGGCACGCACACACGTGGCTACACACATCTGCATGACCGTACACACCTACCCGTACACACGTACCCGTACACACGTACCCATACACACACAAATGAACAGATGCACCCCGCACTTACATACCCCCCAGTGCATCCTCCCTCTTGGTGCCTCCCTGTAGCTGCTAGAGACGTACCATCCCAGGTCCGCTGCCCACCTCTGCTTCTGAAATTCTCCCTTTCCTGTTCCACGGTACGTTCAGCTGCTCCCTTGAAAGCCAGGGTTATGCCATCTGGTACCTGGAAGCAGAGAGGGGCTCCACAGCCATGGTCAGATGGCTGGTCCTTGAGAAAGGGGGCTGAGAGCAAGGTCTCCGTCAACCCAGCCTGGCGTCCCCGGCACACACCAGTGCTCTGCTTGTTAGACACCAGCTCAACTAGGAGAGAAACAGCCCAATCACAGGCAGGCAGGTTTGATTGCCTGATTGCCCACAGCCGCCGAGCTCCCGGTAAGTCCACAGCCAGCTCTGGGTGAGCCCCAGCTGGGCACCGGCCACGAGGCAGGGGCAGGAGAGTTCCTCGCTTGGACTGTTACTCCCCATGGGGTACAGCTCCTGGAGCTGTTGTAGAAATCCCCAGAGTACGTCGCAGCACTTTGCTCTCAAATGAGCTCCTGTGCAGGTCAGCCCACACCCCCTGCCTGAGCACAAGTCTGGGACCCCTCACCTCCCTGCCTCCTACTCCAGCCAGCATCGAAGTGTGGGGAGAAGGGCGCAGAAGTGGAGATGGGCTGTGCTCTTTCATTCAACAGTTACTGAGCACCTGCCGTGTGCCTGCCGCTTTCCTAGGAGAGAGCAAACAAACGCAAATCTCTCCACTCTGCCTGGGTAGCTCTGCCTGCAAAGCCGTCCCCTATCCTGCAGTAACATGTCACTTGTTGGCCTCTGACTCTTTCTCTTGGGGCCACAAACTCCCTTTCTGTTCTATGAGTTGTTTGGGTCTCAGAACCTCCCAGCTCGGACTTTTATCAGGGTAGCTCCCAGAGACGTCTAATCTCTCATGGCCAGGAGAGCAGCTGAGCTTCCAAGGAAAGGCCTGGAGTGTCTGAGCAGGCAGGCATCTCTGCTGCAGAAAGCGCTCCCTCCCAGCACCGGCCCCAGGCTTGCGTTTCTCCGGGGAGTGTCTCTCATTTGAGTAAGATGTCCCAGAAATAAGCCCCCTCCTGCCTCAAGAACTGCATCCAAGAGCTGCCTGGGGCCCTGACTGCTGCGGAAACGCACTTCCAGCTGCACACGTGCGGTCTCTGTTTCACTCCATGTAGAGGGGCCCCTGGGAATTTCAGAGGTGACACTGATGAATAGAACGCACACAGCCTGACTGCCAAGACCAACAGGACTGTTCGGAGGGACTTTCCGCCAAATTTCTGTGCTTGAGGAGTCGCTCACCAGAGCTGCTGCCACTGGACCAAGCCACTCTCCATTGGGACCACCCCCCAGCCTATAGCCTGGAAGAGCCCTGCACCCCTCCCTGCATGCAAGGAGCACACCCATAGCATCTTTACCACCAGCACAAGACCAGACACAGAGCAATGACCCCCTAAACACACTGCTTGTGTTTGCCTTCCGCAGAATCAGCTCAACGAAGGCAAGGTCTCTGTTTCAAACCCCTTCCTGGATGCCCATGTGTCCTCCCCCACCACCATCACCTCTTGTGCCATCTGGCTCCAGGTCAACACCAGCTGAAGGGGTCAGGGGAGGGAGCCAGTTTTCTGCACAGCTCCTGCCTCCAAGGAGTTGGCTTGAATCATCCCCACGGCTCGCCTCCATCCTCCCCGTGTACCTGTGCCCCTCCGGACGGAGGAGGTCACATCAGCACACTGGCTGTCCCTCACCCAAGGAGACTGATATTTCACACACAGCCTCGAGGTTCAGGGTAAGTCCCACTGTTGGCTCCAAGCCAACTTTCAAAATTAACTTAAAGCTCAAAATGTGCCGTAAATGCTCAGCCCAGGACCGGGATTTACAGAGAGCTGCCCGGGCCGTGGGTGTTAAGCTGACTGTGCATATTCCTCACTGGATGCAGGACGAGACTGGACCAGACCTGGAACTACTCTCAGACCCCCCAAATCCTCCCCGAGTGGGGGTCTTCTACCCTGGCCTCGCCACCCAACCTTGCCCGAGAGCGCCTCAGGCACGACCAGCAGGAGGAAGCCTCACTGCAAGCTTCCGGAGCAGAACAAGGATAGAAAAGACAAGAACAAAATGTTGCTTTGACTCACCTTGGTAATAATATTTCCCATTCCCTAGATGACCTTCCAACCCCAGAAAACCCATATAAAAACCTTCAGCCCGCTCAATAACATCAAGAGTTTGCAAAACATGTGCGCCCATTGAAATGACAGCTAGATCGAGGCCTGAACTTCGTACTGTGATCTCAATGCCCAGAACAAGGTGGTCACTGGCTCCTTATTCTCTAATGAGTGACAAGAGCCACGTTGTTACGGTTTGGCTTGGTTTGGTTTTTGTCTGTCTCTTAAGCCTCTCAGCATGTTATGTTCGTGCCACACAAAGAAAGCCTTAGCCATGAAGACAGGCATCATGGGGCCAGTAAGAACGTGGACCCGTAGGAAATCTGCAGGACGAAAGGCAAACCTGGGCTGAAGGCCTCGGGCTCCACAATTTCCTAAGAGCCGTGAGCATCGCTTCCTTTCTCTTCTGAGGCTGTAGGCTCTGGCTCTTTCTGTGGCCTTGGCTGTCTGTATATCAGGTTCTGCCAGCTTCTAGCTTTTTATTCAATTATGCCTTTCAGTGTCTGGGCAATAACTTTTGGGAGGATGAAAAAGTCACGGCACCACCAAATTCATCAGATGTCTGGGGAGCTTAAGAAAAATGCCTGTCTGGCAAATAGAAGGGTATCAGAAAATAATGGAACTGGGAAATGGGCAGGAGTTCTATTTCCAGTCCTAGTTCTGCCCCCAACTTCCCATGAAATCTTGGGAAACTCCTTCTAGTCTTCAGTTTCCTTAGTTTCTTCAGAGGGAGGCCAAGAGGCAGAAAATTCCTGAGGGGCCTGGAGAACTGCCTCCCTGGAAGAAGATGCTGAGGCAGCTGGAGCCCAATTAGGGGCTAATTGCCGAGGCTACTGTGCTGGCTGACAGGTGAGGCCAGAACCCTTCTCCTCGGCCCTGGGAACCAAGCAAGCAGTCAGGATCTCAGACTCACACAGAAGATAACAGGGAGATGTGAGGTTGGAGGGTCCCCTCAGGGCCCTCCCTCCCAACTGCGGGGTGCATGGCAGGCTTCCTGAGTCACTGCATGCAGCAGAGTCCCCAGGGCAGCAACCCAAGCTGCACGCGGGCATTGTGCTCCTTAGGAAGGGGCACTGGTTGACGTGGTCCAGCGCACTCAATGCAGGCTTCTACCAGGCAGAGGGCCGGCCAACCAGCCCTGAGGCAGCTCATTCTAATGCGTGAGAGAGTCAAATGGGATTTTAGGCTCAAAAAGACTTTTGACCACCACTGCCTCTTTGAGGGTGAAAATGGATGGTAATCCCCATGTCCCAGAATTCTCATGGTCTGTCTGTGAGATGCCAACACTGTGACAACCCCACACTCTTCCTGGCCTTCCCTCCACCCCAGGATACAGGGCTGGTGATGCAATGGGAACTCGGGCTCCAGAAGGGTGAAGGGCGAGCAGGGCAGCAGGGGAGTGCTCACCCACCCTAGACTGGCAAACCAACTAAACCAGCACCTCCCTAACCCTCCCTTTGGTCCCTTTGCCTTGAGTGAAATCCAGGCCATGAGGATTCAAGAATGTGCCTCACAGTGATCCCAGACCCCAGCTCCTTATTAGACGTTTCCATACTCATTTGAGCACAATCAGAATTTTTTAATCATCTTCCTGAACATCAATTTATGGGGACAGATCATTTCCAGATGTGATTCAACATACAAAAAAAAAAGCGCATTCATTGATTAACAAATGATTTCTAGATGGAGAAATGCAATTAGCAATTAGCAATCCCCAGGTGAAACTTGCATCAAATTCTGTTTGAGTGATACAGAAGCCAGGTATCCCCTAGTGTGGTCTATCTCTTTTCAGCTGAGGTCTCTTCCCTAGGCTGACTCAAGATGTATCTGTTTCTGACCAGAACAAACAGGAGCTGGAGAGAGTGCTTTGGCCTTTACCAGATTCTCTCTCCCACTTCTGTTGGTGATTTCTCACAGCCCCCAAGCTCTGAGCCACAGGCAAGAGCAAATGAACCACAGAAGAGTTCAGAGCTGCCCATCAGAAGACAGCTTTCTAGTCCACACTCGACAACGAATTGCCTGGGAGCTTTAGGAAGACACCTGCTCTGTCCGTCCTATTCATGCCTCATTTGGCTACTCGCTGTACCAACATTTCTAAGTCACGTACTGGGCACTAGTCCCTGATCAGCCTGTGCTGTGTGTGCCCTTGTCCACAGCAGACATTGCTAATCGATGATTGTACACTTTCCCAAGATCCTTCCCTTGGTGCACTAGGCACCCACTGAAAACCTACTCCTGCTGCAGAGATTCAAATCTGGGCATGACTTGGTGTCTTCAGCCTGAGCTGGCAAGTCAGCAGAAGAGGCAGATCCAGACACACTTGCCACAGAAAGCGGCAGGAAAGCAAAGCCGCAAGTGAGGGGAAACTGGAGATTCCAGAAAGGGCAGAACCGGGGCTTGACGTTTGGGCTCTGATGTAGGAACTTACCAGTTCAAAGAGAGATGTGCCCATCCTAGAAAGAAAATAAGGATACTGAGAATTGGGGAGATTGCCCCAGTGCCAGTCAAAACCACTAGACTGGCTTTAGTTCTGCCCAGACTTAGCACCAGCAGCTGACTCCTGTCCACCTGGGGCCTGCTTTGCTGCTTTTCTTCTTTGGCCTTTCAGAGCCCCTGCGGTTCCCCTAGATGCCCCACATTCCATCAGTTAATTGGTTTGTTCCTTCTATTCTGTGCATAGCAGATACCACGTGACATTTGCTTTATTCCCAGCCCTCTTTCAAATGATATCAATTCCTCCAATGACCGTAAGTGATTCTCAGTTCCTGAATGTTTCGAGGGGCCTCTGGAAGGGCAGATGCGCCTATCAAAAAGGAAAATGTCTGCATCTTGGGCTGCAACCAAGCCACAACTTAATTTCCTCTTCTGGCTGTACTTCTTGAGAAGTAAATATGAAAAATGGGGCTGGGGTGACTTTGTCTCAGATAAATATGCGACACCCTGTAGCTGGACAAACAAGGTGCTTGGCTGGAAATACGATGTTCTTTGGCTGGCATCTCCAAAACGTGACAGATTCTTCCCAGATGCTACTTAAAGCATGCAGTGAGCTTTTCCTGCCTTGATACACTGCCTACACCAGACTTTAAAACTCAGGCAGAACGCAAACATAGCACCAATAAAGCTGATGCTTTTCAAATAAATACTAGGTCGTAGTCACTAACAGAAGCATTTTGCCTGTGTTTTCTCCTTTAATCCTCACTGCAACCCTCTGAAGTTGTTTATTACTATTACTATTAATATTTTCCCATTTTACCAATGAGGGAACTGAGGCTCGGTGGGGTTAAACCAATTGCCTGAAGACACACAGCTAGTAAGTGATGCGGCAGGGATTTGAACCAAAACCTAACTCCAAAAACTGTCATCTTAATTGCTACCCTGCGCTAGCTTAATTGCTTTAAGTGTCAGCTTAAAGGCTAGAGGCCACGCCTATGGACTCTGTCTACCTCATGCCCACAGGGTCCCAGCTGAAGCTTGTCACCATGACAACAAGCATTTATTTGGGCCACAGAGATTCTAAGATCCTCAACAAATCAGAACTCCCTTTTGTTCTCCTTCCAGGAAGTTTGGGGGCCTCATTCTGCCGGTGGGGCCTCTGGCTGGCCCGGAAAGCAGAGGGGCTTGAGCGCTAGGGCTCACCCTCAACAGAATGGTCACAGCTCTGGTCGAGAGACAGGAGCATTTCTGAGGAGCCTGGGGCAGGCGGAGAGAAGGTATGTGCCTGGTTACTGCCTCACAGCAGGGAAGGAAATGCAGTGTGAAGGCCAAAATACAGACAATTGACAATGTGCCACTTTCACAGCCAAAAGCTAGTTTTCCAGGCAAAGCAGAAATTCTATATTGAGCATACCCCTCTGTCACAGCCCAGGACGACGACTTTTAAATACAAATATAAAATAATAACATGCAGAAATTTGTCATGGATCTCGGTTAATGACTCACTTTCACCCTCCAGATATATCCATTACCACCAGCAGGAACTACCAGCCGCCCTTTCTTTACGGCTTCCTCCGCATTGCATCGGCAGGGCCCCGGTGAGCCAGGGAGGGGCTGGGGCTGGGGCTTGCGCAGGCACTTCTGAGCAGGCCGCCCCCTGTCCCGCCCTCCTCGTTCCTGTCACCTGAATCAGATGGCAAAACGGTGGGTCAGGCCGCTTCTTCATGTGCCATTGTGGAAGTCTCTGAGGGTGAAAGATGGTCTTTTCTCTTTCAGGCTATCAGTTCAGCCCTGGACATGTTTTCTGAGTTAAACTGGATCCTTTTAGTACAGGACAGAGCTCCTCCTGGACGGTCCCTGCAAGGGTATAGGTTCGATTTTCCCCCTGAGTTACCTTGTCCCTGGGGACTACCCAGGCCTTCGAGCACACTCTTGGTGACCTCTGACCCTGTCTTTCCATCCTGGAAAGTCACTGGGGTTTAAGCCCCTAAGACTCTCTCCCTCCTCTCCTGGGGCCCAGGGGCTCTCACACTCTCCTTTATGGTTCTAGAATTTGCCTTGCTCTTTCCTCCAATATGCTCCTTGGACTTCGTCCTCGTGGTTATTCTCTCACCTCCAAACTGGCCTTGAAACCAGGGCTTTCCCAACTAGTAGCTCAGCTTCCAGCCGAAGTGCAGATGACTTCAGTGAGTGGAGCTCTTGTGGGGGCCCCAAAGCAAACCAACTCTGTTCAAAAGTCTCTCCTCGGAAGGAGCTTGGGACAAGTTTCCTGGGGCAGGATTGGAGAAAACTGTGGGACCTTATTCCCTCCCTCCCCGCAGTGAGTGACCATCGTCTCTGAAGGGTCTTCATCTCTGCAGCCCAGGAGACTGTCCCAGATGTGGGTCCTAGAGAACCCGCCCTTGCATGTCAGCTCCCCCCAGAGAGGAGCGTTGTGTGCATCTTCCGCGCCTCCAGAAGCTCGACTGACCTGCCTACGACAAGAGTGTCAAGCTCAGGGGATCTGAACTCAACTTTCCCATCACCCCCCACCACTCAGCACCAAACCTACTTAACGCCCAACTCTCTTCTCTTTTTTTTTTTTTTTTTTGGCCACACTGCACAGCCTGTGGGCTATTAGTTTCCCAACCAGGGATTGAACCCGGGCCCTCAGCAGTGAAAGCACAGAGTCTTAAGCGCTGGATGGGTTTGTCACCTCGGAGCCCTTCCCACATGTCACCAGTCAGCCACAACTCCAGAGACTCCCTCTCATTCGTTCCACGTACATTTGTGGCATGCCTTGCATCTGTCTCTGCTGAAATGTCCCCACTGCACACGCCCCTTTCCTCTGAGTTTTGTTACAGCCCTACTGTGAGCCTAGTGACTGGGGTGGAGGAGAGAGAAGCAGCCAGGCTGAACCTTTCTCTCTCTCCGTTTTCTTTCTCTCTAGAATTTGAACTAAGAGAGACAGAAACTGCAGTAAAAACGTTTGAGGCTCTCAAGGTCATGCATAGTTTGGACCAGAGTAGGTGTCAGGGCAACCCAAAGCCGTGGGCAAGCTGAGATTCTGAAGGAACAGAAATGAAGGGCCTCGTAGAGGAAGCTCCAGGGAAGGAGCCTGGAGCCGAAAGAAGCAGAGAGACAATGTCGTCTCAGAGAGCGAGACACAGATAGTCTGACAAGCACCCCTTGGAGACTCTCCAGACTCCGTGAAGCCTGGCAGTGCTCTCAGCCCCTCCCTCTGCTTACTGTTTATCCTCCTGTTTTGCTTAAGCTCATTTGAGTAGTTTTTGTTTTTGTTTCTTATGATCAAATAACCCTCAACTGAGCCGAAAGCTTAGAATGAAGCTTTACTTTTCACATGTTCACGATGAGACTCCTCCCCAAAATGGGCAACCCCCGAAGGCAGGTCCCACACCCTGCGCATCCGAGTCTCTTTGGACAAGGGGCAGACCTGGGCATCCGTGGAGGCACCTGTCAGCAGCATCATAATTCTCCAAGAACACTTTCATTTCTTCAAATCTATTCACTGCCCAATCAGTCATGGAATACTGACCATGGCCCAGCATGGCCCTATGGCCCCCTCCCAGATTCTCCTTTTGTTCTCTTTTCAACCTTTCCTGTCCCCAGAGACATCCCTCAGGGGGCAGATATCAGGGAGAGGGGCCAAACATCATTCACCTTGCAGGCGGCCAACAAATGCCCTGAAAAATTGCTAATTGTTCATCTTTCATTACATATCCACCCACCCATCCATCCATCCATCCATCCATGCAGTCTATATAGAGCACCACTCCGGGACTCACTGGGATTGGAGACACAGAGATAAACAGCATCACGTCTCTGCCCTGAACTCAAGGAGCTCATACTCTTGAGTCCACGTAACATCAGGAACCAGCGTGCTCAATCTCACCCCAAAAGCATAGCCAGAAATAGATGGGGGAGAAGTTACTGCAATCTTGCCCAGAAATCTTCCCGCTAACATCTACTATCCCTAGAATAGGGGAGGAGCTGTCAGGCAGCAGAGGAGGGCAGGACCCTCTGTACCTGCTGACATCACGTGAGAGGTTGACTGTCATCCTTGCCCAGGTATGAGGCCAGCCTAGGAATACTCACTTGCCCTTTGTAATGGCAGAGGAAGAGTTTATGTTAATGCTTCAGTGAGCAGATGTACCCATCATCACCACCACCATCGCCGTCATCACTACAACCTCCATCACCACCACCAGCATCATCGTAACCATGATCATCGTCACCATCATTACCCCCACAAAACTTACACAGCGATCACTACATGCCAGGCAGAGTTAAATACATATTATCTCATTTAAGCTTGTGGCAACTCTACAGGACAGACATTATCAGTATCCCCATTTCACAGATAAGGATGTGGAGACATGAAAAGATTAACTAGCTCAGGGTCACCAGTTTGTAAGTTGTGAAGCTGGAATTCTACTCTAAGCATCTGGCACTTGTGTCTGTACTCTTCACCCCCCTGTGAAACTACTTCCGATGAAAAGAGATGGACGTCCTGCCCTGGTGATGAATGGACAGTTGAGACCAGCACATAAAGAACAAGGTGAGAACAAGGCAGCAGGCGCCTGAAGGGGGGCTTTAAGTGAAAGGGGGGTTGCAGAGAGTGAGCACTGCAGTGGGGAGAAAGGTAGCCAACGGCTGGGGAAAGCCTCTCTCCACCTTCCGGTCACAACATGGTAAAGCGTGCTTCCACTGGGCCAGACACTGTGTAGGTCCTGGGGCCATCGCGATTTCTCTTTAAAAGTCGGCCACACCTGCCTTATGCCTTGTTGACCCCGAGCGTGTGGGATTGGGAAGAACTAAATCACGGTCCCAGAGCCACAGAGCAAGCTTGGGCCTTATTAGAGTTCAGTACTGGGGAGGAGTGAGGTGAGTGGGCAGAGGGAAGGGGCTTTGGCTGGCATTCTTGGGACCCCTCACCAGGCTATAGCGGCCCTATGACTGGGAACCCAACCAACCCGTCAACTCCCCATTACAATTGTCACTCCCTTGCTGCCCAAAGATACTTCCGAAGGATCTATCCTTTGTGATACCCAGTTATCACTAAGGTATCCTTCAAGCTGAGCCCCATTTCTCTGGATGTTAAAGTGACCTTCAGAAGTTAGTCTTAGTTTCATAAGCAGCTCTGAGCCTGGGGTAGGAGTTATCAAGGGAAAATCCACAACAGGTAACACAGTGGCAAATGGTCTTAAGGGCTACGTAAAAGAGATTGCGAACTCTTGAGAGTCAAGTTAGTCTTTGAGAGATAAGACTGTGATTAGCATGTTAATTAGAGCTACATTTTATTTAGTGCTTAATATTTACCAGACTCTGTGCTGAAGACTTACACACAAAAATCACATTTAATCCTCACAACAACAGTGCAAATTGGTTCTAACTTGAACAAAGTCTGGTTTTCTGGTTCTGCTTTTGAAAGAATTGTCTCAGCATGATGCCACACTCAAAGGAAACTCTGTGGAGACATCAAAGGGATAGAAGAACCGACTCAATCAGCACTGTAGTCCCTCAAGGAAATAGCAAAGTGGCATCACCATCCTAACAGAGAGAATCTTCTCAAAGATCGTCTTTCCCTAGTTCCTTCTCTTACCACCTGTTTCACATGCTTGACAGATGTCCCCAATCCTCTCTCTTCCCTCATCCCTAATGGGTAAGAAAACGAAGGCTCCCAACTAAGCGAGCACAGGCTCCAACTCCTGCCCCACTTCCCTTTTCTGGCTGGGCCCCTGTCCTTCAGCAGCACCCTGCCCTTTGCAGTGGACATCCTATAAGCCCCCATGTTTTCCCCTCACCCACATCCCCCAATCTGGGTAATAAAGACGCCATAACTTTCAGGCAAGAACAGCAGATGTGTTTGTTAGCCAGCAAGGGGAGGGCAGGAGAGAGATGTCTTATTATGGTGGAGACTGAGCTTTGGTACTTTCTGGACCATCATAAATGAATTATCAGCTACAATTTACAGATCAAAAAACTGAGGATCTGAAGCATTAAGTAACTTTTCCAAATCAAACTACTAAATGGATTTGAACCCAGGTCATTTGCAAATAAATGATGAAAAACTGTAAATAGCTGTCATCTAGCCAAATGCTACTAACTCCTGTGGCTAATGCTAGATTAATGACATGAATACACTCTTCCCACTACTCTTCCGTGGGCCGAGACACAAAATATCCTTTCCCATTTTTGATCTTGTGACCTCTGGGATGTCACAAGCACAGATATACACCTGATGCACGCATGCAGATCTGTGCACACGATACGCACTCATGCACAAAAGGCACACTCCCACGACCTCACCTCCTGGGTCTGTGAAATCTCGGCAGCTTCTACACTGGCAAAAGGGGGTCTAGTATTTGAAACGGCTCCTGAGAATCCAGCACTTCTGCATTTTAGCCTCCTCTCCTACTGTGCAAGGGAACGCATTCTCTTCACCAAAGTAGAAATAGCCTTAGGAAATGCTGGATAAAGCTTTAGGTAAAGCCTTAGGTTTGTGCTGTAGGGAAGGGAGCAACTGAAAGACGTTCAGTTACCAAGACCAGAGCAAAAAGGCAACCAGCTGGGGCCCATCCTGTTACCCACTGGGAGGAAAGAGGGGGATGGGGTTTGCCTCCTAGAAGAAGTGGAGGATTTTTTAATAATAGATTGAACACTTTGTTTATATTTGTAAGAGTAATACTTTTTCTCTTTTGTATTCCCCTGAGCATGACCTAGTCCTTAACCAGCTAAGGTATATATTAGTTGGGTGGAGTGGTATGGGGTGGCTAGTAATGGTATAGCAGGAATGCATAGAAAAAGAGTTAATATTCAGCTCATATTATTGAAATACGATTTCACAGTAAGACAATAGGCCTGAAAGCTAGGCACTGACTAGAGAGAAAAGATGTTCTAAATCTCTTTAGGTTCTATTCAACATACTGACAATCAGTCAGGCATGCAGTCATCAATATCTACTGAGCCCTTCTCTGTCCATTCTAGAAAAATAGCCTCATCCTCAAGAAACTTAGGGGGGACAGACCACAAATAAACTAACGTAATACAATATCAGATATTGATCAATACTAAGAAGATAACATTGGGTAATGTGATGTGTCTGTCTGTTTTGCAGGGGTGGGTAGAGGGCCTGTGGTCCTCAGGGAAGTCAGGAAAGACTGATTGAGGAGGGGACATTTAACCTGAGACCTGAGTGATGACATAGCAACCAAGCAAAATCTAGAGAACACAGAAGTAACAGCAAGTGCAAAGGCCCTGAGACAGGAATGTGTTCAGGAAATTGGAGAGAAAGACGAAGGATCATTGCTGCTGGAGGATTGTAAATGAGCAGAATGGAGAAATAGGAAACAGGGGAGGTCTAAAGAGGGTAGGTCCTATGGGGCCTTCGAAACTAGAATAAATAATTTAAATTTTGTTCTTATTACACTAGCAAGCCACACTGTTTTAAGCACGGGCGTGACACAATTTAATTTATACTTAAGAAAGACCACCCTGACTACTATGTTGGGAGACTGGCAGGGTTTTTCAACCTTGCCACTGTTGAAATATTGGGCCAGGTAATTCTTTTTTTTTTTTCCTAATAAATTTGTTTTATTTATTTATTTTTGGCTGTGTTGGGTCTTTGTTGCTGCGTGCGGGCTTTCTCTACTTGCAGCAAGCGGGGGCTACTCTTCATTGCGGTGCACGGGCTCTCACTGCAGTGGTTTCTCTTGTTGCGGAGCATGGGTTCTAGGTGTGTGGGCTTCAGTAGTTAGTTGTGGCTCGCAGGCTCAGTAGTTGTAGCTCGCGGGCTGTAGTGCGCAGGCTCAGTAGTTGTGGCACACAGGCTTAGTTGCGTGGCACATAGGATCTTCCCAGACCAGGGCTCAAACCAGTGTCCCCTGCATTGGCAGGTGGATTCTTAACCACTGTGCCACCAGGGAAGCCTCCAGGCAATTCTTGGTTGTGGGGAGCTGTCCTGTATCTTACGGAACTGCTAGCAGCATCCTGGCTTCTCTCCACTAGATGCCAGTAGCACCCTCCCACCTTCCAGTAGAGACAGCCAAAAGTATTTCTAAACATGGCAAAATGTACCCCCAGGGGGACAAAATCACCCCCAGATAAGAAACTCTGCTCTATGGGGACACAAGTAGAAGAAGGAATCCCAGTTAGGAGACTGTAGCCATGGCCCAAGTGGGAGAAATGGTAGCGTAGATGCTGATGGTAACCATGGAGATGATGAGAAATGTTTTGGGTCCAAGATATATTTTGAAGTTAGAGCCAATGGGATTTTCTGATGGATTAGACGTGGGAATGTGAGAGAAAGAAGAGTCAAAAATGACTCTAAAATCTGTGGTCTGGGCAACTGAGTAGATGGCAGTTCTAGTCACCAAAATGAAAAATGCTTGGAATAGGGGACAGATACGGGGACAGGGCAGCCAAACAGTTACAGTGTTGATTATGCTAAGGTTGAGCTTCTTATTAGATATCCAAGTGTAAAGACAGAGAAAACAATTCAGGCAGACAGACAGATCAATAGATAGAGATTCAGGCAGAAGATAAGTGTAAATTTGAGAGTGACTCACGTAGCAATTGAAGAAATTCAGACTATGGAATTTTTTTCTACAGTGTATACAGGCCATGAGACTTGCTGTCAAATTCAGGAAGAGGATAATATACAGAGGAAGGAAAAGCTAGGAGTTCACCCCTCCCAGTCCTGAGGGATTAGGAGGAGAAGGGGGAACAAGCAGAAGAGACAGGGAGTGAGATAAGAGGCTCCAATATGTTGAATAATCGGAGGGAAAGCCAGAAGCGTCTCCTGTCCTGGTTCCCAGTTGGGACTCTGGGTTAATTTCACTTCAAAGTCTATTCCTGTACCAACATGGCAGCAACCACACCAAAGTAAAGTTAATTGTGAAGCGTACTAGAGCCAAGGGAAGACCAAGCTTGAGTTACCTTTTCTGAGCCATTTTCAGTTTCCTTTTGGCGTGTCTGGGACCCAGACATTCCCACAGGCCCTCCAAGGGGGGTTTGTATGGCCACTGCATTGGGAGCCAGAGTGTCTGCATGGATCGCCATGGCAGGCGGAATAATGACCCACTGCAGAGACCTCTCAGGTCAGAGTCAGACGTAGGATGCAGCAGACCCTGAGTCAGCCAAGCAGGGCAACTGAGGATAGAGAAGTAAAGTCACATGTCTCACCGGCTGCTGACCTCAGCCATCAAAGACAGCAAGGCAAGCAGTGACCAGACCAAAGGACACTGCCTCAGAAATTGGAGGGTCATCAACGCCTGAGGGATCTGAGAACATAGTATTCCCTCTTCCCACACCCAAATGCCATATGGAGTAAGAGAAAGGAGAAGACAAGAGAGCTGGAATCAGTTTGAAATTATTCAATTGGACCAAAATTTAGTTTTATTTCTTCTTTCACCACCCTGTGTGTGGGAGCTCATGTGGAATATCAGATCAGTTTTAGGAAAATAAAGAAAGAACAATTTCATCAGTGTGGTTAGCATGGATGAACTTATTACTGCAGGACATATTGGTCAAATAGCCAATCCAGGGCTGTTTAGCAAACCATCTTTGAGATCCAGCTGTGCTCTGACTCTTGTACTAGGAACTGAGTATTTGTAGGCTCCCATTCATCGTGCAAGAGCTACATACACCAACATAGTTCAGAAGCACACAACAGTCTTTGCTAGTGTCATCAGGACAGTCCCAAGAGGAGTGGCAGGCTGTGAGCATGCCTTTGGCTGAAGGTCCCCATTCCAGGCTCTGTGGGAGGGGTGACACACATGATGAACTTCACACCTCAAAGAGTATGTGGTTCAAGTGGGAAAAACTGTCCACCATTAGCCTGTATCACTGTTTAAATAAGAAAAGCATATAAACAAAAATGATAGAGTCACAGATCCAAAGAGTAGTGGAGCTGGAAGAGACTTCAGCACTTGGTGGTCTGATCCCTCATTTAACTGAGAGGACACTGGGGCATGGCCAAGGATCAGACCCCTTCTTGATCACACAGCAGATTCTAGGTGGAGATGGAACTTGTCATATCCTACAGCTCCTCAGTGATAAGAGCCACATAAGTGATTTTAAGGAGTTGCTGAAAAACTAAGCCTACAGCTATCAAGGAGATGAACTTTAAAGAGAATCATCTACTTCCTGGGCTAGGGCTAGGTTGGAGACAGATGGTGTCCTAGCTCAGGCTGCTATAACAAAATACCATAAACTGGGTGGCTTAAACAACAGAAATTTATTTCCTACAGTTCTGGACACGGGAAGTCTGAGATCAGGGTGCCAGCCTTGTCAGGTTCTGGTGAAGGTCCTGGTTGGCAAGCAGCTGCTTTCTTCCTATATCCTCATGTGGAGGAGAGAAGGGGTGGCATGGAGGGAGGAGGGAGACAGGCATCGGGTCTCTTCAACTTCTTATAAGGGCACTAATTCCATTGTGGGGGCCCTACTCTCATGACCTCATCTGAAGCTAATTACCTCCCAAAGGCCCCACCTCCAAATACTATTACACTGAGGATTCAAAATATGAATTTGGAGGAGACAAAACATTTAATCCATAGCAGATGGTCTAGGAAGATGCCGTTAGAGAGGCTGGGCACCCCAGCACCATCAAGGGTCTTGGTGCCATCCCCATAGGCATGATGCTACCTCATATAACAAGCACCTTCAGTGCCTATGGCGGTTGAGCTGTCACCAAGCCAGCAGGCAGAGCAAGGCCACCGGGAATTGCCCTCCGTGGCTCTTTCTCCAGCAGCACTGACCAGCTGCGGTAGTTGGCTGTGGTGTTGCGGGCGGGTGCGGTGTGGGGTGGATAAACAGAGCTAATACTTTGAGTACTAGCTCTCTGAAGCTGCACCCTACAAAACATGGGCTGCTTAATTTTTTTCATTTATGACAATTGTATTCTCATTTTACTGAGACACATTCTCCATACATAAAATGGAACCAACTTGCCATTCCATGCCTACAATTCAATCTTGCCATGAATCAGAAACCCAAGGACCTAGTTCTTCCCTTGGCTCTGACACTTGCTCTAGAACCTGGGTGGTGTTCTTTCCCTCTCTGGATCTTCCTTTCTGGGCAGTGAAGGTATTAAACCTCCTGTCCGTCTTCTAGCTCTGCCAACCTGGGCTTTGAAGAATGAACTTGGTGCAAGAAGAGGTTTCCCACCTGCCCTCCTTAACCGTAGATGGTGGGAGTGGCTACACAACCAATCACCCTACTCCTGGTCCTTAACTCTTTGACCTTTGGGAAACCTGGGGTCTCCTTCTGTCCTGGATGGCATTCTTAGCCCAGCAGAGTTGGCCTCAGGGGCCGGGAGTGGTAAGACTTGAGAATATTCCCCCTGGTGGCCAGAAAGCCCATCAGAAAGAAAAGGCCCCGTTTTCTTTCTTGGATTCCCTAGCACTTCCTTGAAGCTGAAGGAATGACATCACAACAAAACAAAGTTGCCAAGACATACTCTAGAAAAATGTCCTCACATGGTTACGTTTTCTGCAAATTACAGCGTTTGGAGTATAAATCAGAGTAATTGTTTAAATCAGAGTGACTGTTGAAACAGATTTCCAGTGATCAAATCAAAAACGCAATCATTCTTGCGGTTCCTCCAGTGCTTAGAGCCCCACACGCTCTGAAACTGTCGGTTGTCAGTTACACGGAGTGTTTACATTAACATGCTGCCCTAACAGAGAAAATATATATTTTAAGAAGAAAATGTGAATCCAGGGTTACAAGAATGTTTCTGAAACAGCTAAGTCATCTTGTTTCAAGTAAAACCAGATGTTTGCATCAAGAGAAAGCCAATCATTTCTTTTAATTATGCTCAATGGTCAGGCCACCAAGAATACCCACATGTGTACACATGAGCCGATGGAAATCAAAGGCTTTGTGACAGAGAAAGCAATCAGCAACTCCCAGACCACCAAATGGCATCCCCAGCACCAGCTCTGGGCACTTTTTGAGTTCCTTCTCTGAGAAAATCAGGGTCTCGAGCAGGGCCAGGCTCAGGAGTGGATTCTCCAGTCACGACTGAGGTTCCACAGAAAAGACGCCTCGACAGTTAAGTTGTCCTCTTAGGCACCCTGCCCAGGACAGCCCCCTATCAGCAAAGACTCAGAAAAGTGATTAAAGACAAGAGGCCGTTCCCCTTGTTGTCTTTATCCTGAAGGAGATGCAGTGGACTCACATGCCAGCCTGTATGCCCAGGTGGTGAGTAGAAGGTACACCTGTTAGTTTGGGCTCCACTCTGATGCACTGTGAGGTGTGATAGCCCTGGTGGAAGGTTCTCCAAGGGCCAGGCAATGACATCCCCGGCAGGTGGGCAGACGGGAAGGCTTTTGGAGCTATCAGCTTCCCTCTGAGATCCAGGCTCAGTCTGAGAGAAGGTCTGCTCTCCTGAACAGACGTCACTGCCTGCTGGAGGTCTTCACTGATGGACTCACAGAGATTTGTTCTAGAAAGATCCTGGAGCCAAGTGTTCCCCACAACCAAAAAGACTGGCTGTGCCCTTAAGGCTTCCTTCCAAGCACATCCACAGTCCCTGAGCCTTCCCCCAAGTCCTGAATATTTGTTCCAAACAAGACTCCAGCATCTGCGTACTGCTTCTAGTAACACTACAAAAATTTAATGCTTGCTTTGAATCTGTTCAGCAAACTTCAGTGTTTAGGCATCAGCCTCACAATTTTCACTATTATTAGTTTTCTTTAAATTACACGCTTTCTTTTTTGGTTTTCACTTAAATGACTTTAGTCTTTTCCTAAAATACTCAAGAACTCACAGGTGTGCTAGTTATATATCTTTTAAATATGTGTTAAAATAAATATATGCTGGGCTTCCCTGGTGGCACAGTGGTTGAGAATCTGCCTGCCGATGCAGGGGACACAGGTTCGAGCCCTGGTCTGGGAAGATCCCACATGCCGCGGAGCAACTAGGCCCGTGTGCCACAATTACTGAGCCTGCGCATCTGGAGCTTGTGCTCCACAACAAGAGAGGTCGTGACAGTGACAGGCACACGCACCGCGATGAAGAGTGGCCCCTGCTCGCCACAACTAGAGAAAGCCCTCGCACAGAAACGAAGACCCAACCCAGCCATAAATAAATAAATAAATAAATTTTAAAAATAAATAAATGCCATTGAAATGAAAATATTCACCCATATCTGGGCTAAAATCTTCTCACATGCTACCATCAGTACTTGTCCACAGCTTTGGACAATTATTCTGTAGAATTCTAGCATTTCTTCCGAACTTTTAATCAGATTCCTTTAAATGACCCGGCAATCAGTGAACGCAAGCCTGTATCACTCGTGAGCTCTGGAACCACCTTTCAGCACATTGGTGATGGGAGGAGTTCAAGACCTGCTTTGTTCTTCCCATTAGAAATAACCACCATTTCCCACCAAGAGAATTAAGCGAGGGTTATTTTCTCCATGATTCATATGAGAGGATGTGAACAAGAATGCAAATATGCACTAAATGTTTTCTCCAAGTCTTCACTGTGCCCCCAAAGTTCCATGGACATTGCAGTGTTTTCTTCAAAATAGATCCAGCATGGGGAGTTGTAAAGGAAAGCTAATCCTGTATTATTATTAAACTAAGAACTCTGCTTTGAACTCAGCCCAGAAGTCAGACCACGTCTGGGGAGCAGGCACTCGCTAATCACTTCCTGGCTGCGGCTGACCGGTAATGTCCTCAAAACCAAGCCATCCTGGGCAGGCCCTTCAGACCCCCCATAAGAATAAGACAGTGGTCTAATACTCTAAACGATTGTTTTGAAAAGTGTTTAACTCCATTTTGTCGAATGTTTGCTTGGGTCTTTCAACCTCGTGGATAAAGCACCCTGACTTGGCCCCAGGTCACTGTCCTGTTGTGTAACAGTGGGGTTTGCACTGTGGCTTCAGAGCTCAGAAGCTTCATCTGAAGGGCCATTGCTGCGATTCCACCCATTCTTTCCTCCAACCTTTTCACAGACAAGTATTAGGCACCTGTTGAATGCAATGATCCAAGATATTTGCTTTGGGGGATTTGAAGATGCCTTACTCACGCCAGCAATTGACCTTTTTAAATCCAGAGACAATGCCAGGAACATTCAGTCCTCTTTTAGTTCTCTAGACATAAATCTCAGAACAATGCAGCATGCTGTTTAAGTAAGAAATTTTTTGGAAAATCACTTCTCTTGCAAGAGGTTGGGTCAAAGACTGAAGGGAATTTAATTAGAGCCTTGGAGATGCAAATAGGTGCTGATACCATCAAAAAAAGAAGAGGTTGAAGAAAGTGGCAAGACAAACTCCATGTTCTAAATGTTTGATCCCACTCTCAGCAGCTTCAAAAAATACGATCAGGCCTAGCAGGCGCATCTGGATGCCTGGCATACAGCTAAGCAGAGATCCAAAGAGATCCAAAGCAGGTGGGTCCCTTCACACCTTTGGCTACCTGGTATTTCCCCTGGGAGGAAGCCTCGGCCCTTGGCCCTGGAAGTTGACGTTTGGTAAAGATGCCTGCAGGGAAGGAGGCCAGCTGTGGGCAAAGGTCAAGAAGATACATCACCATCTTAGGACTCAGGGTCCTCACGCTGCCACCCCAGAAATGTTGACCTTCAACCCCACAATGAATTCCCACACTGTGAAAAGCCAGCAGCTGACCAGGCTGGTGAAGGCTGCTATCTTAATCTCACGGCCTGAAGTCTCCCATAGCTGAACTTCACACAATTTGGAAGGTTATTCAATATTCATGGACAAATGGATCTTTGAGTGAAAGATCTGTACTGTACACTATCGCATGGGAGTATTTCAACTGGCAGAGTATTTGAGCAGCTGGGGCCTTTGCGGAGAACTCAACACATGTGTGGGATTCTATACACTCCACCTCGCGGTGAGGCTCACCTAGAATATGGACAGCTCCACGCCAATCAGCAATCTTACAGTTCACCACCAGAGGGCAGCAGTTCACACAGACACAATGGAACCTCCCCATTTGAGAGGGGAGAAAACTGAGGTTGGAAGAGGGGTTAGCAACGCACCCATGGCTCACAGGGAGGACTCGACAGATCCAGGTTCAGAACCCCAGCCTCCCTACTCCCAGCCAATGCTCCTCCACTGACCCCACCCCCACCCCACCCAAGGTCTCCGGGAAGGAACATTTTGGATGGTTTATGCATCTTCATTTACAGTTCATGAAGTTGCCTGGTCAGACCTGCAGCTTCTCCCGCCAGGAGTCGCTGGATCCCCCAGCGATTCCTGAGATGCTCTATTTTTACTTGACCCGCATTAAGAAATACATTGCACCTTGCAACCCACATTTAGTATACTATATACCATACACAAGACTGAAACACGTTTTCACAGAGTAATACGGTTATTCCTGAGATATACTAGGATATTTTCAACTGTGCTTGATTCTATGTGGGTTTTTTTCTTAATGCTAGGTGGGTCTCCATCCACTCTGTTGATTTCACCATCCACTAATTGGTTGCCAGGCCTGGTTTGAAGCGTGGCCTGGAGGATGGCCCTCGAAAGAATGCAGGATGAAGTCTAATGCGTTGCCACCCCTGTACGTTCCAGGTCCTGGCAAGAGCTTAGGCGGGGCTAAGGATGCTGAGCTTCTGCCGTCTAGGAGGGAGATGATGGCCCAGGGGAAGTAGCAAGGCAACCTTGATTCTCCATTCAGCCTCCCTTGGTCTGTGTGAGTCCCCCTGAGAGTTCAGCCCTGTCCTTAGCCTGCTCTGCCAGGATTTCTTGCTTCAGACATCCCTGTGATCAGCCTTCCCCTGCAGCCTATGGGTCCTAGAACTGTGTGGGGTCCCCATTCTGAAGCTCTGAGTGAAGAAGAAGAAGGTAAGAATGAAGGAGAACAATCTGAGGCCAGAGGGCAGAAGATGCTCAGAGCCTAGGGGCCTTACCGGGCAGGCACTGCAAGGGGAACTTTTTGACTGGAGACCAGAATCTCCCAGGCGTCCCCCGACTCTGGCAGCAGCCCCTCCCTCTGGGGCACAGCAAACAGATCTGCCCAGAAAGTCCTTCTTGACACTCTGCCAAGTATTTCACTTGCTCAGTTTCATCCCCCTCGCTCCTCGCATGTGACTTTATGAAGAAATTCAAAGGACGAGCCATCCCTCACTGATCAAACCCCGCCCCCCCCCACCAGTGATCCTAAAGTCCTGCTTGAAACCAAGGGCAGGGTCTCAAATCCGGTTCCCTGATGTCTGGGGAGATTCCTGGTGAGGCCCCACAACTGGATGTGGAGCTTCCAGCTTCAATCACCTCCAATGGGAGGAAAATGTACAATAATGAAGAAAATCCTTCAAACCCTCGGCCAGGGCTCTGCCCCAGGATGCTGGCTCAGTCCCTGATTTCCCGTCACATCACAGCTCCAAAACTGTGGCCCCAAAGAGAAAAATGACTCTGAAAGAGTTGAACCAGTTCACTGCAGGTGGAATTTATTGGGTGTCTACCAGGCACAAAGCAGTGAACCCAGCTTCAAAAGAAGGAAGAGGATGAGTTAGGTTCAGTCCTGCCTTCGAGTTTTTCCACAGCTTAGTAGAGGAGTGAAGCCAAGCACTGGCTTGGGTACCATCCCCTGGGGAGCCTCCCTGCCTTGCACGCTCCCACCCTGCTCCCTGCCCAACCCACTCCTCACTTACCATATAGGACTGCACTTCTTGGCTTACCTGTCTGCTTCCAATAGGATGTCGCTTCCTTGTGAGCAGGTGAGAGAGAGGCGATGCCGGGGCCATGAGGCTAAGAAGGAGGACTGCCTCTAGAGGGTGGAAAACACAGGGGAATTCATTCACCTCTAGAGCCTCAGGAATGGAACACAGCCCTCCAACTCCTTAATCCTAGCCCAGTGTCCTTCTACAGACCCCATAAGATAACCAACTCGGGCTGTTTTAAGTCACCACGCTGTGGTGATTTGTTACAGCAGCAAAAGGAAGCTAATACAGAGTTTGGTCATTTCGTTTGGAGCCAATACGCTGTGGACATCTCTCTGTGTTTCAGAGCAAGAGGAGACATGGTCAGGTGAGATAAGCTCACCTCTTGAAAGCCACGTCCACAAGGGCGTTTATGTAGTTTTGTCTTAGTGGGAAAGGGATTGGAAGCTGGGAAGAGGGAAGTGGCCATCTCTAGGGAATTAAATTCTGAGGCCGGAGGATGGAAGGGATCCTGCCTCACTGTACACAGAGCCCAGGAGCAGTGGGACCTGCTGAGGGGCACCCACAGAGACGTAGACAAGGAACACTAGAGCCTGAGCCAACCCTTAAGTTCGCACAGCAGAGCAGGTGCACAGCCAACGGAGGCCACCTTCGAATGAACCGCCTGGCCCTGGACAGGTTGGGCGCTGGATCCCCACTCTCACGGGTTTTCCTTCTAGGAGGGGCCAGACAGCAGACGTATAAACAAAGAAACCAAGACACGTCCATGCTTTGCAGAGAACAGGGCACTCAGTGGACCAGAGCTGGGTGACTGCATTAGACTCGGGGATGGGGTATCAGAGACGGCCCCTCTGACCCTCTGACCTATGACCTGAATGACAAGAAGAAGGCAAGTAGATCAGGGTTCACCTTTGACGTGCCAAGCACTTTCCATGTGCTGTTTTATTTAATTCTCCCAGCCGACCTACAGAATCTACATTATTGTCTTCTCCGTTTTACAGATAAGGAAACTGAGGTTCACAGACATTAAGTTCCTTGTCTAAGATAACACAGCCAACCGCAAAAGAATGAGGACCAGGCAGACGTGCGCTCTGTTGTCTGGCTCTGAAGCCACAATCCTTTCTATTCTGCTCATAGGGGCTCCAGTTGCATCCTTCTTGGAATTGTCCCAAATGTTCCAGACAGAAATTTCTTTCCCGCTAGGTGCTGACATTTTGATCTTTCCTCCTTGGTCCCCTGGCAAGGGCAACGCACGAGGAGGTTTCCACCCTCCCAGCCATCCCTCACGGGAGAGGATGAAGCTGGTCAACCGCTCCCACCCCCTCCACCTTCCTGACCTCGCTCCTGTGCTGTCCTGCCCTCCCTCCTGCCAGTGGTCCCCTGGGGCCCTGGTCCAGAGACCCAGCACCCGCTCTCTGTGCGGCCTTGCCCTGTGGGCCAGTGGGTGGGAGAGAGAGCAAGGCCAGATGGGCCGAGCAGAGCCCGGAGTGACGGGCTGGTGGTATTCGAGCCTATTTTTATTCACAAAAATCTGTTCTGTATTTTATTCAGCTTTGGGGCAAAGAGAGGTCAACTCTCTTCACCTCTGCTGTAAGATGAGAATAGTGCAGGAAATGAAATGACAGGGAAGCCAGCCGGGGAGAGGGAGAAAGGGCAAATTACAGGGAAATTAAAAACCTGTGCTCAGATCAGAGTGGAGGGTGTCAAAGCTCTCCTTCCACAGGGCCTTTCTCCCCAAGACCGCGGGGCCTGGAGATGTGAGCCCTGCTGCCATGCTCGGCAACCCCCGTGTGAGGCCCGGTGACTGGGCATGGTGGTCCGGCACATGTGCTGCCCCAGCCAGGCTTCCTGAGGAAGGGCCTGGCTCTGACTACTGCACCATCTCCTGGGCCTTCCGGGTCCAGTGGGGTCACTGGAAGGAACCTCCCCAGGGAGCAGAGCCCGAGAGCCTGACGTGCTGGCATATGGCCCGTCTTCACCTTCTTCATGGTTACAGAGTCCCTTCTGTGTGCCAGGCACCGGGGTCCTGTGCGTATGAGTCAAAAGGCATGAGATTATTTGGAAACAGATAAAGTAGCATCTGCTCCTTCGCTCCACAGAGGCATGACTTCAGCTCCTACGTGCCCTTCAAGGCCTACCTGCGATGCTGCAGCCTCCCCTCCCTCCCGGGATGGAGCAGAGACTGTGGCTGTGGTCCCAGCATCCAAGAGCAGGAATATGGCAGGCAGACAGCAGGTGCTCACTCTCCTCTTGACCTGGCGGATGCGGAGACATGGTCTCAGTTCCATCCAGAAAATAATCTTGGAACACCTGTTAAGTGCTGGGTATGGGGACAGGGGACAAGTTTCTACTCCCAGAGATCCAACAATGGGGGGGAGGAATAGACACGCTTGACTCACTTCAGCAGAAAGCAGAGTGAGAGAAAGGCTGAACGGAAGTTTCCACCAGCTCTGGGAGCACAGAAGAGAAGGGCTCATTGCCGTGAATGGGCCAGGGTGAGCTTACTGGGCAGGGAGGCATTTGGGTGAGGCCCTTAAAGACGAGCAGAATTTTATTTTATTTTGGTTTTGTTTGTTTGCTGCTAAAAGAAATGCAGTGGCAGAGCCCTGAAAGAGATGGGGGAATGGCATCCAGGAGGAAGAGTGGAGAAGCCAAATGGTGGCTGGGAACACTGACCTATTGTGGTACATTTGGGAAGCAGTGGGGAGCACCGTGAATTAGTCTGCTTGGGGACCCATCACACAAACCCCAGACTGGGGGCTTCCATGACAGAAACTTCTCTCTCACGGTTCTAGAGGCTGGAGGTCTGGGATCAAGGTGTTGGCAGGGTTGGTCTCTTCTGAGGCCTCTCTCCTTGGCTTGTAGACGGCTGCCTCCTTGCTGTGTCCTCCTGTGAGTCATCTCACTGTGTCTGCTGTCTCTCTGTATGTCCTAATCTCCTCTTCCTATAAGGACACCAGTCAGACTGGATTAGAGCCCACCCAAGCAGCCTCATTTCAATTTAACTACCTCTTTAAAGGTAATTTAAATACTCCAAATACAGTCAGATTCTGAGGTCCTGAGGGTTAGGACTTCAACACATGAATTTTAGGGAGACATAATTCAGCCCATGACAGGCAGCATGCCTGTCTGAAGGGGAGGCATGGGCTGAGGAGAGAGGAGCACCATGGTGGTGAGATGGGGAGAACCTTAGGTCGAGGCCAGATGCCATAATCTTCTGAGTGTAAGCCTAATTCATTTGGCTTTTATGTTATTGGTTAATGTTATCAAAACATGCCCTGTACCCTGCTGTGTGCTAATAGATGGTAAGCAAACAAAAGACAGACCTTGGTGTCCCATGGTTGAGCTTGGGAAACCAATTTCTTCCCCGCAGGTCCTCTCAGGGCCCTTAAGTATGCTAATGTGTGTTGTGAATTCTCAAGAGGGAAGCATGATCACTGAAACCAATTTTTAATAGCTAGGAGACACCACTGAAAATACCGGGGAGCCAGCAAAGATTTTTGAACAGAAAAGCAACATGACCAAATCTTAAGTTTCTCATGCACAGGAGTTGAAAACCTTGAGGTTGATGGGCCATCAGAGATGGTTAAACACCAGCCTCTGGGTGAGGTTATGTACCAGAAGGCCTGGCCTCCATGGTAGGGTAGCCTGTGTCTGGGCACAGCTCTCTGGAATCCAGGGGCACCCCTCTGCTGCCTCACCATCCCTTCTTCCATTCAACAAGTATAAATTAGGCCCCTACTGTGTACAGGCACTCTGGTCTGCCAGCCTGCTTGTCCCTCAACCTGGAGAGCCCTGCTTATTGTCTGTGTCTCTGGGCAGGTTTTCTGTTCCATGTGGATAAGGGAACTTCAAGGAGTCTGAAAGCACCAGCCATCTGGGCCTGCTGCCCTGGTCCCCTCTCTCCTCTTCAAGTATACGCCACACCCGATGCAAAGACCTAGGACACATATTAGGGTGACTAGGACACTCCTGGTACCTCAAGGCTGAGCTGAGGACCTGTTGCTCTAGGCAACAAAGCAATCACAGGAATGCAAGTGCAATCCTTCTGGAACAAAGGCCTCCATTTTCCAGCTCACAGGAGGCCCAGGAGGTGTAGACACATCCCTGGAGGCAGGCATTCTCAAGAATTCACAAGGTTCAGTTAAATGTGCTAAACTGGGGCAAATGGGACCCAAGTCTCAGACTCGGGCAGAGGAGCCGTGGGCCTGACAGCAGCAGGGACGGGCCTGCCCACACCCAGTGGCCTCAGGGACACAGGTGGGCCTGCCTGTTCAAAGGCTTTCTCCTCTCTGCCTGGCCTAAGTCAGGGCTTTGCCTGCATCCCCATTAAGAAGCCAGGGGTAGGATGCAGCCCTGCAGGAGCAGAGCCCTGATGCAGCCCTGCAGGAGCAGAGCTCTGGGGGAGCGGAGTGCACAGGGTTACAGGGAGGGGCTGGAGGAGGGTGACTGAGAGCTCTGGGGTGCTGGGCACCCAGACTGGTGGTAAAAGGCCAAGTCGGGCTGTCGGGCCGCAGCCTCTCAGCCAGACACCTCCGAGGCTGCTGGGAATTTCGATGCAGCAATCTGTGATTGGCGATTTGGGGATGCGGTCTCCTCCATATAGAAAAAGTCTGATTTTTTTTACTTGTGTTTTTGCCAGTAACATACGTGACTAAAACCCCTGTCTATTTCTCAGCCACAAGTTTCATTATCCCTGAGCCTGGATGCAGAGGGACACTTTTACCCACATTACTTAGTAACTACAATAAAAAAGAAAAATGAACAGAAAAAAAACAGAGCATTTCACACTGTATTTTTTTCTGCCACTACAACATGTCCCTGTGTCAAATGACCCATCAGAATGTCAGGTGCCCTCCAGGGCCAAGGGAAGTCCTCTTGCCCTGCACTCCCTTCACCCTCCCAACACCCGTGTGTTCTGATGCTCTCGGGGTGAGTCTGGCCTTGAGGCAGAAGAGAACCCCTTCCCACTTCCCTCACGGGACTTTCTCGGTCATTCCCAAGCATCACGGATCCGAGGAACAGCCTGCCCCCACTCAGTACACTTTCCTGGCCTGGCCAGCCTGTCATTGGCATTTGCTGGTGTTCATCTCCAAGGACTCAGATGGCATAAATTTATGGAGCCTTTCCTTCCCATTTTCCCTCTGGTTCTTTGGAGGAAAAAAGTTAAGTACCCAGCTTACTACCATGAGCTTTCCCTGCCACGATGGAACCAACGTCTTTGGGTGTCCCAAGTGGCACAGAAATCTAAAAAGACTGCAATCCCTCGGGCTCACGTCACCTCATCCCAGTCTGTGACCAAACGCCTGCAGCATACAAATGGAAGTTGACATGACTAAGCCCAGCTATGGCCCCAGGGAATTTCAATGTCCCCACGCTCCTGAGAAGCAGCAAGAGTCCTGGGCACTCCCAATCCTGACCTTGCATCCTGGCTCCAGACAAACAGCCTCCCACTCTGGACCACAGTCTCTTCTTCTGTAAAATAAACTCTAAGATTCCTTCCAATTCCCCAAGGCTATAATCCCATATGCCTACGGTTGAGTACCTGTAATGTTTATTTTTGGGGAAAGGGGATTTTTTTATTTTAGGACTTGAAAGTTTTAACTTCAGACTGATAGTCATTTTGGATGATTAATTCAAGGCTAAGTGAATAGCTAGACTATTGCTGTAGCCCGTTTTTTATGGGGAAAACAGAATGACTGGGGAAATTTCCTGTCCCCAAAAACATGTGTTTTGAGCAGTCTTTCTTCCTCTGCTTTGCATGTACAATGGGATTTTGCCCGTTTCTTCCACACTAGGGGGACAGGTCAGGGGGCCCCCGCTCCTGGCTCCCTTCAGAATGCAGATGCCTACAATTCTCAGCAACAGGGTGGAAGCAAGCAGGTGGTGAAACAGGAAGTGAGTGGCTCTGCTGACAAAGAGACCTGACTTCATACCAGCACCTGGTGCTCTGCCTGACGCTATGCTTCTGTCTAGGGCAACCTCACCCCGGGGCCGGGGGAGCGTCAGGCCCTGAGGACTCCTGACCTGCAAGCTTCACACAGCTTGGGGCCAAATGGTGACAGCTTGGGGCCAAATGGTCGAGTAACCCTTTGGGCATCACCACACTCCCATTCAGCTTTAAGACCTGCTAGATGCCAGGGGGCGGCCTGAGCCATGGGTGCCAGAACCATCTGGTGGTACCAGGAAATGTGAGCTAACCTTCGGTCCTTTTTCGAGAAAACAGTTGCTATGAAATAGAGCCTTGGATTAATGTGGTTTGTAAACGTAAAAAGTTGCTACTGAGGACCTCCGACCTCCCCAGATGTGTCAAAGTTCAATGCTGAGAGAAGGCTCTGAGAGAAGAAGGGCCCAGGCACTGGAGTGGACTTCAGGCCCTTGGATAGGCCGTGACATTGCCCAAGACCTTTGGAGTTTCACACCGAACCCTAATTCCAGGCTGTACGTCAGGTTGGCTGGGACGAGGCAGGGCAGAAAGCACAGGTGTTTCAGAACATCCAAGGAGTGCAACGTTGGCTGCTATGCAGAGCCCCGTCCGTGACTCTTGGAAGCCAATGAGGCCACATTTTCTGATGTGAGGCCAGGAAATCATGTAGGGTCCTCTTTGTTTCTCTCTGCAACTGGCCAACACGTGAAGTCCCGGGAACAAACTTAAACTCAAATTGTGAATTTCTAGGTCACACGAGGACACAGATTAATCAGAATATTTACCAAACGCTGTCAACACAAGCTGGAGGGAGCAGGCCTGTCGATGCCAGTGACATTTTGTGGATTTCTTGTAGCATGTTTTGTCCATCCTTTCCTTATTAAACATTCAAATCCTCTTCATGTTCTCTAAAACTAGATGCTGTCGTCTGCTCACCCGCTGAGCACCAGTAATCCAAGACACATGCCTGGAGCCACACTGGGCTGGAGGTCCCCAGGGCCCAGTTTCACCACATCATACACAACAGACACAGATGCACACACCAGGCATGTATCACGCAGATGCTACAAAGCATGCAAAGCCAGAAACCTCCCGTGAGACCCAGTCCCTTAGCCAAAACCCCGGAAGTTTTAGGCTGTCCTTGCAGAGCTGAACTATCCTGGCCCACAACACAAAACACCTGGTTCTCACAAGCGCCTCCCGACATTAACATGGCAAGCGCCACCCCATGTTTTCTATGGAGAAACTAAGGCCCAGCTGGTCCAGTCACAGAAGTAGTTTAGTAGTCAGGTTTCTTTTTCATTTTTCATGAAGTTTTATTAATATCTCGCAGACACATTTTCAGAGATCCTGAGCTACCCTCGGCCATCTCCAGTAGGAAAGAGTAGAAACGAAAAGGCAGAGCCAGTGCGGCACTAGGAGAATCTCCTGACTCTCAAGGTAACCGAGAGAGCCTGCCTCATCGTGACGGCTCCACTCTGCAGATGACACGGGTCTCGAGCGGTCAGCAGCTGATCTCAAGGCCCTGGAATTTAGTGGCTTGGCCACTGCACTTACGCTGTTTATCATGGCTCCTCAGCACAGGGCCCGACTTCAATCCCAGGCATTCTGGAATCTGTCTTTATGATAGGGAGTCTGATGCCAGGGAAAGCTTTATTCCAGCAGTGAGTGGACTCTACCCCAGTGATCTCATCCCTCCAACTGCCCGCGTCCCATCTGTGTGCCGGGCTCCAGGTGAGCTGACTCCCTCCTCGCCTGCCTGGTCCGCCTCTCATCCTCTGACCCGATTCCACTAGCGGACCAAACTGAACCAGGCTTCCACCTTCTCCAGGCAAGGACCCTGGGTTATTCACGTTATTTGAGTCCACAAGGTAGGACCAGAAAAATTTGTGAATGACAGTGATGCTGGAGATGATCTGTGATATAATTTCCAGCAAATAACCCTCAAGGACCCAGCGGCCATCTTTTCGACTGAGGATACCAACCCATCATATACTTTCATGTGAGATGAAATGAGATAATGTGAGATACTATATGTACAAATGCTTCATAAATTGTAAGACCTCATACAAACAATAATGAATACAGTCTCCCTTGCCCTGATCAGTGATTGGTCCATTTCTAATGACCCTTAGCTTTTGATTGTTATTTCCAATACCTGAGCCAGACCCATCTGCCCTGTCCGTCTTATCAGGAGTTCAAATTTTGATAGCCTATCCACCAGTTCCTCTGTTTTAGATAGCTGCAACTGGTCAGCCTAACGCTTTTCTGATGCCCAGACAACATTTATGTGGCACATTGGAGATGGTTCTTGAAGTAGTGGAGAGCCAGCTTGAACTAGACCTAAGCTTTGGTGTTGGTTCAGTATACGTTGTAGCTCTTCTCCAGGGCTGCCAGCTCTGGGTCCACCACTGGAGAACACGGCTGGTGACCTACAATCACATTTGAGCGGGACGCCACGAGCAGGCTCCCGAGCCCATCAGTAAGGAACTCTGAGTGAGCCACTCGCTGCAGGCGGGGGTTGAAGCCAACTCTTTGGAGCCGTCCTGTGTGGGCCAGGAAGAAGCTGACAGCACCGCTGGTCACCACGCATCTGGGGAAGCCGTCCAGGGGCCGGAGAGATCCTGACCGCCAGTGGAGACAGTCCCCATTCTCACTGTGCTCCACGAACAGCTTAAACTGGAACACGTTTCCAAGCACACTGAACGCCTACCACGTCCAGTTCCGTCTTCTCTAGGACATCCACCAGCACCTCAATCTTGGTCTTGTCGTTGAAGAGAAAGTCATCGTTCACCCAGAGGACGTATTTGGTGATGACCTGAGATATGGCCAGGTTCCTACCGGCAAACCAATCCTTTCCGTAAGGCATGGTGTAATATTCCACGTGGCTGTTATTAATTTTCAAGGGGCTCCTTGCTGTCATCAGCCACGATCACGGCCAAGTCTGGGTAATACTCACGTATGCTCCGGAGCACGGTCATGAGCTTGTGGAGATGGAGGAAAGTTTTGGTGGCAATGCTCACCAGGTCTCTGAGCTTCCTCTCTGGTCCAGGGTCATATAACTTGGGCATAACAGGAAGGCGGATGGTCACTGGAAACTTGGCCACTGAGACTCCAGACTCATCACACCCACCCTGCAGCGCTGGTACTCTGTGCTTGTGTATGTCACATGCTGGAGTATGAAATTCAAAAGCTTCCGGTTACTGGTCGAAGTGGTCAGCTGCTTCTGGCCTCTGCCCTGCAGCACACTGTCTGGGATGTCAGCAAGGGTGTCCAGTGTGCCCAGATAAGCTGTCGGGGTGACCTCGCAGAAGGGAGCATCTGGTCCTTCAAACTGGAGACCCGCACGAAGTCATCCCGAAACCCGCCGCCTCACACATTCCAGGCTGGTGGAGCTGGGCAGCCACCCTGCCAACTGTCCAGCCCTTGGCACCCTAGTAGTCACTTTAGTAGTCAGTCAAGGTTTAGGTTAAAAGCAAAGAAAGGGTTCTTCCCCTACCCGTAGAGGAAAGGGGCTCTTCCTGGCCTGAGGGAGTGCCAGCAGCCCAGGCCTTGCCTCTGCTCTCTGTCCCAGTTTGGGGACTGACCACTGCTCACCACTGCCCTTCTTACATACCACCTACTCAGAGTCTGGCAAACCCTAAACTTCGGCCATAAAGGTCACATTCTGATGGCCGTGCTATGCTGAAGCTGGCTCGTCCCGCCCCCCGACAGCCTGTTGTTAAATATGCAGGAAGCTTGCTAGTCAGGTGTTTAAAGGTCGGTTCATGAAACTGACCGTGGTGGGAACATTTATACCATGGAAATCAGCAAATGCCAAATGCCACACATCAGGGACTTTTTTTTTTTCCTAGAAAGATAGTTCATCAGCACATCACTGCTCGCCAGAGAGAATCACCCTGACTTCAATAAGACCTCAGCACTGGGACTTTCCTGGTGGCACAGTGGTTAAGAATCTGCCTGCCAATTCAGGGGACACGGGTTTGAGCCCTGATCCGGGAAGATCCCACATGCCGCAAAGCAACTAAGCCTGTGAGCCACAACTACTGAGCCCACGTGCCACAACTACTGAAGGCCACGCACCTAGAGCCCGTGCTCCACAAGAGAAGCCACCGCAATAAGCCCGCGCACTGCAACAAAGAGTAGACCACACTCACCACAACTAGCGAAAGCCCGCACGCAGCAACAAAGACCCAACGCGGCCAAAAATAATAAATAAATTAATTAATTAATTTATAAAAAAGACCTCAGGACTTCGTGAGCAGAGGGGATTTCTCTCAGGATTCACGGTGCATACAACAGAACCCGACTCTGGTAAGCAGACAGGGGATTTTGGGGATGGATGTCAGAGAGCTTACAGAATCCATAGGATATCTGGAGAATCAGAATCAGGAAAACAGGCTGGAACTGAGCACGGCCAGTCAGGGTGTGCCAGACCGGGCCACCGTGCGGCTGGATGCTCGCGTCGCAGTTCTGCTGCCACAGGGCCCTGAACCTCAACCCCGAGCACCTCCCCCTCAGCCAGAGAGAAGTCTAAGCGCACCTGCCCCTTGACAGCCCTTGCTCTGGCCCTGAATGGGTGCATGTGATTGGCTGACTTTAGATCGTATCTGCAACTCCCAGAAGTCAGGGTCATGAAGAACAATTCTCAGGCCTTTTCTGCTGCTGTAGCAGGAGGTAGGAAGGTGACAACACGAGCGGATTTGCCAAAGAGAAGAAATACTGAGAATGCCCTCTGCAGAAAGGCTCTCCCGAGCCTGTAGGCTGCTGAGTTGATTGGTCCTAGAGCAACAGAAGGGAGTGAGAGCCTTAAAGTGTCCTACCCTCAAATCTGCTCCCACCCTGACATAAGTTCTTCCCTCCTCTGCCCACCTAGTTGTGATTTTTACAACCAAAATCTTGCTTTTAGTGAATAAGATCCCTTTCTGAAATGAAATAGCCTTCCCAGATACATCCAGGGCTTGGGTGGCATATTAGTCACTCACACCTTAGCGTGGATCAGTTTAATCTGACATTTTCCCCTTATCCTTTTCATTCAGCTCAACTAAAAGAGTGGGAGTAATTCTTGATCACATACATTAGTGGAAGAGTTAAGCATGGATAATCCAGAACAGGTAATCCAAGAAATATTTCCATGTGGCTCTGCGATAGAGCATATGAGTCATTCATTATATAAAGGCATTAGAACTGCCTGTGTAAATTATGAGCACAATGGATGGAGAAAGGGCTGTCATAGTCCATAAGTCCAGTGGTGCCTTTCAGCTTACAGACTGTAAAATCAACGACACCCCTTGGAGTTGTGCAGTGCACAACCTATACAACTGTATATGGTAGCCCTAGTGGAGACTGTTCAGGGCTCTCTGAGCAGGAAGGGAAGAAAGCTAAGAAGAAACACCACCAAAGACCCCATAGAATTGATCTTATCACTGGGAGAAGATATATTACAAGATTTACTACATAAAACGTAAACATATGCACAGCACATGAACACTTATAATAAGGCATCTTCACACTCATCCAGACTCACCCTAATTCATCTAAAAAGAATCCGAGAAGAACCAAAGAACTTCTCAGTGTTTAACTATGCTTATGAAAAACAAAACATTAGAGATCTTTTCATCATTCAAGGATGTGCTGGTGGGAGGAGGGAGGGGCTGCTGGTAGACAGGTGGGATGACACTGAGCTGCTCAGAAGCCTGGTCCTCAGGTTGTCGAGTGACAAGGGGCTGAGAGGAGAGAAGCACACAGCCCGCCCTGCTCCCCCGAAGGCATGTTCCTTTATAACATGTGAAAGGAACTTACAGAGTAACAAGTACCCGATGCAGGAAGACTTTGGTCTCTAAGTGATCCCATGTTTGCAGCCTGTTGTTGATTTTACCCAAAGGAAAGGAAACAAATCACCACTTTTCTCTTGGAGGCCATGGTTGCAGCCCTGCCTTGGTTTTCTTGCCATCCCAGCAGACCTGGCGTCCAGGGCAGGAGTCAGAGCTCAGCCAGGTGCAGACCGTACAGCAGACCTCAGGAGACATGTGGGCCCATCAGCCTCGGACCCGGGCACTCTGTCTCGTGAGCTCTCTGGTTCAACTGAAATCAAGCTGGACTTGGGCCGCCAAGTCCAGAAAACAAGGTCTTAGCCTGTGGTTAGGAGGCCTGGGCGCTAATCCTGCTGCCACCCAACTCACGGGGTGAGCTAAGAAAGCCCCTTCCCTTTCTGGGCCCCAGTTGGAGGCTACTGGGGCTCTTGCTCGTTCCCGCCATGGCTGCTGAAGTGCTCAGGCTGCTCTAGAGACCTCTGTCTGATCCATAACTGCACACACCACACAGTGCTGACCTCAAGCACATACATGGAGCTGGACGTTCCCTTGGGCCTCCTCCTCTTGCCACCTCCCAAAGACCCATTCTCTCAGAGTCAGTCCAGGCTCCCAGTAGCCTGCCACCCCAGGAAGGCCCTCACAAGGATTAAACGTGAAAAACAAAAGCAGGTGAAGGAAACTCAGGAAAATATATTTTATAATCCCTCAGGGGAAATGCCTTTTCAGGCATGTCACAAAACCTCGATATCCATAAAATAGGAGATCGACAACTTTGCCTAGATTTCCATATTAAGAAGAAGAACACCAAACAGCAAAAGCAAAGATAAATGAAAACCTAGAAGAAAATATTTGGAACTTATATCACAGGTAAAAGATTAATTTCCTTGAGACTTAAAAAGCTCCTTTGGAGTTTGAAAGATCTAATAACTAGTATCCCTTTTCCTACCAAAATTCCAAACCAACCTGTAATAGGCACAGGAATAGGTAAATGAGGACCCCAAAACCAGCTTTATTACTCACAGAGCTTTGGAAGGACATACTTTAGGTATGCAAACAATGGGCCTCCTAATGCCAGACCCTGGGATGAAGCATGTCTGCCCCCAGATCACAGGCAGCTGTGGAAACTTGCACGCCTCACCTGGCAAGGGCAGGGCCTCTGTTGCTAAGTGGACTGCAGAGCCAGGGGCCACCAGGAGCACCTGTGTTCTGCAGGCAGGCAGATCCCAAAGGGCAGGAAGAGGGAGGCAAGGCCTGTCCACTTCCTCCTCCCAAACTTACCAATCAGATAATTTACTTCTCTTCCCCACAGTTGAAGTGAGTGAAGGGGGAGAGGGTCAGAAAGAGAACAAGATTTACATTTACCGATGTCCTTTCACTCGGAAATATAAAGCATGGAGAAGGGAAATCCTCCCCCCCGCTTCCAATAAATTCGAATAAGTCAGTAGAAGGAGAGAAATAGTACAATAGAAAAATGGGAGAAGATGTGAACAGACCATGCATGGAAAAGGAAATTCAGATACGCATACAAACATATGTGAAAGATGCAAAACCTCACTCACATTATAAAAATCCAAATTACAGCTACCATGAAATATCACTCTGTACTTATCAAACTGGCAAAAGTCAAAAAATTTGTCACCACGTTGTGTTGGTGCAAATGTGGGGAATCAACACCCTCAGACATTGCTGGGGAGATGGCATAGCTTTTATGCAGGACAGTTAGGCAATAGGAATCAAAATTCAAAAGGCAATTACCTTTGACCCAGCAAATGCACTTCTAGTTATTTATCCTACAGATTTGAGATATGTGATATTCATGGCAGTATTGTTTTTGTAAATGCAAAAGATTGAAACCAACCCACATGTACATCAATAGAGGACTAATAAATCAAAGTACATCAATGCAATATAATAATATAGAGCTATAAATATATTTAGGTAGTTCTGTATGTACTAATATGAAATGATCTCCAAGGAAAGTCACGTGAAATAAAGATACAAAATATTTTGTACAGAATGGTACCAGGTCCTTAAAGAAAATAATATATGTGCTTAGATATGCATAGACTCCTCCTAGAAGTTCACATAAGGAACTGGTTCCTTTAGACAAACTGGGAGATGGGGGATAAAGTGAGTAGGAGACCCACTTTTCACTGCATCATTGTATGATGACAAGGGCCCATAGGATGAGTAAGGTAGGCTATCTGTCTCTTCCTACTTAATGTGAATTTTCCTTAATGGATGACTTTCACCTAGTGGAGAGCTGCTGTCATGATGTGGTAGGTTTGGAAAGAGGCTGCTTTTGGAGCTGAGGCTCTTGGGGGAGGCAACAGGCCTTGTGGGCCATCAAGATAGTGGGTTTCGAGTAGCCAGAGGCCAAAACAAACACACACAGAAGAGCTAAGTGTAAAAGAGGGATCAGAGATGAGGACACACCTCATGAACTAAAAGGCTGGGTCTGCTAAACTCTTACGGTAGAGGCAGACATGTCTGAGGACAGGAAAATGCATGCCCTGCTGTTCAGAGCACCTGCTTCAGAGCTGCGAATGAAGACAAAGGACCTTTGAGCCACAGCCTCCTGACTCTTTGCTCCCCAGCCACTGTGGCAGCTGTTGAAATAGCCCTTCCATCCCACTAGAATCTGGAGAAAAACATCCTGTGAGGAAACCACAGCAAAGAGAAATTGTTCACTGTGGGCCATTCGTCAGTGGGAAGCCTCTGTCACAGAGCTCCACTCCTGGAGCTAAAGACTGCCCCCAAAGGGCAGGCATCACAATGCACGGCCCCCGTCAGGAGCAGGAACATCCAACACTGCCAAGGGATCAGTGCTGCTGCTGAAGAAGCCACACAGCATGCACTGCCCACAAGGCCAGACCGTACAGCTGCAAACCAGGGTGCATCCATGAGGGTATGTGTGACAGTTGACTATGTGTCAACTTGACTGGGCCACAGTGTACCTGATATGTGGCCAGATGTCATTCTGGGTGTCTGTGAGGGTGTCTCTGGATGATATTAACATCTGAGTCAGTAAACTGAGTAAAGCAGACTGCCCTCCCTAACACAGGTGGGCCTCATCCAATCAGTTGAAGGCCTGAATAAAACAGAAAGGCTGACCTTTTCTTAGGGAAGAGGGCACTCCTCCTGCCCCTCTGTTTGAACTGGGACATTGGTCTCTTCCAGCCTTCAGACTAGGACTTGGCGCACACAAGTGTTCTGGGCAGTCACTGCTTCAAAGTCTTCTGGCTTCTGTCATTTCCACCACACGCGTGGGTGCAGCAGCAGGAGAAGAGGGAATGTGGTTGACCGCTACTGTGGTGCACTCCGAAAATGCCTTCACTGACTTCAAACCTCAGCTCCCTTACCAGAGACCCTTACACCCATGAATGCTCTGTCCTAATCTGTCCAATTAACCTCCCTAATAGACCATAGGTTATAAACCCTAGGGTCCACAGGGACCCGGCTGGTAACAAAAATGTCTGAAATGTGAGTGGTGGAGACTGTGCCAAGGTGGAGAGCGGGTACCCAATCAAGCACATGCAAATTCAAATTTTTATTAAACAACATGCTGTCAACACAAAACACATCATTGTGTAACCTTGTGGGCTATAAGCTCCCCATGGCTAGTTACAATGAAAATTAAGTTTCAGATCAAAATAATGACAAACAATAGCATTGCAATTAACAACCAGGAACTTCTCTAAGGTAGAGTGCGAAATAAAAATCCTTACAACAATCCCATGAGGGAGGCGCTACTATTATTTATTTTACAGGTGAGAAAACTGAGGCACAGAGAGGTTAAGTAGCTTATCTAAGATCACACAGCTCGTAGTATTAGAGTCAGAACTTGAACTTAAGTATTCTGTCTGCAAAGCCATTGAAATTGGGCTTGTTGTGAATTCAAAAGCTACAAGAGAACTGGACTCTGTTACACAGAGGCATGATTATTTACATCTCTGGCTATATTCCTACAAAGTGCCCTGGAATCCTGAGCGTACATCCAGGGATTTCCAATCCCTATAGAGAACCAATCCCTGTCAAGAAATTCCCTCTTTTATCAATGGGGTTTGCTTGGTGGATTAGCTGGATAATTGACTCTGTTCTCTCCTTTCTTCAGTGTAGATGGACACAGTGACCAGTAAAAGCCAATGTCTTTCTGACTTGAAAGCCAAGGCTTTGCTGTGGTAGGATGCTCACGATGTGGAGGGCTTTCTCCACACAGCTTTGTGACCTTGAGCAAGTCCCCAGGTCATGAGAGCTTTCACCTGTGAGCAGATCAGGCTGGAGGAGATGTTCTCTTAGGTTCACCTGGGCCCATGAGACAAAGTTAAAAGGAGGGTTTTAGGGCTTGGCTTAGTCAGCGCAGGCTGCTATAACAAAATACTATAAACTGGGTGGCTTAAACAACAAACATTTCTCACAGTTCTGGAGGCTGGGAAGTTCAAGATCAAAGTGCCAACAGCTTCAGTGTCTGGGGAGGGCCCTCTTTCTGATTTGCAGACAGCCACCTTCTTGCTGTGTCCTCCCATGGCAGAGAGGGCTCTGGTCTCTTCTTCTTCTTGTAAGGGCACTAATCCATCATGGGGGCTCCACCCACATGACCTCATCTAAACCTAACTATCCCCCAACTACAAATACTATCACATTGGCGATTAGGGCTTCACATCATGAATTTGGAGGGGTGGGGCCACACACATTCCGTCCATAGCAGAGCTGACAGCTGAGTATAGTTGCTGAAAACACACCTTGAAAGAGTGTACCATGCTTATCACACAACTTCATGGCAGCCTTCCCTGGCCTTCCTTTCTGTCTGACCACCTGCTTGCTAGCTAACGGCGTGTATTATAATTCTGGGGAACCTCAGTCCTATCGTCCAAGTCTCCATTCCCAGACCACTGCATAATCTGAGCCTTCACACCCAGTGAGGGCTTTGAGCACAAGCCAGAGGGTAACTAGAAACCCCTTTACTCTTGTGGTTCCTAGATTCACCCCCTGAGGACCTGCATGTTCGAATTTTGTTGTTGTATCCATTTGCAAAAAGCCAAATAAAGAACTTGCACCTGAAAAATATTGAACCTTATATGGTACTTGGAGTTCCAGGATGTAAAACTAGAGGTTAATCATATACTCCTGCACAGGGGAGAGAGCTGAGGAACTAGAGAAGTAGCTTTCCAAAGCACACAGCTGGCCCTGGATATCTTCCCAGCTCTGCTGGAGAAGGAAGGGTAGGTTGCTCCCCAGGGGCCAGGCAGCCAACGCTTCCCCAGGCAAGGTGGCCAGCCAGAAGAATTCCATAGTCCAAGGTCTCTGGCAATCCTGAGGTCCGGCATGCAGGTTGGGCAGGATGCTGCTGCTACAGCCTGGAGCCACTGCCCACCACCAGCTGGTGGTGGCACTGGAGGCCTCTCCAAAGGGCATGGCTTGTGGCTCTCATGACCATATAAATAGCCAAAAGAGCTATTTAAGTGATCAGTGATCTAAGTATCTATTAATGCTCAACAAGCCACCTCCACCCAACGGCATTAAACAACGATCCCTTATTATTATTATTTCTCATGGGTCGAGGAGTTGAATGGGCTCCGCTAGATGGTTCTCATCCAGGTCCCTCATGCCATTGTGGGCAGGCAGTGGCTGGGGCAGGAGAAGTCTCTGAGGCTTCCTCCCTTAAGGGAGGAAACTGGGACCTCAGCTGAACACTCCCAGCATGGCCTTTCCATGTGGCCTGGGCTCCCTTACTTTAGTCTTCATTAAGGTTCTGCTCTGCGATGGGAGATACGGGGAACAAGGAGGTTTAGACCATGGTATCCATCCTCCATAAATTCAGTCTCACTTGGGAGACGGCAACAACAACAAAAAAAAAAATCAAGAAAACTAAAGAGCCACAGGAGGTAGCAATGAAGCAGGCAGTGTGGGCAGGGAGGGTGAGAGGAGTCGATTCCAGCCTAGAGGAGGAGCGACCCGCCAAGGGAATATGCTGGGAGTGGGTCATAAACTTACACCGTCGGCACTATCTTCGGTGCTGCCATTCTTCCCATTGCTGTTAGCAAGTCTGTTTACTTTGCTTGTGTTTCTTTTGCTCTGTGTTGCTGTCAAACTGGAGTGAGTAGAACAGGTGATGAAAGTAGTGTTTGGCCCATCATGTAGGAATGGAGGGGAAAGATATAGGATGCACTAACTCCTGCCCAACTTTAGGCATTTATTCTTCTCATGGGGGGTTGAGGTCACCCACCTGAGGGAAGCAGAGCAGTGCAGAGCTGGTATGTGGGATGCAGGGATTAGAGCTAACACAGGAGGCCCTGTCTAAGGCAGCTGAAACAGCCCAAGGGGTGTCCGAGTCACATCCTAGGACAATATGCAGTGTCACCCATCTTGGTAAACAAAGCTCATATGATGAGCCCAACGTGTACGGGCTGGCCCGAGAGTGAGAGGCAGCCAAAGGCCAGAGATGGTTGAAACTGTAATCAAACAAGGGCTCCATCACGAGCAAAGGGAGCAGGGTACGGAGTGCCTGGTTTTGCCTTTACTGAACTTAAGCCATGCGGTGTGTGGGTGAGTCAGACTGTATGCCAAATGACCTGACCTCTGCTTCAACAATAGCAATGACGGTCAGGACTGACTGCCTACCACGTGGCAGGCACTCTGCTAAGCACTTCCTGTGCAAATTTCCTTTAATCCTCTTAACAACCCTGTGAGGGGTTATTATCCCCATTTTACAGATGAGAAAACTGAGGCTCAGAGAGGGGAAAGTATTTGTTCATGATCAACAGTTAACTCTGACCCTTGGCAGTCAGACTCTGCCCCAAAAGGAGCTTTCACTGGGGCCACCACGCAATGCACCTGTGACGGTGGTGGGTTTTTTCCTTTTATTCCCAATGAGAAAAATGGAAAATAAGAGACTTGCCTGAGCTCCAACAAAGCGGGTAAGTGGCAGAATAGGGATCTGAGCCCATTCTAATTCCCCAATCCAAGCTCTTTCCACCACTCCAAAGGCTCTTATTTGTGGGGTGTCCTCTCCTGCAGACTCGAATGGCCTGGTACAAAGTTAAGGAGGAAAAGAATGCAAAACAGAGCTCCTCATAGCCCCAGCCGGGGGAAGAAAGCAGATCGTTAACGGAGGTGAAGGGCAGGGCAGGGAGCAATGCTAACCATATGCCATCTCCCATTTTTCACTTAAAAAAAGAAAATCACCTTGTCATTTTTTTAAATTACCTGTCCTGAAGGGGGAAAGGAGCAGGTACTCCAAAGGGCTAGGCACCTGCTTTCCTCACCGTCTGCTTCCAATCTGTTATCTGGCCTGGTGCATGTCTCCTGTTCCCAGGATGTTTTAAGGGGCCTTCCTAGCTGGGTCCAAAGAAAACATTCATTTTGATTACAGAAAAGAGGCGCATCTGCTAGCCTGGATTTGTGGGAGAGCCCATAATCCCTGCATTTTACCTCCTATTAGCCTTCTTCTCCAGGAAAGAAATGTCCTACTCTTTAAAGTCGAGGCCATAAAATTGTGACAGCTCGCTTGCAAACAGAGCTGATTCTGGAACATGAAACAGCCCTTCAGATAAAATATACAACTCAGGTGTGGGAGTGAGAGGGCTGAGGTTTTAAAACTGAATCAGCTGTTAGTTACATTTTGTTTTATGGCTCTATCTGGGCAGTTCCCTACTGTAGAGCATCACCAGTTCCAACATTTTGGACATATTTCCCATTAGCCCTTTATTTGAAATTTTATGCTTCCCCTCATAAAAACCTTCAGCAGATTAATGTGCTTGGGATGTTTATTTATAAGTACAGCTGGTCTCCCTTCAAGTTGCTTTTATTGTCGAGTTGCCTGAGTGTGCCCTTTGTGTAGCAGCAGAAGGGTGGGACAGCAACCCAGCAACTAGCATTATCGCAGAGATGAGGAGACACATGGCGAGGGTGGGGTCGGGGGTGATGGAGGACACCAGGCAGGCCTTTGAGGTTTGCCACGCAGCGAGGCACTTGGGAGCCTTCTGTGGCCTGGCTGCCATTATATGCATTGGGAACAGGCTATGTGTGGATGGAGGTACAGATGGAAACTGAGACAGCCATCCTCATCTCCCAGAAGGACCTATCCTGTGGACCCTTCCCTTCAAGACATCAGGAGTGGCTTGACTTTGTTCAGGTAGGAGCTATTCACCCTTGAGCTGAAGAAGAAGATAAAGTACTGACCAAGATTGCCAGTATTACTCTAATCTTGGATGAAGAATCATCACTTCTTTTACAAGATACATGATAATCAAATGTCTCGTAAATTTCTAAATTTGTACCATTCTTTCCTCCTTCCTCCTGCTTCATTATTTTTGCACTAAACGTGAGCAATATCGTTATGTTTTAAAAGGTCAGGTCTTTAATCAGGTTTTTTTGGTGTGTGTGTAATTTTATTAAGGACCACCAGATCGTACGGTCTTTTGCACTTTTGGCTTCTTAGGTCTTACGCATCATAGGAACACTCTTAGCAACATCAGGGATGAGTATTCCTCCAGCTTCTGCTGTCTTTCCCCAGAACTGGAGGCAACGATTAGAAAGTTCTGCCTTCTGTTGGTGTCAGATCTACCTCTCTACACAACTCCCATCTTGCAAGTCCTACGCCTGTCCTCCGGGCCACACAGCCTATTTCCTCTCCTTCTTCCCTTTGAGAGATTTAAGGACCATGCTTAGTCCCCCCAAATCATACTTTTCCCACGCAATATGTCCTGTGCTCTCCCATGCTCTGAGTGAGAATCCAAACGAGGGCTGGCCAAGTTAAGTCTTTTCCATCTTCCTTCGACTAATGGTTTCTTCTGCCAGCAAGACCACTAAGCCCTTGCCACACACGCCAGCCACCATGCGGTCATGTATTCTTGGCAAAGACTGTCTCTGAACTCCTGCTTCTGGGCTACAGAGAGAAATATATATATATATATTTTGCAGTACACGGGCCTCTCACTGCTGTGGCCTCTCCCGTTGCGGAGCACAGGCCCTGGACGCGCAGGCCCAGCGGCCATGGCTCACAGGCCCAGCCTCTCCGTGGCACGAATCCGTGTCCCCTGCATCGGCAGGTGGACTCTCAACCGCTGCGCCACCAGGGAAGCCCAGAGAGAAATATTTTTTATCAGTCAGATGCCTTTTGATTACCCAGGAATTATAAGAGGCAGCAGACACTGAAACCAAAGAAAGAAGGAAAAAACTTTATACCAAATGGCAAGAGACTGATATTTGTCTTGCCCTCGCTCCCAGAAATGTTTGGTGATGCCCAATAGTGCAAGAAAATGCAGCCCAAGTATCAGATAATAAAAGTCATTCATGTGGTCTTTGGAGAGACAAATGCCCCATCCCCTGCCAAACTCTCTATGAACCCCTCACCTCCTTGCTGTGTAATTGGTTCTCAAAGGCCCTCTGAGTGTCAGGAAACCCTTGCCCGCCCTCCACATCTCAGAGGCCAAAGGAAGCCGGGGTAAAAGCGACTGTGGTCAAGGCCTCAGGTCATTTAAGGGAAAAGATGAACAGCTGTTGGCATAAATAATCTCTTTGAAATATTAATGATTTTAACAAAGATGTAGCCCTGGGACCTAAAACTCTCCATTATACCCATGGCAAGACAGAAGGCCCTGGGACGTTGGGAAGAGCAGAGACCCATCCACCAAGCATTTGGGGCCTGGATCACACCATACTTTGGGCACTCGCTGGGAAAAGTCAGTGTGACCCTCCTGATAAGGTGTCCCGATCACACATGACCTCACTTCCATCAACCCCATCTACCTGGTTAAGCTCCTGGGTCTAAGTCCTTTTTTCCCCCAAACTGGTCAAGCTTACAGATGACAGTTCCTTAGGAGAGAGAAGACCTTCTATAGGAAAAGTCTGGAAGCAAAGCTGGGCTATTTCCCATGCTGGCCTTCACCCTGTCAGGCACTCCTGGCAAAGACCAAGGATACTCTGGACTACCGGAGGGTGAGGGCTCTGACTTGGGATGACCAGGGAAGACGCCCTAAAGAAGAGGCCTGGGGAGGGAGGGAGGTGGAAGAGGCAGTGCTTGAGGAATGGGAATGGGGCGGGGGGACCCTACTTGTCAGTCAGCAGTGTACTTGAGCAGGGATAAATGGGCACACTCACTGTACAAAACTGTCTGACTCAGAAAAAGACTTGGTACGTGTGAGCATCTGTGCTTTCCACGGCTGGGCTAATCACAGCACAGAACTCCAGTGCTTAAGAAACAAGAGGGAAGAGAGATGGGAACATATGTATATGTATAACTGATTCACTTTGTTATAAAGCAGAAACTAACACACCATTGTAAAGCAATTATACTCCAATAAAGATGTTAAAAAAACAAAACAAAACACTTCTGGCCCCTCGGAAGGGCTGGAGTCTGTTTTGATCTCTCCCGCCACACACCAGGGGCTCACCCCTGCCCCCCCAGCACTGCCCAGGACCCTTAGAATGCTGGGCTCTGACTTCAGGGAAGCGAATCCTAGGAGGCGCCTTCTTCCAGCTGAGACAACCCAAGGACTGGGCTCTTTCCTTATGAGAAGCAATGGAGGGAATTCCCTGGCAGTCCAGTGCTTAGGACTCCTTGCGCTTTCCCGAGGGCCTGGGTTCAATCCCTGGTCAGGGAACTAAGATCCCACAAACCGTACAGTGCAGCCGAAGAAGAAGAAGAAGAAGAAGGGGAAAAAGCAGCAGCAACAGAACTACAATCCTGGCTCTTGGACTCCGAAAACTGCAGCTCTGGTGCTCTGCAGCCCTAGGTGGCCTCCACCAAAGTCAAATGATTCAGCCAACTCCCAGGGAGAGGGAGAGGGCGAGGCATACAGGGAAGGACTGCTCAGAGGACTCATCAACCACCGGCCTTGCAAGGACAAAGCTTCCTTCCAGAATTGCTTCCAACCGGAGCTGAGTGTGCATTTCACAGACAACTTGAATGTAAGGGACTTTGGTTGTTCTCTACTGCCGAGCAGGACAGACCTTTACAGACCATCAGGTTCATCTGCTGCCACTGAATAGGGCGAGAGTCCAGTCAAACCTCCCAAATAAATAAGAGCCTTTCCCAAAGCTGGGACTCATAGAACAAGAGGTGGTTTCCACAAAACGTCCCAGTGTTCCTATGCTCTCCCAGGCCTCAAAGCCTACCTCATTCAGTCAAAATATCTCATACACACACACACACACACACACACGCGCACACACACACGCACACGCACACATGAAAGCGTACCCAGCCCAGTGTGTCTTAAGAGTATAACTACTCCCCAACCTACTTTGCAGGGTTTCATTCACTTGCCAAGTACGGCTACTTGACGCATCCTATTTATGAAGAAACTGTTCATTGAAACAGAGCCAGCCGCCCTCCCACAAAAGACTCTGTAGCCAATACAGTGTGAGTAATACCATGAGCATACGTGTAGGCATGTGTGAGCGTGGGTATGGGGGGCACCGGGCAACTTGGCTCCAAACAAATCTTGGGATTGTGTACATCCTGCATGACACACCCAGGCCAAGTTCTAGGGCTCCCACAGCCTCCAAGAGGGTGTGGGCAACAGGCCGGTGGCACAAGGCCAGGAAGCAGGGAAGAGAGGAAAGTATCTCTCAGGGGTCTGGCAAGAGTGGCTGCAGCCCCTGGAAGTGGCCCCCTCTAATGCTTTGGGGGTTCAGGATCCTGCCCATCTTATTATCTCTCTCCTCCAGGGAGGGGCAACTAGCAGCTCTGGACTCTTGTGTCCCACGCAAGGCAGCCTCCTGTGGCACTGTCATCTACGGCAGTCTCCTTATCCCTGATTCAAGTTCCCCCCACCATGGGCCCCCAGGTCTGTCCTCATGACCTCTCTGTAGCCAGGCCATTCCTGTTCTGATTTTGTGTAGTCAGCTTTTTAAAAATAGGTTGTTTCACAGTTACCAAAGCCAGAGGTGTTTTATTTCCTCTTTTTTATCAAAAAAAGTAAAAAGCACCTATAGTATCATCCCTTCAACTTGTGCAGACCATTGTATTTATCATTCCATCCCATCTGGCTAGATTTTTTTTGAGATTATCTCTAAACTATATATAACAGCTAATGGAATATGGGAGAAAGCGTTAGTCTCATAAAACAGTGGGGAGAAGTAAATGAGATCAGGAATGAGAAGAGCTTTGTAACTGACCTGGTGCAGGGCATGCTGAAATTAACGTGATCATTCCCACCAGGTCCCTGTCATCTGGACCACCAAGGGCACTCTTTCCTACCACGAGGGTCTCCTGCCTGGACTTCAAATGCTGCCTGCTGGAGGTTGACCAGAGAAGATACCCTCGGGTCCTTCGAAGCCTTGGGAAAGTCACTGCACCTCACTGGGGCTGATCAATGGAGGGACTCCAGAGTTGTCAAAAGACAACAACTCTGAGTTCCCATCCAGCCTGATGTCCTACAAATCATTGGTCCAGATTTGCGCATCAATGCCCTGGGAAGGACAAGGGCTCCTGCAGGTTCTCAGGCCCAGCTGATCAGATCTTTCACATGCGTGCGACCAGATGCAGATGGGGCGTATAACATTCACACAAGTGAAAACAGTCACCTTCCTTGCAGGTTCTGGGCTGCAAAAGGTGAAGGGAACTCATGAATTCTCTAGTTCATGTTTCACTTTAGATTAGAAGAAAAACCACAGAAAAATAAACCGTGTCAATCAGCCCCGCTGTGTAAACAAGTGATTGATGATAACTCGTGAGACAGTTTGCATTTCTTTATGGAGTGGCCAGCGACAAAGACCCCCAAACAAACCTTCTCTTTTACGGTTATTTGGAAAAGGAGCGAGGGAAGCATTGGTTTTACCTCTGGGAGCTGCTACAACCAGTCCCTCGCTCCCCGGACAGCCTCTCTGGCGCATCAAGCCTGTGGCTTTTCTACTGTGTGGTCACCAGCAGCCTGCGTGGGTTGGGGTGAGGCCTTGTGAGCACTGCTCCCCAAGGCCCCCACCCTCAGGGGCAGGGCTGGGCTCTCCTCCTTAGGAGAGAGATCCTAAGGTGCCTGCTCGTTCACAAGGCACCTTTGTGCAAATTAGAAAAAGCCGGCCCCCATCTTCCAGATGCAATTCTGGCTTGGAAGACAGACAGAGCCTTTGCAAATTAGAAAAAGGTGCCCCTACCTCCAGATCAGTGGTCTGCAAACTTTCTCTATCAAGGGCCAGATAGTAAATATTTTAGGCTTTGTGGGCCAGGAGGTCTCCATTGTCACACAAAAGCAGCCATAGACAGCACATTGACAAATGAGCGTAGCTGTGTTCCAAAATGTTTTTATTTATAAAAACAGGCAGTGGACCTGATTTGACCCACGGGCTATTGTTTCCCAGCCCCTGCTCCAGGCGGATTGAGCCAAGCACCAGCTTGGTAAATGGGACACAGGCTAGAACTTGCCCACTGATCACCCCTTTGACTAGCTGCTCTTGTGCAAAAGCTACACAATCCTATATGGTGGCTCTTCCCTGAATCCCCAGGGTGCTGGGAACCTAAGGGGACACACTTCTTAGACCTGGAATGGACCAACCCAGTGAGTCTTAGCATCCTTAATCCCCAACTCTCTCCTGCTCTTACTGCCTCCAGATCTTCTTGCCAATCAGAATGCCAATTCCCTGCAGACCCAAAGCCTCTTCCTCATTCCACTGAGTAGCCCCAAGCCAGTGACCTGCACTGGGCCTGGATTTTAAAACCACACTTCTATTTACTTGAAGAGATAAAGACAAGGTCTATGAAGACAGGAAATCCAGCAGAGCCAGATCTCAAGGATTCTCACATGGGCAAAGCTGCCTGTCTCCTGAGACCTCTGCTTTGGCAAAACACCAATTAACCAACAAATAATCGGTTGGAGTGGAAGATTAAGACAGTTGGCAGAAACAAGTTATTTCTGGACATTTTCCAGTTATTTTTCCAACCAATCTTCCAATTATAATTAGAATATAGTTGTGGCTTCATGTAAACACTGGACAGTCCACAACCTTGCAATACAAGCAAAGTCTACAGAAAATTCATTTCTTAGAGCACCAAAGGGCAGCCGTGACAGTGGTTCCCAGGAACACTGGTCTGACTTTAAGTGGACTACTCCATTACTCACCCTTCATCTGACCTTCATAAATATCAAAACCTTACCACCCTGCATCCTGACATTTAATTCTTTCCTGTCACCTAATGAGGCCACATTAGGTTAGAAGGTCCCTTGTCATTTACAACGCTGAGAGAGACATATCATTTTAATGAAGCTCCTAATTCAGAGAGCAATGAACCTGTGGACAAGGTTACAACGCGTGCTGGCCGGGAGACAATGGAGGCCTCGGACTTAGCCAGGCCTTTGTGAAATCACACCGAAAGAATGAAAAACAACTGAGGAAGGCTGGCATTCCTGCGTAAGCTGCAGAGTCTGGCTGATGTCACTCTAAATTCAACTATCCAGAAGAAAGTGTGGATTCATGTTAATATATTTTACAAGGTCCTATAATTTATCATCCTTTGTTTTTCTTTATGAATAACAGATTTTCCCTCAGCTAAAAAGCACATTGGGGGTTGGGTGGATGGGAGAGAGACCAAGAGCCACTTGCTTTTTCTTCAGTGGAATGGAAGGTCATACAAATTCTTCTCCCTATGAGAGCTTGGCAAAGTTTCGACGGGGAGAATTGCTAGGAAGTCCATGGCAGAGACCCGGATTGCAGATGCAGCCACACTTCACGCTGGGGAGGGAAATGAGGCACATGGAATGCTCTAGATAGCAATGGCGGTTGACGGTGATGCTGAGCCCTGCCCTGGCCTGCAGAAAATGAGGACATAGCCTTTCTGAGCAGCAAGAGGAACTGTCCAGATACCACCCAGAATTCAGCCCAGAGAGACGAGCCTGCACGCAGGGGTAAGGATGGATGACAAGCATACGGGGCTTTGACCTACTTGGGGAAGGCAAAGCCGTTTCAAATTGCCTATTCCTGACACACCACTGTATTCAGTCATCATCTCAGAACTCGAGTCTCTGGCAGGAATCAATCTTTGCCCAAAGACCACTGACAGCAATGCTTCCTGCCACGCCCCCCCCTCGCCAACACACACCCAGGGGATGAGATTCCACACTGGCTCCTGAGGTTAATATCATCCTCTGGTTTGGCCAGGAAACAGGGCACCACGTCGTAGTTGACGCGAATCTAGTCAAAAGTACCCGCGGAGTTCTTTGGTGTGAGAGCTAGAGGGACTGGCAGCTCTTTTCTCAGATGGAGACGTGAGAACAGAAGAGAGCAAGCTTCAGAGAGGGGAGGGGATTCTCCGACTGGAGCTGATGGAGGCATTCCTGGGAAGGGAAAGGGCTGTTACAGGAAGGGCAAGGGGACATCAGACAGACCAAGTGCTGGCCAGGTGAGCTTTTCCCATGGTGACTGGGACGGACTCTATTTTCCAAAGATGAACGCAACAATTTCTGCCACCCACATGCTTTTCTGCAAGTTGATCTTGGCACTCTCCCACCCCCTTGAACCTAGGAGGGCTCTTGGCGGCTGTGACAAGTCAAATGTGGTGGAGATGGCACCAGGCCAGTTTGGCTTCCTGCCCTTGGCATGAGGGCTCTCAGGACGCTCCCTCTGGGAAATCAGCTTCCCTGCTGTGAGAAGCTCAAGCCATTTGGAGAGGCCAAATGTAGGTGCCCCAGTAGGGTGGACAGCCCCACTGAGCTCCCAGCTGATGGCCAACCACCAAGTGCCAGCCACTGAAACAAGCTGTGTTAGATGTGCGGCCCAGATGAGCCTTCAGATAACATCAACTCCAACACCATCTGACCTCAATCACGTGAGAGACTCCAAGCGGGAAACCATGCAGCTGAGCCTGGTTAACCCACAGAACTCTGAGAGATGATAATAAACTGTTCTTTTAAGCCACCAAGTCTCAGAGTGGTTTGTTGCATATCAATAGTTAACTAAAATATAGGTATGGCATGAACCCTGACAGCTCAGAATAGATGCTGAGTGGCAGTAGGGCTGGAGCAGGGTCCTTAGAGACCTCCTGCTGTGCCAGATGTTTACCCTCTAATTCCCAGAATGTGAGGAGGTCCAGTAATGACTGGGGGAGGGGCTAAGGGGGCAGAAGGGCACCCAGGGAGACTGGGACCACAAGCATTTCAGTATCTTAACAGACATGTTCACAAGCATCAGCTGGCATCCCTGGCATCCCTCATCCTGGAATTCATACCTACATCCTTGCTGGGCTGTATCAGATATGGGAAGGCAACCTGTGCCACTCCTGGGATTCAAGAGTCTCCTGAAAACCCAACACTTGCACTTTTCTAGAACCGTTTTCTATCCATGATTGCACTGGATCTTTAAAATTGTCCTGAGAGGCAGATGTTACTGGCCCCCGTTTGACATGTGAGAAAAATCTGCGGTCCAAAGAAATTGAGGAGGGACCGAGACACTCATAGGAAGTATATTGGTCGGGACATTTTATTTCTGGTTCTGACACCGCCTCGGTCTGGGACCTTAAGCCATTGCTGTGACCTCTTAGAGGCTCCCCATCTCTAAAGTGAACAAATGGGAAGATGATTTCTGAGGGTGCATGTGGCATTACCATTTTCTGACTTTGTGACTCGCCTGAGGTCACCAGGAAGGGAACAGCAGAATCAGGACATGGTCTCAAGGGCCATGACTCCTTGTCCAGTGCTCACACGACTGCCTCCACAGCTGCCTTCCTAAGGCATCTTAGTGTCATTACACAACGGGCAGCCCACCTCGATCCCCGGGCCTGGACAGGAGAATGTTTCTCAGTCTATACCCAAAGAAGAGTTTCTCTGCTTGTGCATCAGGACCTGGGCCTTTTATTCTGACATCCAAGGACTAAATCTTTGGAGGAAGTATGGGCGTGAGTGGAGACAAGGATGGGGAGAGACATGAGGTGGGCAGTTCGCACTGAATTTCAGCCAGATCTGCCCAGGCTAGCTCTGAGTAAATCCTGCAGCCACCACACAGGAAGCTGCTGAACAGGGCAGACACTGTCTCACTCAGAGGTCCAGGGCCCATCTTGACCTAGACCTAAGGCAGCATCAGGAGGTGATGGATCTCTCCTGAGACTGTGTGGTTTCCAGGAAAGCATTCCAGAATCTGAAACCGGCTTCAAAGGAATGCGTATTTGCTCACTCCCACCCTGGCTGGGAACCAGCCCAGGGCACCTTATTCTTATTAGGCTGGAGATGTCTTGGACACTAAGCTTGAAAAATGCACCGAGGATTCTGGCACAGATGGGGAATGGTGTGGCTATGCAGAAAACCCTGTTGTTGGCAGCACTAGACTTTCTCTGAAAGATTTTTGGGGCAAGTAATTTAACTCCTTTCTATCTCACATTTTCCAACTTTGAAATGGAAATGAGAAATTTCTTTGTCTTAAAACCTTCTTATACCTGTGCGGCTAGATGGGACAGAGTGGGAGCTGAAGCTTCCATTACCTGCTAGAAGGCGCAATAGATCAAATACCAGAATCAAATGTGAGGGAGAATCTCCAAGTAGAGAACAAAGAAGAGTGTCCAAAGTGGGACTGACGTGAGAATTAGGGTGGAGAATCGGGAAAGATCAGGTTGGAAGGAGCAAATGTGATTGGATAGAAATGTGGACAAATTCCTGAGAAGGGCACCAACACCCCCGCTCCTCCATACCCTGCGTGTGTGTGTGTGTGTGTGCATGTGTGTGCACGTGCGTGCGCGTGTGTGGGGGCATTGGCCATTAAAGCAATGAGGAAGATACAGGTTATGCTTTATTATTTATTTACTCTCATCTGAACCTGTCTGCAAGGCTGCCAGGGGGTGCCCCACCTCGAGATGATTAATTTTATGTATCAACTTGACCACAGCACCCAGGTGTTTAGTCAGACACTAGTCTAGATATTGCTGTGAAGGTATTTCTTTTAGATGGCATGAACATTTAAATCAGTAGACCTGATCAGCTCAGTGCTTTGTGACCCCCTAGAGGGGTGTGATAGGGAGGGTGGGAGGGAGACGCAAGAGGGAGGAGATATGGGGATATACGTATAGTTGACTCACTTTGTTATAAAGCAGAAACTAACACACCATTGTAAAGCAATTATACTCCAATAAAGACGTTTAAAAAATCAATCAATCAATCAATCGACCTTGCATAAGGCGGATCGCTCTCTCCATAATGTGGGTGGGCCTCGTTCCATCAGTGGAAGGTCTTAAGAGAAAAAAAGATTGACGTCCCGCAAGAAAGGAATTCAGCTTCCAGACTGGCTTCAGGGTCAAAACTGCAACATCTACTCTTCCCTGGGTCTCAAGCCTGTCGGCCAAGCCTGCAGCTTTTGGACTTGCCAACCTCCATAATCACAGGAACTAACTCCTTAAAATAAATCGGTCTAAATCTAAATCTACATTTATATCTATCTATATTTCAGAGGAGAGTGGAGAAGAGGTGACTGGGCTGATGTCAGACTGGTGGTGAAGGGGTCTGGGAGCAGTTGATGAGAGCCCTGTGGCAGACTCGTTGATCAGCACCTCGGCCTCAGCACACCCAGAAAATGCAGAAATCCCACCAAGATCTATTCTCTGCCTTCCTCTCCCCTCACTCTACACACAGTTTCCCTGGTTGATCTCATCTGCCATCTCCCATCTGTTCAACCATGTCCTCTTCTTCAATGATTCCCAGATCTCGATCACTGGCCCTGACCTCTCTGCTGAGCTCCAAAACTGTGTTCCCAACTCCTGCTGGACAATCCGTCTAAGAGTTCCATTAGTACCTCACACTCAACATTTATAATCCGAACTTATCATTCCCCACCTCCGAAGAAACCCTGCTGCTCCTCCTGGCGAATGGCACTATCACCTACCCACCTTCCCAAGCAATTAACTTGAGAGTCAAGGATAACTCCTCTCTGTGCCGGCCCCTATCCAATAATCACTAAGGCATGCTGGTGTTGCCATTAGGATTTTCCCAGTGATAAAGTTACTGTCCTAATTCAACACTCATCTCTGGCCTAACTGCTCAAATAGCCCTCTGTTGGTTTCACTGGTCACATCCACAGTCTACCAGGAGGATGCCCCAAGTTGCTCCCTTCATGTTTAGACTCTAAAAAGCAGCATTTTTCTATTTCTTAGAGGTGATGATAACATACCGGTGTGGGGCTTCCCTGGTGGCGCAGTGGTTGAGAGTCCGCCTGCCAATGCAGGGGATGTGGGTTCGTGGCCCGGTCCGGGAAGATCCCACATGCCGCAGAGCGGCTGGGCCCGTGAGCCATGGCCGCTGAGCCTGCGCGTCCGGAGCCTGTGCTCCGCGACGGGAGAGGCCACGACAGTGAGAGGCCCGCGTACCGCAAAAAAAAAAAAGAAAGAAAAAGAAAAAAATATACTGGTGTGGACATATCTGACTCAAGGGCGGCTGCTTCCAAGGCATTTTGAGCCAGGCTCCTCCAGGCAACTTGGAGAGGAATCATTCTCATTTACATCCTCAAGTCTGCTTGGAGCCTTTGGTCAGTCTTCCCATCCCAATCTAGACAGCCTAACCAGCAACTTCTTCCACTCAACTCTATCAGAGGGTCCTCCTGGTCACAAGAATGGAGGCAGAGAAAGGTCCCCCAGGTGACCTGGGTGGGCTTCAAAGCACATTTGCAGTGGAATATGCCCTCTGGGGAAGTTGGCCTGGAGCATCAGCACCTTGGAGAGCTCTGACCTCTGTTGGGGAGTTAACTGGACCAGAGTCCTGGATTCTTCTGGGAGTCGGGGCAGGGAAGGAGAGGGTTGATGCTGTCCACCTCATTAACTAGATCCCCGGCCCAGCAATTTCAGGGATCTGAAAAACATGAATGGCCGTGAAGTCAGCCCAGACTTGGGTTTCAGGGCCTCTACCTCTGCTCAGATGGACCACGAGAGGTCGGTGGTTAGGAACCTGAGTCCTGGCCAAGCCAGTCTGACACTGAAGGCAAGTGCTCCCCAAGGTCTGGTGCTCAGACTGCACGGCATTCAGCACCTTTCACAATTTCACTTCAGGTTAATTGCCAACGAAAAGACAAGCCACCTTTAGAAGTTACGCATCTTTCTAAACTACTGCCATTTGTGCTTTGTTTACTGGAGTCCACCCCTGCTGTCCTCACTGTGGACTTTGCAGCAACCTCTGCCCCAGCACCATAAGATGAACTGGGCGGCGAGGACTTCAGGGAAATGGAGGCTTCAACTCACCTCTTGCTCAGTGCGGCAGGGCCTTACACATTTGAGGGAGGAGACGTTGCCTCTGGTCACACGCTCAGGAAACTCTGAGATTAATTCACCGAGTCTGTCTCCAGAGCTGCTCTTTGCTCCCATTTGACCAGAGGCCTCTAAGGCTGGACTAGATGGAGGAGTAGAGCTCCACGTGAAGACAGCTATGTCTGGGCAGTCACAGAAACCACCACTGCTCTCCGAAGTTAACTCAACTGCTTCTCCGCTCACTTCTGCTCCCTTGGATCTAGCCCTGCTCTGCCACAGGGCTCTTCGACCTGCCTCTCTGTGTGACAGCCCTCCTGAGCTCCTGCCGCTGAGTTGTCACAGCCTCTAAGTTGCTTTCAAAGTGTTTCCCATTCTCCAGCGTCCCATCCAGTTTTCATAACAGCGCAGAGACACAGGTAGGCTTTTTGGTCATCCCTCCTTACAAACGAGAAAACCACCAACAGCTTAGGTGACTTGTCTAGACACACAGAGCTCCTGACTCCAGTTAGCTGCTCTTTATAATTTCTTAAAAACTGCCGTCGGACCAGGACTCCACCATGGTGCCCAGAAACACCGCAGCATGGGCTTGTAACGCCGCCAGCGAAAAAGCAACAAGAAAGAAAACTACCTTTTGAAGATTATACTCATCGGCCTGAGGTTTGTCCAAGTCCATCTGTTACTCTCTGCCTTCGGAGCACAAGCAAAGTGCAGTTCACTGGAAGCTTGTCAACAGCTTCCTCTGAGGTTCTTGAGATTTCCTGGGGACATTTGCCCCTCCTCACCCACGGAGGTCAACCAAGGCTCCAAGAGAAAAAGCAGTCCTTTCTAACAAAGACTCACTGGCAAACATTTTGATCCCTGTTTATTTTGTCAAGCTTGCTTTAACACATCATATACAATGTCATTACAAAGAAGATTTGAATCCAATAAAAAGAGAGACTTTTAGCTTTGCCTTCATCTCCAAATGCCTGAGAGATGCGGCCATAAAGGGAAGACGTTCCTAATTAGCCAAGGAAATTGTGCGAGGCGGGCGGGGGGGGGGGGGGGGTTATTTTTCCCCAGCGGGGATCAAGCAGCAGCTGTGGTGGTGCACGTGGTGGTCTCAAAGGATATCATTTTTTTTTAAGTTTGGTTGCGGTACCTCACTCTGTGTTGTATCTTTAGCCATACTGGACCAGCTAAAGTAAGGCCACATGGGTACCCCATGTTGAAGACCAATAAGTTCACATTTCTCTCACCCTCTTCCTCCCTGGGTCCCTGTATCTGAGTCAAATGTAACACCATTCAGAATCAGCAAAGATGGTTTATATGCAGTCATGCCTTACTCTCTAACAAGGGGAAAAAAAAAATCTCTTTGTTTTTGTTTAATTACTTTCGAGGTCCAATTAGAATTCTGCTTTGCATAATAGATGTGCTCTTGGAGGTGTGAAGGTATCACTTTCTCTGTATGTGACTCAAATCCTATTTGAAATTCGCTCTTTAAGAAAGCTCAGCTCTGAGCCTTTTTATGAAGAGAGGATCACTGTTGCAAGTTGAAGAATTAACCATCACCTTTATTAGTTAAGGATGGTCAGACCTAGGGCTATCCTTGTCCCAAGGGGCGGAAAACAGCCTCACCTCAAAGTGCCCCACAAGATTGGGCTCTTTCTCCACCTGCTTCTTCCTGGGGCAAAACCGGTCAGGCGGCCTAGACCACCTGAGGATCTCAAACACTCCCCTTTGTTATTTCCTCTCCTCTCTTCTCTGTGATCCTGTCCTAGGATCCCAGCCTCTTGGGGTCCTCATGCTTTCTATCCCTGTAGAAATGTCTGCTCTTGGGGAAGAGGCAACACAGGCCACTCACCCCAACATGACGATTAGATCCTTATCTCCCTCTTCTGCGGTATTAGCATCCCTAACCTCAATTCCAGGGCAGAAGAGGCTCTGTCTCCTGGGAAAGGGTTTCAAGCCTTCTTGGATGGGCAGGCAGAGGAAGAATGTCAGGACAGAGGCATCTGATGGGGACCGTTAGCCTGGTCTCCCTACAGGTAAGAACAACCCCACAAAGGGCTGCCTTAAGATAAGAGGGGTCACCCTTAAAATGCTCCCTGGAATTGGGTGCTGAGCACCTGCCAGACAGAACCTGAGGTCAGGAGTGAGAGGTTGAAGAAGAGACTGTAGCAGCTGTGAGTAAGCATCCAATGCACTCCAGAGCAAGTGTTTTTCTTACCTTCTTGGGCGAAGAGTGGGAAATTTGGGTTCCCTCTGTGACACTCACACCCTTGCTGTGACCCACTGGGGTGGCACCATCTGTGAGCTGGGAATTCATGGCAGAGTCACCCCTGCAGCACGTGGGAGGTGCGATGTGAGATCCGCCCTGCCAGGAAGAGCAGGAGTTGGGAAAGGAAGCTGCACACTCTTGATGCTCAACCCGAACACTTGGAAAATGACCCATCATCTTTGCCTTAAACTTTTCCATACGCTCAACATTATTAGAATTTCTCCTTAACTACACAAATCATCCTCAGGATCCGGGACAGCTGTACGACAAAATGTTTTGTTCCCCACCCTTTCCCTTGAGCTCTTATAATGAAAGCTCTTAGTTAACACAAATTACCAGCTTTGCTCTTTACTCTTCTGACAGATGAACAAACATAGGATCATCATTTCTATATAGGCCGGCTAGCCAAATCCATTTCAATTATCTATCACCGGGGTAGAATTCTCCTGGTGAGACAGGAAGACATGGAGGGAGATTTCCGGGTTGTACTATTAATTCCAGTAAGCAGTTTCATGCTCGTCCCTGGAATATAAGAAGGCCTTGAATATAAACCAAACTATACAGTTGGGGTATCTAACTTATTTAAAAACAAATAACAACAAAACACTTTTTTACTAATACAAATTGGGAAAAATAGATAGAGAATATAGTTGAAAAGGCCCAGAGGTGAGATGCAAGAGACCTAAGTTCTCACCGCAGCCCAGCACTTATCCTCCATGTGGCCTTGATATGACCTTGTCACATTCCAGGCCTCAGTTTACTCATCTGTGATACAAAGGGGTGGATTCAATCAGCAATTTCCCATCACACGCTCTGGGCCCTAAAGACCCCAGAAGTTACTTTATGTTTTATTTCAAAATTTTATATTTAAAAATATTTTTAGGCATTGATGAAAGTGTGATTTTAAAACAAGAAGGATAGCCATTTTTAACACTGTGCAAACAGACAATAACTTATGTGACCAGTTTAACTCAGTTTTGTGGCAGCCTCAAAACAGAGCTCCCCTTCCACCACCTGTCCCGTTAACTGAAGGACGTGGAGACTGCAAGACAAACTGCTGCAAAAGAGCAATCGTTTGGATCTACCCATCACTGCCAGTCAGGATTTTCCCCAGACTGTGAAAACAAAATATATGCATGAATTGCATTCTGAAACTAAAACACAGCAAGGATCACCATAACACTTAATTTCTAATTTTTTGCACTGATCAAAACAATCTCATTGTGCTTTTTTATTTGTTATAAGCTTGATATTATACGATAAATACGTTTGCTGGTTTATTTATTGTGATTTAATTAATCATTAATTAATAATAAATATTAATATATTCATAAATAATGCTTTGACTGCTTCAAGTTCCATATAAAATTTCATTTGAAAAAATGGTTCCAGTCCTTTACAAATTTTGAAAACCACTGGACTAATTATCTCTAATTTTCCTTCCAGCAAGAGGATACTTTATTCAAATCCTTCTCTGGGGATAGGGGAATTGTATGACTTCAGGAAGTTTCTGGCTTAATCAGAACCTTCATAAGAAAAACAAACAAACAAACTTGATTCCCAAATCTACAAATCGCCCTGAAGAGCTCGGTTCCTTCTCCACAGGGAAGGAATTCTGCAGAAGCAGATTGCCAGTTACTGTGCAAGATTCGGATTCTATGCCATGGATCTCACGTCCTAGTTGCAGAGGCTTGTGTGTAGATGGCTGACAGTGAGATAGAAGGAAGTCAGGGAGTGGGAAGGAGCTGTGCCCTGTCTGAGCATCTACGCTGTGCCAGGCTCTGTAACTGGCATTACACACGTCATTTGATTTATTCTATTTATTGCTACTCAAAACTCTTTGCAATATTTTCTTCCCTCGTACAGATGAGAAAATCGAGGTGGATACCCAGGCAGTAAGTGGCAGAAGCAGGTCTCAGATCTGCGTCACCCCCCCCGCCCCCCAAAACAAGCTCCCAGTGGGTGGCGAACAGCACAGCCCGCTCCCCAGCGTGGGGTTCCAGAGGCAGGGGTCATCCCTGCAGGCCACAGCAGTCAGGGAATGCTGCACGGAGGAGGTGGCCTTCGAGCTGGATCTTGAAGGATGAGGAGAAATGCTCCAGGAATCAAAGAGAGGAAAAGTTTCCCAAGAAGAGACAGTGTGAGAAAAGCACAGAGAGAAATGTTTCAGGAGAATGACTGTTCCGGTGGCGGAGAACATCTTGTGTGACACCACCCTGCCCTCCCAGCCGAATCTGCCAGCACCCTGGCACAGGACCCTGGCTGCCAGCAACTCAGACTACCCTCTGTGCCTTCATGTCCCCCCTCCATTTACCTGGCAAGCTTTTCCTAGCCCACTTCTGCCCGGGGAAGTCTTTCCTGGCCTTCCAGAATTCTGCCAAATCCCACCTGCTATGTGCAGCCACTCCTTACACCCTGGACCAGATGCAATCTCTCTTGACTCTGAACACCCAGAGTTCTTTTTATTTATTTAATTAATTAATTTATTTATTTGCGGTATGCGGGCCTCTCACTGCTGTGGCCTCTCCCATTGCGGAGCACAGGCTCTGGACACGCAGGCTCAGCGGCCATGGCTCACGGCCTCAGCCGCTCAGCGGCATGTGGGATCTTCCCGGACCGGGGCACGAACCCGTGCTCCCTGAATCGGCAGGCGGACTCTCAACCACTACGCCACCAGGGAAGCCCCAGAGTTCTTTTATTTATTCACTGTAAGGTCTCAATGGCTGAACACGCGAGAAACGTTTTCTGGGAAAGATACTGAAATGGAGGCTGGGGTATCAGCAGCATCTCTATGTCGACTTCACGTGTCAGCAGGGCCATCTTCAACCCCCTGCCCCCGGCCCCTGCCCTTGTAGCTCCAGACACTGGAATTCCTCCCTTCGGAGCTGTGATGCTAGGCACGGCTCTGGGTAGAGCGTGCATCTATAGGACATTTCTTCTCCCTGTGGCCGAGGCCCTAGCACCTAGGAGGTGCTGAGAAGTATTTGTTGAACCCAACTGAACTCTAGTCCCAGATTCTCCCAGTTCTAGCCCATGCCAACGTATTATGCATCTTTTCAAGTAACTCAGGTACTCTGATGATGACCATATTAGTAAGTTGCAGAAAACACCGTCACCTTCAGATTAAACATAAAGTTCATCTTTCTCACATTTCTCCCAGCAAAACAAAACAAAACAAAACAAAAAGATTTTTATTGTTACCACTGTTTCCAGACCATTATCCATAAGCTTCAGTCTGCCTTCAAGGACCAGCTCAGGCCACACAGTAGGGCCACCCAGCAGCCCTGCACACACAGAGCTACCCCTACCTGTGGCCTCTGTGCCTGTGATTCCCTCCATTCCCTTCCCCATACTGCCCAGCCTCTGAGCATCTACCCTCGTGAGAAACCCAGACTGAAGGGCTGTTCCAGACCTCTTAGCCCAAATAAATTCAGTCGTGCTGGCCAACTGTCTTGCATGAGCTCTGCCCCCAAATGGGGGACTGAGGGCAGAGTGAGTAACTTCTCTCAGATCGCCATGGTCTGGCAGAGAAGTGGGCGCTCAGCAAGTGCTCAAGAGAGATTCATCCTCCAAGCTCTATTTCCTGTGCAGACGTGGGGCTGGGACCCAGAACTCTCTTCCACTGGCCCTGAGGGAAGCATTCAGAGCAACCCTCCAAAACAAAGCCTGGCCCTGGTGGCCAGCTCGGCATGCACAGAACATCAAATGGCTGGACATGAAAGGGCTGAGGAGGAAGCTTGCTGGAGAGGCACTTAGCCTGAAAAACCTGAAACCATCCCCTTGACTGAGGGCCGCTAACCACAGCTTCCATGAATGATTAATGATTACGGCCAGAGCTTATTGCAAACAGGCATGTGACAGCAGAGCCACTACCCTCCCACAGGACCTGCCCGTGTGATTGATGAGCCACCGAGGGGTGCAGAGGGGCTGCAGGGGAATGAGCCAGCTCAGGCTGCAGCCACCAGGCAGCACCCAACCTTGGGGAGAGCTGGAGGGATGCCAGTGCCTGTGCTCTGGGTGGCTGGCTTGAAGCCAGCCAGCAGTGAGTAGCTACCTGGGCGATGTGGGGAGGGCTGGGAGGCCTGGACTAAACTCTAATGAGGAGAGAGGTGCTGAAATGCGTGAGATGTGGCCCCTGGCCCTGCAGGGGTTCCTATCCAGTGTGGCGCATCAAGCAGTATCACTGTAGTTCCAGAACGAGCAGGAGTGTGCAGGATGTTTTGAGAGACAGCTAAGTGCTCTGTGTGGACAGAACAGGCTGCAGAAATGAGGTACCTGGCCTCAGACGCCTCCCCTCCGCCTTCTCCACCACCCACCACCGCTGCCAGCCAGACACAACTCCCGCCATCCTTGTATCACCAGGATTTGCAACGGGCGAGGAGAGGGCGGCTGACGTGAAGTCTCTGCTCTCACGCTTTCTCTGTCCTTTCCCAGAAAGGTCAATTAGTACTGTGTCCTCACGGTGCCTGCCTCCTCCCAACCTGCACCCTCTAGGATGCTGTGCAACCTCTAGGATGCCGTGCGCCCTCTAGGATGGCTGAACCAGGGTTTCTGACTCTCTGACACATGGATTCGGTACAAACCTACCAGATTCACTGAGCACAGATTGTGCGGGCTGGAGAAGGCACAGCCCCTACCTTCAGGAGTTTAGCGTCAGCCAGACAAGCTTCCCTCATGTGAAACAAGCACAGACGGAAGAAAGCACAGCCCCCAACGTGCTGCCAAGAGAGAGTGAGGAAAGGGAGAGTGACAATGCTGGGGGAGGCCAGGGTCGCTGCGAAGGGCCCTCAAGGCTCCCCTGAGCTGAAGCCTCTGCCCCGGGCAGAGCCACTGTCCAGCCCGGGCCACCAAGATTTCCAAGGCCACCACCTTCCACCTGGGTCTCCGGAGGCACCTCTGAGTGGCCCGGAGGCCGTGGCAGCAGCCAGCAAACTCAGCAAACACCTAGGACCTGGCACAGGCCTGGGGCTCTGAGAGGACCCTGGGAGGAGCCGGGTACGACCCTTGAGGGGGTCTGGCCAGTCTGCAGACTCTGGCTCCGTTTCGTCTTAATCCACTCCCGCATGTACCTGACATCGGATACTCGTCCTAGAGCATGCAAATCTAATAAATTCTTGGCTCCTGCAAGTTTCTTTAAAAAATATAAAAGAGGATCATATAGAAAGAAGTTGATTAATATACACCCTGCTAAAACAGCCTGGAACATCTGTGTATTAAGTTCATTTATTAAATTACACCAATCTGTATTTTAATGAGTGAAAGATACAGTACTTATTCTGTCATCCATCAAAATAAACTCAGGAAATACTTAACATTATAATCATTTTTCTTGTTTGAACACGAGTTATGAAATATGAATCCTGCACTAAGAATGCTGGACTTGCCATCATGATCAAATATGTTTTCACAGGTGCAGCAAATATTCAGTTTTCATTTCTTTCTCCAACTGTTGAAAATATAAACCATGTTTTCTAGTTCTTTAGCTGGGTAACATTGCCTTCCCTCCACATGGCAGCCATTATTACAGACTTATTACCCACCGTCTTTCTTTCCCCAAACTCACTCCTCCTAAGTTGCTTAGTAATGAAAACACAGGCTTCTGTGAGGCCCCTGCAGCACAAGCTCTGCCCTCACAGGGCTCTCTGGCTCAGACTGGGCCCTGTCCCCTTGTTCTCCTTCCTGGTGGCACCTATATCCTCCAGCTTAGGGCCTGACGTTCCAAAGCCATTTGAGGCAAACAGTGCCTTTGGCAGAAACACAAAAGGCAGCTGGGCCTCAGCTTCACTATTGAACTTCCCCTGGCCGTGGGGTTTCCACGCCCAATCCCCCCCCTCAATACCCCAGAAACCACTCCACTCAGGTGAGGCGCAACTTTAACACAGTCTGAAGCCTCAGGAGTGAGTCCAGCCTTTACCTGTGTTCAGCTATCCTTGAGCCAGAAGTCCCAGGACCCTTGGAGCGATGCCTTCAGCTCCCAGGAGCTGAGGAGGGCTGATTCCCCTCGCCAGTGACGAGTGGGAGCTCACTGGGGTGCAGGACGCAGGAGAGAGGCCCCAGCTGGGTAAGCGGCTGAGCAGAGCCACGGGACAGGCTGATGAAACCCAGTCACGAGCTGGCGGGCTTCTGCCTGCTTAACCCCTCAGGAGGCTCCCCCCACCTCTCCCCGCACCGTTGTCGCCAGAGTCCCACTTCGACCAAGTCCACGCCTATCTCTTTGATCTCTTTCCTGGCCACGCTGGTCCCCCAACACATCCACCACAGCCACTCTTCTCTCCAGCCCTCCTGAGCTACCTCCTGCTACTGCACAAATCCTTCACACCCCCTCCCACCCCAGGCTTTTGCCCAGGCAATTGCCTCCACCTGGGATACCCCTCTCTGCTTTCTCTTTACTTCGCCTGGTTAATTACTTAATTTGGATTTCAAGCCCCACCTGTTTGGAAAACCCAGTGGGAGGAGCCACTAGGAATCAGGGAAACCTGACAGAGGGATTGACTCCGAAGGAAAGAATGGGAAGGAATTCAAGGCAAAGGAATCCCCTGGAGCAAATGCATGGGGGTGTGGACGCCCTAGGCTCTTCTGGGAATAGAGGAGAGACAAAGGGTAGATGTGAGGGTTGCGGGGCCTGGGATGAGAGTTTGGGGCCATTTCAGGGAGGGTCTTGTGTGCTGATCGATAAAGGGACTTTATGCTAAAAGGGAATAAGGAGCTGCTTTTTTTTTTTTTTTAACCTCTCACTTTTATTCTTGGCAGATTAAAAAAAAATTCAGGTTCAGCTTGGTGGACATTAAACATGTAAAACAATGAAGGGGGAAGGGGGGGGGGGGGTGGGGGTGTGGTGGTGTGATGAAGTGGGAGATTGGGATTGACATGTATACACTGATATGTATAAAATAGATAACTAATAAGAACCTGCTGAATAAAAAATTAAATTAAATTTTAAAAATACCCATGTAAAACAATGTAACCATTTCAGATTAGTATAATCCAAAAACAGTCTTAGTAATATGAAAAGAATTCCTTTTCAAGTTTTTTGAATGTTTACACCTAAAAGCTCACCATTCTAAACAATTAAACTATATACAAACTTCTTTTTTTTTTGGTGAGGAACATTTATATTTTTATCCATCATAAAAAACTAAAAGGACCCCCAGCCAATTATCCTCCCTGGATGACCAAAATACTAGTAAAAGTGAGGGGCTTTTGAAGGGTTTTGAAAATTCAAGGGATATGTCTGGATTTGCCTTTAAGAAATAAAGACTACTCGGGATTCAGTGTAAAGAACAGGTGTACGGGAGAACCCAGAGCAGGCAGGGTCTAGCGGGAAGTGGTTAGAGTAGTTAATTGAGGGAGGGGTGTTGAGCTAGAGTGAAGGCGGTGGCAGGGAGCCTCCTCCCCATGCAGCCCGAAAGCACACAGTAGGTATTCAGGAGGACTTCCTGAGAATGTCATTGATGACCCAGGCTCCCAGTAAGTACAGGTTCAGGCCCCTGCTCTTCTGTGTCCAAGGAAGCCCCAATCTCTTCAGCCCTGGAGTACCATCCTCACCAACTACTATTCAGTTTGTTGGTGAGAAAGGGACTCCCCCGACACTGAACAGGTGAGACTGACAGTTTATCAGTCACATAAACTCACAGTCACCACACACCACACAGGGGCCCACGGGGCTGTACTTGGGAGCAGAGAGAACCAGAAAGGACTGTGCAAGGCAGGCTTTCTGGTAACAGGAAGGTGGGCGCTCCCTGTGCCCACAGGAAGGTGTGATTGGCTAGCCTGAATAATTCCACAGCCTGGCAGGGAGGTGAAACCCATTAGGTCGAGGACCGGGTAGGAGGCAGCTGATCCAGCTGACAGGAGAACTAGCAGAGGGGAACATTTCCCTTTGGGTAGGGGCATATCTGGTGAGAGCTGGGAGCTCATAGCGAGGCCTTTGGGGCCCTGTGAGGCTCAGAGGTGCCCAGGAAGCAAATGGCATTTCAGGCCTTACAATACAAGTGGGTTCCAGTGGAGAGAGGATGGGATAGAGATGGTGGGGGGAAAGTAAAACAAAACAAGACAGGCCTTGACGTTAGTGTGACATGAACTGGGGCATACGTATACCTCAATTCTGTACACTTGAGGCCCTCGGGGGGAAAAAATAATATTTTTTAAAAAAACAACAAGGAACAAGAAAGAATGAGGTTCAGATTGGGGGGAAGGGATGGGCTAGGCTCTCAAATATAAACAGGCTGCAGGCCAGGAGTCTGTGTTCTCAGCAGAACAGAAAATGCTATTTGTTACAAAATGTCCTGGGAGCGATTGCCCATTGAGATAGCAAGAATAGAGGGAAATAAAACTTCAAACAGGGTTTAATGGCTGAGCTAAGGCGATTGTGCGGCGAGGCCGGCTGCTCTGTGTGTGAGCAGAGCGGGCACACAGGCGGTCGGCTGAGGGCCGCAGCATGTCAAAAACTTGTCTCTCTGTCACTCAGACACTTTCCCCAGGAAAAATTTTAAAGTTACCTCCTGGAGTCTACAGGGAGCGATGTGAAGACCTGGACACCTAATAAAATATAATGAGGCAGGCTGTAATCATGAAGCGTCTAGATGTCAGGACTGTTGAGAAACCTCTATAGGGCCAGGATGAGATCGGCCACTTGCAGATGCTTCCCAGACCCGTATCGCTGGTGTGTGGAGGGTGATAACCAAAGGAGCTGGAATCTGCCGGGAAGTCCCTGCATGCTCTGAGCCGTCATACCTCGTGTCTGAAATCCAGCAGGAAAACAACTTCAAGCCAGCTGCACCCACAGATCAAAGGTCTCCCAATCAAAGCCTGCTTTTCTATCAAGGGAACCCTCCCAGCCAGAGATAAATAGCCCCTGTTTCCACCCAAGGAGTAGCCTGGGCTGGAAAGCCCTCCAAGTCCCCAGAAGAAGTCTTTCTGTGCAGACATGAAGAGTAACAGTCTCCTCTCTCAATCTCTCTCTCTCTCTCTCTCTCTCTCTCTCTCTCTCTCTCTCTCTCTCTCTCTCTCACACACACACACACACATGCACACACGCACACACACACTATAGTGGCCTCAGGATCCCTCAGAGCGTCCACACCTGCCATAGTGGGGAGAGTAGAGAGAGCCCTCAGAGACCTGAAATCTGGAAGAAGTCTAAATTCCAGTCCCCCACACACAGCGGTGGCCTTGGGAAGGTCACTAGGAGACTCCCTACGTGGCCTTGGACAAGGCACACCTCTTCTGGGCCTCTATCTTGTGACAAATGAGAATAAGGTTTGTCTTGCTTATCTCTCCCAACTGAGTGAAAAATCAGATGAGATAACATTGAAAAAAAGAACCTGGAAGCCTGAAGCCCTGGACAAGCGACGCAGAGGCCGTAACCACAACCTCCCCTGTGTTGACTCCTCATGGAGACTGAGGCAAAGACAGGCCTGCTGTTGATTCAGACAGGAGCCGGAGGTCCCCCGCTCCAGCTCTTAGCAGACTGCTGCCACCCTGCCCCATCCACATTTCCCTCAGAGGACACCTTCCACTGACCCACTTGTTATACGCTGATCTCACCTGCACTGGGGCTGACAAACATTTGCCCTGCTCTCAGCTTTGATGTGGAAGCTCTTGCAACGCAAATAACTGCGTCCTGAGCCACTGACCAGCTCTGCGGTGTTTCCTCTCAATGGACGTGTTTTACTCCATAAAACAAAACCGGCTTTGAAATCAACTCTCAAGGCTCTCTCTGGAAGTGACTTCATTAATATTTTTTCTGCAAGGTCATGGACATAATTTAGACTTAGATGTGTCCAAAATGAAGTGATGTGTACATTATTCTTGGAGTATACAGCTCCGGATTGTTTTTCCCACATAGGCAGCAAAATGCCAAAACCAAGGCATCAGAGTCTGAGCCTACTTAATTCTAGCCCAACAATTCCCATAGTGTGGTCCATGGAGCCCTGGAGTTCCCAGGGGCTTTCAAGACAACCTTCATAATGATGCCAAGATAATATCTGCCTTCTCCTGTGTTGACATTTGTCTTGACAGGGCAATAGCAATGGTGCGTAAAACTGCTGGTACCTTAGCATGAACGCAGGCAGTGGTACTGAAATGCGCTAGCGGTCATTGTATTCTTCACCTACACACACTCACAGGAAAAAAACAAGAGCTTTGATTAAGAATGTTCATGAAAGATCTACTTCTGTGTTGTCTAATCCAGTAGACTTAGTGGCTTTTTGCACGTTTGTGTCTAGTCTGAATTGAGAAGAGCTGTGAGTGTAAAATACACACCAGATGTCAAAGACTTGGCCCAAGAAAAGAATGTAAAATTTCTCAGTAATTATTTCATATTGTTTAAATGTTGAAATAATATTGTGGGTATACTGGATTAAATAAAAGATATTAAAACATATTCTTGAATAAGCAGTAAAAATTATTAATTTTATTAAAGCTGATCCTTTCAGTCTTCCATGTGATGAAATGGGACGTAGTCACCTAGCACATCTGCTGTGTCCTGAAGTACCATGGTTGGCTCAAGGAAAAACACTTGTACTGTTGTTTGAATTGCAAGCTGAATAAGTCATTTTTTGTTTTTTGTTTTTTTTTCATAGAGCATCAATTTTACTTGACAGAAAAACTGACTCTAGTTACTCAGACTTGGGTATTTGGCAAGGTATTTTTTTGAAAATGAATAAAATAAGCCTGTCATTTCAAGTTTTTGTTTTTGTTGCCAATGATAGGATGCAAGCTTTTAAATGAAAATGAGACATTTGGAAAACTGGTGTCTGCCATTAGGAACTTGACGGCTTTCCAATACTTAGACACCTTTCTAGGGAGATGAGTGGTGATATTAATGAATGTGATTTTTGATATTGTGTAATGAAATGCCACAGTCAAACATTTGGAAGATTGGTATAACGCAGTAAACCAATGTTTTCAGAATGACCGATATAGTGTGTTATAAAATTGTGCATGTGTAAAGTTTCTATTTAAAGAGCAAGATAGACCAAGGATATAGTGTAACCGCGTACAAAAATTCGTTAATGTGATTTCAGATTCCATGGGGTAACTAGCACTTAAAAAACCACCACTGGCTGAGTTTTGGTGTAGAATCACTGAAGAAGATCCACAATTATGTGAAAAAGCTATTAAAATACTCCTCCATTTTCCAGCTATATGTCATGCAAAGTTGAATTTTCTTCATTAATTCAACCAGAACAATATATCTCAACAGTCTGCATGTAGAAACAGATATAAGAGCTGAACAGTCTTCTATAAAGCCATATTTTTCTTAAAGAGTTTTTTGATGTGGACCATTTTTAAAGTCTTTATTGAATTTGTTACAATATTGCTTCTGTTTTATGTTTTGGTTTTTGGACCCTGAGGCATGTGGGATCTTAGCTCCCTGACCAAGGATCGAACCCACACCCCCTGCATCGGAAGGTGAAGTCTTAACCAATTGACTGCTAGGGAAGTCCCAGGTGAGGGGTGAACTTTTCTTTTTTTTTTTGGCCGCACCTTGCGGCATGAAGAACTTCCCGGACCGGGGATCGAACCCGCTCCCCCTGCAATGGAAGTGCGGCGTCTTAACCACTGCACTGCCAGGGAAGCCCTGTACAGCCATATTTTAAAAGCATTTGCAAAAATGTAAAACAATGCCCCGCTTCTCATTTATTGTTTTGGAAAATAGAGTTATTTTTCATTAAAATATGCTATTTTTTAACATGTAATTTGTTTATGATTAGTATTTTTAGTGAATTCATCATTTTTAGTTTCTCAGTTTTAATTTCTAATACGGTGAATATTGATAGCGAAAACCCACATAAGTGAAAGTCTTTGGGGGGGCCACAATAATTTTGAAATGTGTAAAGGGGTCCTGAGACCAAAATGTTTGTGAAGGGCTACCCTAAAGGAATTTTGTCGTGTCATTTACTTATTCTTCAAATCTACTGAGCCTCTATTACATAGCAGATTCTCAGTTGAATGTTGGGAAAAGGGATAAGATACAGACCTCCCCCCAGGAAGCTCACAGTGTGATAAAGAAAATAGCTACTTACGATACAAAAGAATAAATCTAAAATCAAAGCAAGCTCTGGGAAAATTCTGTAACCCAATTTGGATATATGAAAATGAGTTCCCATTGGAAGTGATGAGTGAGGTGGGCCTGGGTCATAAAGGATGAGGTTATGCAGACAGAAAATACAGGCTCCAAGGAGCCAATGGAGGGCAAGGAAAGAGGTGATTTCAGCTAGGTTTCTGTTAGACAGTGGGAAACAAAGCAACGTTCAAGCAGAAAAGATATGGTCAGATTTGTGTTTTTAAAAATAAATTGTTTTCAAACAACCCAATTTTTAAAAGGGCAAAGGACTTGAGTAGACATTTTGCCAAAGAAGACATATAAGTGGTCAATAAACACATGGAAAAATGCTCACTAATCATTAGGGAGATGCTGATCAAAAACCACAGTGAGATGCCACCTCACACCCATGACTATATTTAAAAAACCCAAAACAAAACAAAAACAAAAACAAGTGTTCGTGGGGATGTGGAGATATTGGAACCCAAGGTCAACTGCTGTATGATTTCATTTATGCGAAGTACCTAGAGTAGATAAATTCATAGAGACAGAAAGTAGAATGGTGGTTGCCAGGGCTGGGAGGAGGGAGGAGTGGGGCGTTACTGATTAATGGTGTTAAAAGATAAACTGAGGCAGATTAAAAAGTTTAAGAGTTTATTTGAGCAGAAAACAATACAAATTAGGCAGTACCAAAACCCTGGTTAAGAGCTAAGGGAAAGATGTGTAAAGAGAAGAGATGGAAGGCAAGGAAATTACTTGATTGGCTATAGCTGAAGTGGCTGCTTTATTTGAGAAAGTCTAGTTGACTGTTTGGATTGGTTGTCCTTAGGTTTCGATTTCCTAACCTTGAGGTAATACAGGCTTAGGTTTGGGTTTGCCAACATAGGCTACTTAAGGCATCAAAGCCGCCTCAGGCTAATGACCTCCTTATTTAATTGATTTATCAATGGGTACATAGCTCTAGTTTTGCAATATGTAAAGATTTCTGGAGATGGACAGTAGTGATAGTTGCACAACAATGCTAATGTAACTAATGCCCCTGAATGTACACCATCTGATTGTTCCTGAATTATATTCTTTTATAATAAATCAGTAATCTAGTAAGGAAAATGTTGCTCTGCATTCCATGAGCCACTCTAGTAAATTAATCGAACTGGGGGAGGGGGTCATGGGAACCTCTGATTTATAGCCAGTAGGTCAGAAGCACAGGTGATAAACTGGGTTTGCCACTGGCATCTGATGTGAGAGGGGGAAGGGGTTGGGAAGCAGTCTTGTAGGACTGAGCCTTTAACCTGTGGAATCTGATGCTATCTCTGGGTAGACAGAGTCAGAATAGAGTTGAATTATAGGACACCCAGCTGGTGTCTGGAGAATGATTTGACGCTTTGTGGGAAACTCCCTCACACACGCACATGCACAGAGAAACAGAGCCTCAGAACCATTTTAGGAGGAATTGAAGATGACTTGCCAGTTACTATTTCCAGCGAGAAAGGAATAGGATCTCCATCAACTGATAAAAGAAAGTGATTTTGGGGATCAGATAATGAAGGTTTGCTTATGTTGATACCAAGATGCCCATCTAAGTAGATATGTCCAGTAGGCAATTGAAGTCTAAAGCTCAGAGAAGTATGGGCAGGAGACCAAAAACCCATCAGTGTAGGTGGTAGCCAAAACTATGAGAGTGGACAAGGGTGTCCAGAATGTGTATTTATTGTCAGAAGAGAAGGCAGCCTGATACAAAACTCTAGGAAACAAAAGAATTGAGGAAGTTGGGCTCATGAGGGAGATTTAAGAAAGGAAAAGCAAAGAGGTCCCAGGACAACCAAGGGAATGAGGTGTCATGAATGAAACAGAGCCTCGAGAATGAAGGTGTGAGGAACGGTGTCAAATGCAGCAAAAAAGTCCAGTAAGATAAGGACTAAAGGTTGTTGGTTGGTTTTGGAAATTAGAATGTTAATTGTGACCTTATGGGTAGAAGTCAGACTGCTGTAGATAAAGAAATTCTGTAGCGAAGAAATTCTTTAGTGAAGTGAAGATATGGAGGGGATTAGTAATCCTTGGAAACATTCGAATGAGAAGCCAGAAAGGAGATGCTAATTAAAGCAGTCAGAAGGTAAAAAGAGGGCTTTAGGGTTGTTGTTTATTTTTGTGGAGTTTTGTTTCTTTAAAATAGGAGAAATGGGCATGTGTATAGACTGAGAAAAAAGGACCAACAGAGAGGGAAAGAAAGAAGAATCACAATTGTGCTCGGGAAAGGATGTGATGCAGAGGGCAGGCAGAGGTGATGGCTTCAACCCGTGCAGCCAGTGGGGGTGGGTGCAGAGGTTTTGTAAGAGTCAAGAGCAGGGAGATGGAATAGATCATGACTCACAGCCTCATTTCCCTAAAAAAAGGTCATATACTTAAAGTAATAAAGGGAGGAATCGTTAAGGGTGTCATGAAAACAGTAAGTGTTTGGAATAGTTACCTTGGGTAAAAAGAATCAGCACCAAAGTGCCAAAGCCCCATTAGAATCAGAGGCTCTGAGGTAAATCCGAGAGGAAAACATGGAATCCTTCCACTACAGCCATAGAAAGCACACCTGTCTGCATCTGAAGGGACAGAAGAATGCTCTTGTTTTGGCAAGCCAGGTGTCACTAGGACAGCACAGCCAGTGCTAGCATCTGCTGAAATGCTCATCTATCATCAACCCAGGAATAGAGTTTTTATCTCACTTACATAGCAGGTAAGCTCCTGAAAAACTAGAATTATTGCAAAACAAATCCAATTTCCTCACAGACTAATGTGTCCATTTGTTGAGCCCAGCCTGTGCTAGTCACCATACTCATTGCTAAACATGCATCATCTCCTTTAATCCTCATCATAAGCCCAGCAGGAAGCTACCCCCTGATGCCCATTTTACAGATGATGAAACAGAGACAGAGAGTTTAAGGAACTTGACCAAAGATACTCGTACACTAGTGTTGATTGCAGCATTTTCACAATAGCCAAAAAGGTGGAAACAACTCAATTATCCACAAACAGACGAATAGATAAACAAAATGTGGTACACTGAAATATTATTCAGCCATACAAAGGAAAGAGGTTCTGATACATGCTACAATGTGGGTGGACCTTGCAAACATTACACTAAGTTAAACTAGCCAGACACGGAAGGATAAATATTATATGATTCCACTTATGTGAAACATCTAAAATAGGGTCCCCATAAGGGAACCCTACAAGGCCAGGCATACAAAGAGACAGGATCTCCATTAGGTTTTTAAAAGAGCTAAACTGCTGCCCCAGATCAGGGAAAGGGGGAATATCGGATTGTCAGCTACAGACATTGAAGAGCTGGAAGCACCTTACAGATTATTTTAGACCAATCTCCTCATTTCCCAAGGAGGAAGCAGGGACTCAGAGAAGTCTGGGAAAGTGCTCTGGTCACTCTTCAAGCCACTGCCAGAGCAGGACCAGGATGTCGCGGATGGTGGTCTGCCTCCAGCCCAGAGCTCACTTCTGCACATCCTGTCACACCTTGGACGTACCAGCCCTGCTGGCCAAGAAGCCTGCTGTGTTGTGAGGACCTCACTCAGAAGTCGGAGAGCTGGACCTGGATGCCAGGCAGCAAAGAAGCCTTCTTGTCCAGACTGCAGAGACAGGGCTGGAATCTCCATGGAGGGCTGCCTGAGATAGCAGGGGCCCAGAACGATGTTCAAACACGAGCCCACATCTCACTCTGGCCACATGGTGAGGGTGTGGGAGGAGACCTAAGCTCAGCTGACGCACACAGTTGTTTCCTCAAACTCATTTTCCATCCAGTAACAGCTGGGCTCAGCCTTGCAGCCCCTCAAGCGACACCCCACTGCAGCAGCCCCATGGCATTCATTGGTTTCCCTGACGGAATGTGGGTACGTGACAGAATCAGTGTAAGGAGGATGGAGAGATGGGGTACTGTGAGGTGGAAGAAAGGCTGGGGAGAGGATCTTATTTATACAGACGCTACAGCAGGTTTGTATCCCTGCTCACTGTTGGGGTGTGCAAGTCACCTGCTTTTCTATAACTTCATGCTTGAGTCCCACTGCGCTGGGGTGGCAGAAGTGTAAACTCAAACACCTCTGCTTTCTCAGGACTGTGTCTATATCCTGGGAAGCTTCCACAGTGCTAAGGGGCCGGGTGGGAGGTCACGTGCCATGCAGGCATTGCTGAGGTGCCCTTCACCCATATGGTTGTCAGTTTCCAGCCCACACGAGTCTCCAGCAGAACATTCCTCATTCCAGGCATGAGGTGCTTTAGGTCTGACTATCCCCTTAGCTTTCCTGTGCCACCTTTGAGGGCACACGACTCATTTCATGCCATGTTGGGGCAGGAGAATCTTAGGCCACAGAGTGTCTACCCTTCACCCCGGGGGACCCTTTCTAAAGAAAGCAGGAGTGGGGAGCTCAGCACTCATTTGGGATGTCTGTCCCAACTTGTGTGCACACAGAATACTCACTACTCCCCTAAGAGTATCAGCTTCTAGAAACATATGTCAAGATAGCTCTTCATTTTCTCTGCTTCCTATTTTCCCCATCCCTTTCCATAGAACAGCCTGATGTTTAAATTGGCTGAGTGGAGAGGGAAGGCCAAAATATGTAACTATGGGGAGAAAAAAACCCACATAACTTAAGGTCACACAATGTTGTCATACTATATATCACATTCCTATAGGGTGTGGATGTGCAAGACAATCTTGGCTGTGTGCGTATCTGTGGGCAGGGATCGCACTTAAGAAGCTGAAAATGACTAAGGGAGATGAGCGGCTTGTGGAGAATGGCATTAGGGGAGAAATTCCTCCACCCTGGTCTCCTCTACTTGGGTGAGAGTAGAGAACTTGAGAGACATCAGGAGGCCGAGGATGCTGGGAACACCAGGCACAGTGAGGGGCATGGCAGACACACTGTGCAGTGCTTCTGGGTAAAAGAAGCCCAGAGCTAACAAATTCCCAAAAAGATGTCCCATCCTCTGGGCTGACCCAGAGAGCAGGGCCTTGGCAAACAGAAGGAGGGCTGCATTCCAGCCCAACAAGCCCTCAGTCAAGCAGTGTTACGCCTCACACAAACTGCACGACAGGTAGTGGGATCCTGGCTACCTTTCACTGCAAAAGCATGCCGTACTTCAGATAAGATTACAAGGGAACCTGCAGGAGGGCACGGCTCCACACTCAGTAATCCTGGGTAGTTAAGGAACTCCAAACACAGAATGCCAAGGCCATCAGACACTGGCTACCTGAGTACTTGGTTAGCTTTGGTTTGTTGTTTTTGTTGAAGAGATCCCCACCTCTCAGGTAATGAGCCAAAGCTTGAGAATGAAACGTTCAAACAGTTCCATGCTCCAAAGCTTACTTGCTACTCTAAATGGTTTTCACGTGTCTGTATATCTGTGCTCCTCCATGTAAATGCCATGGGACACTCTACAGGGAACACAGAACCTTAGAATTCACCTCCCAAGGTTAAAAAAATGATAAACAAGAGCAGAGAAAAAATAAAGTTGTTAAGCCAGCCCCTGCACATGCCCAATTTTCTGGTAACCCCGATCATATCTGAAGCAAAAGCTGCTTCTAATCAAAGGTGGTTGCATAGCTGTTATAATACTTTCCACATTGGACATTTTAACTTGTGCACAGTGTATCAGGAGGCCTGTGCATAAACAGACTGTCAGGCTGAGGCGGTATGCTCTCTCGAAGAAAAGCCTGCATAAACACACATGGAATGACACACCTCCAAGAAACACCTCCTGCCCCCGCTCACAATGACCCAGTGGGAAATTGCTGTGCAAGCTGCCAAGTTAACCTGATTCTAGGCTGCTGTTGGCACTACGAGAATGAACTGTTCAACCTCAGAAGTGTTCTGAAATCATCTGAACCAGAGAACACAAAATACCATCATAGTGACCATTCTGCCTTTCTTCCAGGGATGGTACATAACCAGTACCATTCTAGATGCACACGAGAGAAATTAGTTCATTATACCCCACTGAGGATGCTAGACGCTCAATCAATGAATGAAAAGGCATAGACTGGGACCCACTGTATAGCCTGCAGAGTGTTAGGGAGGATGGATGATACAGAAGTACTGATACCCTAAGTGTTTAAAGTCTGATTGAGAAGGTTCTGGTTTTGCACACATAACTGAGCAAAGAGAACTAACTCTGCCTCCGCAGAAATGGCCCCTGGCTTGTGGGGTTACTCAATGGGCCACCACAGTGGGGCGGGCAGCTTCCATTGTAAGGATGATGATTCTGGAGGTCAGCTCCGCTGTTACCCTGCCTTGAGTGACTCCAGGATGGAGAGAAGAGCAAGGTGAACACTGTGCAAAGTCCTGTAGAAGGCACAGAACAACAATCAAACCCTCTGAAAAGCATGACGAAGAAATTTTGGAAAATGTGAGGGTGGGTTAGATGTCGATGAGTGATTAAGATAATTTTTCACAGAAGACACAGGGCCTGCCGTGCCTTTGAAGGAAAATGTAATCGGTTCCCGGCTATGGATTGTTTCCATGTGTTTATTTGTCAACAGCCTAATGAAATAATGCAAAAGAGGGAGGCTATCCCAGCCCTAGACCTTCCAACCTGGGGTGCTAAGCAGCCCACCATGCTTGAGGGAGCTGGGCTCTATTTCCTCCCCTGCTCCAGCACAAACCTTCAACTCTCAGAGCCAGCGTGATAGGGTTTCACTTCAGTAGAGACTTTGCATTTTTCTCATTCTGCCCCAACACTCACACAACTTGAATGCCTTCTCCCCTTTGCTGGAGCCTTCTCTTAAACAAAAAAACAACAACAACAAAAAACCCAGCCTGATAAAAATCGAAAGGACTAATGTTTGTTCCATCCATGGGCCAACACTGACCCTTTGGTACAGTGAAGAGGATGTTACATTGGCAATCCTGGGCTCTAGCTCAGACCAGGCAAGGAGCTGACTCAGGATAAGTGAACCAACACCTACCATAGTCATTGACCAGATCTGCAATCATTTTCTAAATGTTTTGTATTGAATTCGTTAGGTTATAAGGATACTTTTATCAGAGACACTCTCCTTAAGTCAATCAGTCTTTTGGGGTAGGGCGGAAGTAGTAAAATTATTCAGAACTCCACAGAACAAAACAAGCACAAGTTGGCCTGACCAGCTCAATGCTCCAGTGTATGGGGGCCGTACACTGGAAAGAGGTTGTCATCCAGGGATTACCCAGCATGTCATGTCATCCTGATAACGTGTGCTCCTCTGAGTTCCTGGTTACACATCCCCATGTCCTCTTGGTTGGCATGATTCTGATGTTCCTTAACCATCTTAGGCATCACACACACACAGCCATGTGTGTCCATCATTAAGGAATGATTTCCCAGTCTGGCCCTGAGAACCAGTCACTTCAAATCTTTATTCATTCATTCATCACTATTCATTAATTTCTCCTAACTTTCCTGAGGACTTTCTATATGCCAGGAACAATGGTAGGCATCAGAAATAGATGGACTGCCCTCAGGGACCATGTAGTCCAATGGATGAGGCAGAGGTTAATAGATGATTATGACACACAGAAAGAAATTAAATGGCAGAAAGGCATACAAAAGGAGCACAGAGGAAGGACTGTAAAATTCATTCTGTGTGGGATTGGAAGACCTCATAAAGAGGGGTACACATAAGTTGAGTCTTGAAAGATGAGCAGGAATTCTCCAGAGAATCATCAATCATTTCCGGGGGTTGTGATTTTCCTATTCCCCAAGGGACCAGGTCATACAACAGTTTATAATTGTACCCATACTAAACTTTCAAAAATCCTTTCCTAAGATGCCAGCAGTTACTGCTAGGGCTGATTGCAGCCACGGTGTTCTGGCACTGGGTGGGTGGGTTTTGCTGGTCTGCAATCACCAAGCCCTGAGTCAGCTAGTCTCAGAGAAGGACTCTTCCGGGCCCATCGTATTCTATAAAGAGCTCCAAGCACCCATTGTGTGACTGGGCCTGTGTATTTCTGGTCATTGTATGGCTGTGCTAATGTCAATGTTCAATTTAGAAAAGAAGGATATGGGTCCCTATGGACCTTCCACCAGCCCTCCTCCTGCCCATGCCTGTCCTTAGACCTCTTTTCTCTTCCCTCTGGGGTGTCGAAAGCCCACATTTTCACACTGCGCTTCCCTGAACACAGTGATTCCTTCCTGCTGTTTCTTAAACAGTGGATTATAAGGCTGGCAGCTGGGGAACCGAGGCCCTACTTATAGGAATCAGGAAGAGTTTTGAGGATGGCACAAGGATGCGAGGACAGTATATTTTCCCCCATGTGCGGGCCATCTGTTTAGCCTGTAGTTGGTTGGGGAATTTCTTCTTGGCTTCATAAGAACTTCAAAATCAACTTATCTCCGGCCTGTGTTGTCACTGAGCAAATCTCCCAACTTGCCCCATTCCTCTGCCAACCAGACACACTTCAGTTACCTGCAGCTTTTACATTACGGATACTGGAGAAGCTTCTTTAGGAGGTCGGGGGTGTTGGATGCATACTATTCTCTGGATCCTCTCTCAGCTGCAATAGGCCTTGAGCTTAGGATATTCCGCCTCCATACAGTAGTGTCCAGTGTCTGGCCAAAGCACGAAAGCTAACTGACATGTGGGGTGAAGCACAGAGGGCTGCAGATGGATCCCCAAGAAACCGATATCTGAAGCAGAGGAAGAAGACTGCATTGTGGAGAGTGGGTGTGGCCAGACAGCTGGAGGGAATGAGAGGCGTGAAAGACAGCAGCCATTCCAAAAGGAAGCGATGGTACCACCGTCACACACCTGCAAGAGGTCAGTTAGACAACCCTGCTTGCGTATCCCCTGGATTCAGCAGTTAGGAGGCTGTTCATGAGCTCCGCAAGCGCAGTTTTCATGCAGTGGTGTAGGCGGCAGCCGGATTACAGCGACTCAGAGAGAGAATGATGGCGGTGATGGCTGCACAACAATGGGAATTTACTTAATGCTCCTGATTTATATACTCAAAAAGCTTAAAATGGTCAATTTTATGTTATGCATATTTTACCTCAAAAAACCCAGCAAAAAAGAGGGGGTATAAATGGATGATAAGGAAAGGAGAAAGGATGGAGGTGGAAGAGATATGAGGTCATGAATTTCTGTTTTGTTTTAACACGGGACTGACGAGCATGTTCATAGGCCAAGTGGAAGGAGCTGCTAAAAATACATGACAGGAGACTTGACAGCCCAAAAGATGGACAAGTGGGGAAAACAAAGTCAAGGGCAAATTAGAGTGACTGGCCTTGGAAAGAAGAGGACTCGCCTCGTTCTGTGAAACCAGAGAGGAGGAGGGGAGATGCCGGCTCTGAGGAGAGGAGGGGAGGTAGCCTGGGCTCCTAGGAGGCCACTGTGAGGCCGACGAGCTCAGGGCTGCCGCTGTGGGGCTGGGGAGGGTGCTCCCTAGAGATACGTGAGTTTATCACGTAACAAGAGGAAACGAGGAAGTGCTCTTTCTGGTGAGTCTTCTGTCCACTCTTGGTCCCTTGCTCTCGGCTGTGAATTGGTTGTCCTGACCCCAACTGCCAGAGTCTCCTCAGGAAGAAACGTTGACAAATGCCCCTCAGCCCTTTAGGCCAGGGCCTCCAAGAACCTCCAGGCCAACCTAGCTGGGGAGAAGGTGACAGAATTACGACTGGACTCCCAGGCTAGGCTTTGGGCGACCAGACGCAGGCCTGAGGATGATGCCAGGTTGGCCACGCCTGCAGCAGAGCCACTGGGACCAGGAGGACCCATAGCCACTGAGCCCCATTACTTGGGCTACATGTTTAATCAAACCAAGACAATGAACACGCACCAGGCAGTGCCAGACAAGTGTCAGGATTCTCCCTTTGGTTCCTGCTTTTATCATCATGTGGTTGTTGTGATGGGTATTATTACTGTTACCATTATCATTATTGTAGTTGAATTCAACCCAATGGGATTTGGAGTCCAACATGGAACACTGATGCAGCACAAAAGCATTTTTTATCTTGCCTGCCTCGTATATTAAGTTTCAGTTTTATAGGATTAAAACCAGCTGAGGTCTGAGGGCCGTCTCAGGCCCACTTGACTACCTTCAGGCGTCCTGCTGTGGTCTGCCACCCACAGTGACGAGGACCCTTCTGGGACACAGACGGCAGGGGCTTGGAGAGAGTGGCAGGCGGGTGGTCTGGAGGAGCCTCTAATTAAAGGTCTTCAGACCTGCAACCGTGGGATCCTAACCTCTGCTTCCAGCAAGTATGAACGTGGCTCAAACCCCAGACCCCCAGCGGGACTCTGAGGGCCAGAAAACCCAAGAAGAAAGAGCAAGAAGCTCAGGGGCTGCAATGAGGGAGGGCATAGGGCCTAGCATTGGGGAGGAGGCCGGCCTCGCTCAAGGTCACCTCTGTTCCTCAGCCTGCGGACATCTGTGCTATAGCCCAAGATAGGAGCAAAGGGGGAGGAAACCCAAGGGAGCAAGAGCCATCGTCATGGTCTGGGTTTTACCTGCAGGAATAAGCCCTTGGGAAAAGGAACATAAATGTCCCATTCCAGGGTTTCTCCTTGTGGAATTAGGGCAGCATTTCTGGGGCTCCCTGGCAGATCCAATGTGCCTTGTGGCTGGAGCCCTGGGGATGAGTAAACGGTCTGGACACTTCTGCCCAATCCCCTATTCTCCCTTGGCTCTCAGAGGCCCCGCAAGGCCTCCTACACTGCAGGTCCCTCTTCATGGAACAATTCCCTGTGAGAAACAGTCATTCATTCAGTGAAACATATTTACTGAATCCACACAGGCAGCGACTTAAAGCATAAGACCCCGGAAGAGATTTATCTTTGAGCGCTCCTTAGAGATGGTTTTCACACTGGGAATGAGATCATCTCTGACAGCGAGAGCTAAGGGTGTGGTGGTGGGCAGTGAGCTGGGAGCTGGGAACAGGATACAGCCTTGCCTACAGAGTTCAAAGACTTGCCAGACTTCTCATGGGCAAATTCCTTTGAGCTTATAGCAGACTTCAGAGGACAGTTTGAGACTGCTTTCAACTTCAGCTTTTCAGAAGCTATGATGATTGGCCCTGGAGCTGGGCTTCTAATCCAGGATGCCCTGGTTCCAAAGCATGCGCTCTTTCAGGTTTATTTCACTCTGCAGTCCTCTCTTACATGCTCCTACGGGATGGCTCCTGGGGTAGTCAGCATTCCCTGGTTATCTTAGGAGATGTGTGTTCCTACTGGATGTGCTTAGGAGGTGAGCTGGAATATGGAAGTCTGCAGAAATGAACAGGGTGGAAGTCAAGCTCCTTTGGTATACAGATAGAGGCTTGCCCTCCAGGCTCAGTATCCTAAGGTTAGGATCCAGGCAGAAACCAGAGGCCAGAGAACATTATTTTCAAAGAAGCTATTGGCCTCGTGGGTGCACTTGCTGCTGCTATGGGAAGGAGACATGCTTTGGGGGATTGAAAAAAAGACTAGCCCCATCTGGGAGTAGCTGGATGTCGTTGTGACATCTTAACAAGGAATTGAAATTGATCTCTTACAAGAAAAACAGATTCAGGAATGAGACGGAGGGCTCTTATATGGAAGGTGTAGAAGTGTAAGATCAGAAGGAAGAAGTGGCAAACAGAAAAAAATACAAGCTATACATTAAAAATGAAGTGAAATTATATGAAGATGCTAAGAATGAAGAAAAGACTAAGAGCTACGTCTTTGGAAAATATCTAGCCTCTAATTCGGATTTTCTCCAGCTTCTGTGAGATCTGAGCCTGTTAGGCTGATTTAGGAGAGTCATCCAGACTCCTCAAGCATATGCACTTGAAGGAGCCTCCTGATTCTGAGAAGTGGTAAGGAAGGGGGCAAGTCTAAGTGGACTCCATCATATCAGACCAGACCCTTTCACCCATTTGGTTAATAAATATATATATTTCTGCACTTTACAGCCTTTGGACTTTGAGCAAGTTTATTTAAAGTGTTTGGATCTTAATTTCTTCATCAATAAAATGGATCTAATACTTCATATATTCATTGTGGGATCTATATTAAATAAGATAATGTTATAAACATGTAATAATATATCTGGCATATAGTAAACCCTTGATAAATGTGGTCATTCTACTTATCCATCTGGATTTCTTGCATTTAATTATTTTTTCTGGAGCAAAATGTCAGACACACCTTAAAAATTAGAGTGAACTCAAAAAACAGGCAAAGACCAGTTAACATCTATAGGTGTTCAGTCGTGCTTCCTTACAGTGGTTTACCAATCTTAAAATAACTCGAAAATAGATCTCACTGCTCCCCTTTTCCTCACCACCTTTAAATAATGTTTAGGTTATTGTTTTAACACACTATCCCTCTATGTGGGACTCAGAGCTTGTGAAAGGTATGCCTCATCGGAGTATTAATGATTCCTGGGCTCTCAATTGAATTGAACGTGATGAATGATTGAGGCACAGCATATTACCCTTCTTCACCAGCATCACTTCCATTTAAACTCCATAGTCAGAACTATCTGTGTCGCACAGTGCTACAATGTGGGTTTTGGTTGAATATGGAAAGAACATGAGATAAGCATCTCTATTCAATAGGCTCACAGTGATGGAGGCAAAGTGTTCCACAATGCAGCCATTAGAACGAGTTCTTTACTATCCTTTGTATTTTCAACTGGGGCAAATGGTTTTCCCAATGGATTACTCCTCTGAAATGGTCATGGAAATTAGATGGGAAAGACACATATTTACTTTGCACTTCAATTTTCCATAACAAATCTAAGTAAAATAAGATCAATATACATGCAATGTGCATGCACTACATATATATAAAATACTATATTATATACATAATATGCTTTATGTATATAAATTATGATATATTAAATTTCTATATAAAATATCATGTGTATATAAAATATTACAAAATCATGTAGTAACTGTGGCAGGGGCAATAATGCTCACCACATGGTCCATTTTCTTTCCTTCTAGCCTAGTACTTCTGGGAAATGGACTCTGGTCAAAAATGATACTTGTGGGCTTCCCTGGTGGCGCAGTGGTTGAGAGTCTGCCTGCCGATGCAGGGGACACGGGTTCGTGCCCCGGTCCGGGAAGATCCCACATGCCGCGGAGCTGCTGGGCCCGTGAGCCATGGCCGCTCAGCCTGCGCGTCCGGAGCCTGTGCTCCGCAACGGGAGAGGCCACGGCAGTGAGAGGCCCGCGTACCGCAAAAAAAAAAAAAAAAAAAAGATACTTGTCACTTCAGACCTAATGATAGAAGAGCAGATGTGATTTCTCTATGCTTCTCTCTTCTTTTGCATTGTTGAATGAGGAATGTTCCAAACGATGTAGCTACAAGATGGTGGAGCATCAGCTGGATCCCAGGAGCACAGCCCCCTCTCCCGCCCTTCCTTTTGCTGACTCACGATGGACAGGTAACACGAGGGGTAAATATTTGCTGTGTTCAGCCACTGGGATGTTGCAATTAATTTGTTATCACATTAAAACCTATTGCATCCTGGCTGATAGAGGAACTATTCCTCGGAATTCTCTAAACCAAACCTCAACTAGAGCTTTAAACTCACAGTCAAGAGTAGCAGGCTTTATGCAATGATTGCATTCTATTATCCTTTTCCCAAATTGATGGTAAAAACCAGGTTATAACCCAGTTTTATTAAAAGTATTTACATATTATCCTCTTAAATCTGGACTATTTTGTTTAAAATACAAAACACTTTAATCTGGATGAGGTTTAAATGCATTTAAATCCTCAAGGTTCCTCTTCTATCTAGACTAACTTTCAGGCAAAGGGACTTTCCATAATAACTTATAAGGACATTCCCAAATCTAGTGTTCTTGAATTAGAAGGCAGAGGTCCTGGAGTTGTTTCACTTGTATTATAGAAGGTACTCACCAGATATTTTTGTGACATTAAGATAACTGAGCTAATGTTTATAATGTTAAAAAGAAAGAGAAATAAAAACAGAGCAGCTCTCTGCTAGCTTCACGGTTTATGTGAGACAAAAGGAAATGATGAAGGAAACATTTTTCACAGTTCATCCAACTCAGCTGGAGCCAAGTGATATAGGAGGAAGCAAACACGCTTCAGTGGTTTGAGTTCAAGACTATGAAGTGAGAATAATGTACTGCTAGCTGACTTCACAGGGGTTTTATGAGGATTAAATAGTTAAAACACTTTGAAGATGACAAATGCTTCAGAGCTAAGCATTATTATTATCTGAAACTATTATTACATCAATTCCTTGTGTAATCAAGTATTATTATTGGAAGCTATGCAAGAAAATCTAATCTTTGGAGATTTTCTGCTCTATTTGCAGAACAAAGAGGCATGGGTATCATTTGTCCTAAGTACTTCAGACACGTGGATCAAGAGTATCTAGACAGTGAGTGAGTATTTCTTGTTTGCCCCTATTTCAACTAATAAGAACTTTGTATTTATTGGCATGACCCAGAAAGCAATATGGTACTTTGGGAAGGAAAAAAACCCCACAAGATTTAGATTCTAGAATAAAGTGAAACTAAAATGGAACCTACCCAGATATTTTCAGCTGAGATTAAACCCCTCCCGGCTATTTGAATAAATTGCTCTTTAAGTAATTAAGACTGTAACCTATGGTCTTCAGTAAATTCTGGGAATTTCTCTGCAGTCAGTTTCAAGCGTTTTCTAGCTGGCTTCTTTCCAAAGAGTACACCTGTGTGTTAGTTGAAATATGTCTTTTTACTGAAAGATGAAATTAACTAATTTCGTTTGATTTGGATCTTGGTTAAAATTCTGAAGTGAGATATTTATATGCAGAGCTACGTAAAGAATACTAGCTTAAATTATTCCACCAGGGACTAAAGTAAGATTTCCACTTAGCTAATAGAACCTTAGAATATACTTAGCTAATGAAAACGATTCATCTCTGTTTTTCTATCAAATACAAGAGTTGGAGGAGGGGCAAAGAACTATTATTTTAAGTATAGAACTTCTAAGATACTAACTTTCTTCTCTTCTGTGCTACATCCTCTTCCTAAATTTATTCACTTTTGTTTCTGAACTTTGAAAGGACCTTGATCTATTTTAATTCATGAAAACCCAATAAAACATTGTTTTGACTTTAAATAATGGGTCTTTAATGCCTTTGATCCCCCTTTTCCATGTAAAATAAAAGCCTAATGATTCCTATTAAATGGGGGGAGTAAAGTTTATTTCAATAACTATTTTCATTTTACGAGTACAATTTAAGTTTTCACTTTTGTCCATTAATTATATGGGATGTCACAAATGTTGTAAGATGGGATTTATGTTTCTGATTTTTATCTCAATTACAGTTTTTGCTTTGTACAGAATTAACACATAACTGAGTAGGGCTACCACCACCCACCTCTACACCACCTTAAGCGTGCAAGTGTGTACAATAAGAATCTGGCGCCGTTCACAACTGCACTGCAGTTTCTGAACAATCATACTTTTCAGTGAGGTTTGGGCCAGAATGGCCTCAAAATGGACTCCAAAGAGCTTCCATCTTGCTGTCAGAAAATGCAAACTCTCCAGGCAGCTCAACATGTGGGCTTTACTGGGCCTTGTTGGGAAAGAATGCTGCTGTTTTCCCCTGCCATATTCTCTGGGGCTCAAAACAAGAGACCTGGTCAAGAATAGGAGAGAAACTTTAGTTCAAGAAAGAAGACTTTTGACCTAATCAAACATATAAGCCTTTGCACAGCAAAGGAAACCCTAAACAAAACGAAAAGACAACCTATGGAATGGGAGAAAATATTTGCAAATGACGTGACAGACAAGGGCTTAATTTCCAAAATATACAAACAGCTCATACAGCTAAATATTAAAAAAAAAAAAAGCCAATCAAAAAATGGGCTGAACACCTAAATAGATACTTCTCCAAAGAAGACATACAAATGGCCAAAAGGCACATGAACAGATGCTCAACATCGCTAATTATTAGAGGAATGCAAATCAAAACTACGATGAGGTATCACCTCACACCAGTCAGAATGGCCATCATCAAAAGGTCTACAAATAATGAATGCTGGAGAGGGTGTGGAGAAAAGGGAACCCTCCTACACTGTTGGAGGGACTATAAAGTGGTGCAGCTACTATGGAGAACAGTATGGATCTTCCTTAAGAGACTAAAAATAGAGCTACCTTATGATCTAGCAATCCCACTCCTGGGCATATATCTGGAAAAGACTAAAACTCTAATTTGAAAAGATACATGAACTCCAATGTTCATAGCAGCACTATTTACAATAGCCAAGACAGAGAAGCAACCTAAGTGTCCAAAAACAGATGAAAGGACAAAGAATATGTGGTATACATATATGTCTAAAATTTTATATATAAAATATATATATGTCATATATAATATCATATATATAATGGAATATTAGCCATGAGAAAGAATGAAATAATGCCATTTGCAGCAACATGGATGGACCTGGAGATTACCATACTAAGTGACGCAAGTCAGAAAGAGAAAGATAAATATCATATGATATCACTTATATGTGGAATCTAGAAAAATGATACAAATGAACTTATTTACAAAACAGAAATAGACCCACAGACATAGAAAACAAACTTATGGTTACCAAAGGGGAAAGGGGGGAAAAGAGATAAATTAGGAGGTTGAGATTAACAGATACACATTACTGTATATAAAATAAACACCAAGATCCTACTGTATAGCACAGAGAATTAGGGAATTATATTCAATACATGTAATAATGTATAATGGAAAAGAATCTGAAAAAGAATATATATATCTGAATCACTTTGCTGTATACCAGAAACTAACACAACATCATAAATCAACTATACTTCAAAACAAAAAAAAAGGAAAGAAAGAAGCCTTTTAATTCTACCTAGTGGGCCTCCTACATTGCCTCCCAAATATTTTACAAACTGCCTCGGGGAAAGTAATAAATGTTTGTTATTTTTTAAAAAGACTATTCAGGGCTTCTCTGGTGGCGCAGTGGTTGAGAGTCCACCTGCCGATGAAGGGGACACGGGTTCGTGCCCCGGTCCGGGAAGATCCCACATGCCGCGGAGCGGCTAGGCCCGTGAGCCATGGCCGCTGAGCCTGCGCTCCGCAACGGGAGAGGCCACAACAGTGAGAGGCCCGCGTACAGCAATAAAATATATATATATATACATATATATATGTTTTAGAAGGAAAAATAGAAAGTCTGGCTTTCAGATACTCTCACAGCCACCTTAGAGGGGGAAAAAGGCAGATGGATGCTACACTCTCTGTGACTTGTTGAGGCAGACAACCCAATGCTGACTCTTCTGAGCCGCACACACGTGGTTCCTCAGAGGGTCACATATTTCTCTCTTACCAGGTTCACCCCAAAAATATGCTTCTAGGCATTCCCTGGGATGTCTTACATATGCTCACTTATACACTTAGATTTCATGTGGCTTCTTCTGTTCCAGCCTTTCCTTGGAATGCCAATGTCTCTGCTTCAAGGATTTCACTACTCCAACATTCTGTCACCCTTGTCACACAGATTCAAGAACAATAAAAGGCTACAATTCTCACAAGAGGGAACTCCCTCATGGACCCTACTGAGGAAATTCAGTTGCCCAAGAATCCAAAGGACCTCCTCTGGAAGTGGTCCCATGGCATGACCTGCAGGGAAAGTATGGGGGTTTATGACCCTCCAGCCCTCCCTCATTTCCTTCTTAATTCTTTTTCTACCTTGTCTTCAATTTACAGCCTTGCTGCTCAAAGGGGATCCAGCAGGGTCGCATCACCTGGAAGTTTGTTAGAAATGGAGAACCTCGGTCCCACGTCAGACCAGCTTTACCAGAATCTGTATTTTAACAAGATCTTCAGGTTGTTCTGAAACAGTAAAGATGGAGAACTACTGAATTACAGAAGAGAATTTCTGGAAGCCCAGCTCCAGTTATTCACACCTGCATTCATTCTTAGCTGGGTGGCTCTAGGAAGAAAAGCTCTATTCCTCCTCTTTCCTTCTGCTTCATCACACTCCACCTTGCACAAAGCCGTCCTTGGCAGTGTTTTACTCCTGTGCCCACTCTGTCCCGTTATCTGTTACCCTTTCTTGTCACCTTGACCTTCCCTTCCTGTTGATAAATGGCTGGGCAGGCTCCTTGGCTCCATTTACCCTCCCAGAGAGGCTGGAAACACACCCTGAAGATCAGCTATGGCTGGCTTGAAGGGCCCCGCCTTGCATCTTCTCATGCCAGATGTAATCATTCCCAGAGTTCAGAGGTTTATGACTTGTTTCTTGTACTTCCAAATGTGCGGTCAAGATGCCCTAGTGTTGAGTTGGCAGGACTAATGGCTTATTTAAATATTTTCCAAGTCTGCTCTTTCAGACCACTTCTTCCACGTGGATATCACTGTATGAGAATATGAGTGTAGTGAAATCATGAGACTCATGTCAAATTTGTCTTCAAACTTTTATACCAGTTGTCATTATACCATCAGTTTCCACAAATTAAATCTACTCTGAAAGAAAGCATATCTGGAATTGGCCCCCAAAATATTTCCATAGGTTCTCGGATGTACTTTGCAAGTGTGTTTTTGCTTCCTAGATGTGGCAAGAAATTATATTTGAAGTTCAGAAAGGGCAAAGATGACTTTCTGTATTTCTGGTGTACTTGGAGAATCCACCTGCCTCCATAGAGTCAAAATGCTTTTATCTGAATGCACACAGATGCACACAACTGCCATCCATTATTGCCCATACTTTTTGTACACTTCAGAAATTGAAAAATAAAAGAAACACGAAGGTTATCTTTCAGAAGAAAAAGCAACCATAAAACTAATGCTATTATGTATCTTATAGGCATTAGAATAATGAGGCCAATTCAGTTGAAAAGACATCACTGAAAAACAACAAAAAAGAAAAGGCTTCATTGGTTATACAATGCAGATGATGTCCTCTTGATGATACAAGAAAACAGTTTTAATTTAAACTGATAAGGTACTTAGAAGATTAATTTAACTGGTGAAGAGTAAAATAGAAACTAGCCCTTGTTCATCCTCTCTGTGCTTAGGTATCTCTGAGAAGGTAAGAAGTTCAGGATAAGAGGGAATCTCAAAGAGGATTTAAAACAGACTGGAGATAATTTTCCCCCATAATTGGGTCAGCATTCGATAATGAAGGCCAGTTGGGACTCACTGAAAGAATACTGGTCCCAAAGAACATTCCTTGATGAGACAAAGGTGACATCTGCTCTGTGTCAGACTCCTCAGCCATCCAGAGTGAATGTGCTGTGGGTCCATAAATAGCTCCATAAACAAGTTCTAGTCTAGTCTAGTCATGATCAAAGATCTGAATGTTCAGCAAAACCCACTCTGCTTACCTAACATCAACAAATAGTCATTCTAAAACCAACATTCACAAAGGCAACAAAAGAAAAAAGGAAACTGAACTTCATTAAAATTAAGAACTTTTGTGCATCAAAGGACACAATCAACAGAATGAAAAGGCAACCGACAGAATGGGAGAAAATGTTTGCAAATCATATATCTGATAAGGGTTCAATATCCAGAATATGTAAATAACTCCTATAACTCAATAACAAAAAGACAAACAACCCAATTTAAAATGGGCATAGGACTTAGCTATTTCTCCAAAGAAGATATACGAATGGCCAATGAGCACATGAAAAGATCTTTAACATCACTAGTCATTAAGGAAATGAAAATCAAAATCACAAAGAGACACCACCTCACACCTACTAGGATTGCTATAATTAAAACAAAAAAACAAACAAACAAAGACACGTTGGTGAGGGTGTGGAGAAACTGGAACCCTTGTGCATTGCTGGTGGGAATGTAAAATAGTACAGCCACTCTGGAAAACAGTTTGGTGGTTCCTCAGAATAACTAAACGTAGAATTACCATATTGATCCAACAATTCCACTCATAGGTATATACCTAAAATAATTGAAAACAGGGACTCAAACAGATACTTGTACGCCAATGTTCATCATTATTTACAATAGCCAAAATGTGGAAATAACCCATGTTCATCAACAAATGAATGGATAAACAAAATGTGATACATATACAAAAGAATATTGTTCAGCCATGAAAAATGAAGTTCTGATACATGCTAAAATGTGGATGAACCTTGAAAACATTATGCTAAATAAAATTAGTCAGACATACACAAAAAAGTATTGTATGACTACACTTATATGAAATCTCAAGAACAGACAAATTCATAGAGTTGTCTTCCTCCTTGGCCGTGTGTGGCAGGCGGATTCTTAACCACTGCACCACCAGGGAAGCTCTGGGGCCATGTTTTAAAACCACCACATCTTCAGTAGTGGGTTGCATTGTGTCCCCTACAAAAGATATGTCCAAGTCCTAACCCCTAGTATTATGAATTTGGAAATAGGGTCTTTGCAGATCTAATTAAGTTAAGGCTCTTGACATGATATGAGTCTGAACTAGGGCCCTAAATCCACTAATTGGTGTCCTTACTAAAGAAAGGGGAGGAAAATTTGGAACAAACAGACTTGGAGACACAGGGAAGAAAGTCATGTAGAGATGGAGGCAGAGACTAGAATTATGACAAGCCAAGGAATGCCAGGACCACCAGAAGCTGGAAGAGGCAAGGAAGGATTCTCCCCTGGAGACTTCAGAGACAGTGTGGCCCTGACAACACCTGGCTTTGAAACTTCTGGCCTCTAGAATTGTGATAAAATGAATTTCTGTTGTTTTAAGTCACCAAGATGGTAGAAATTTGTTATGGCAACATTAGGAGACTAACACACCTCCAAAGGAATGTAGAGTTGTGGGAGTAGGTTTTTAGCTTCTACTTTTTCCCAGCCAACAGAGGCTTGGGGGTGCTGCTCTCAGTACAGCGGCTCTCTGCTCCTCTCGCCTTACAATATGCCAGGGTCCCAGTGATACAGCTCCGTCATCCCTGACTATCCTTGCTGTCAAAACTCTACTTATGATAGTGCCATTGTTCCAGGTAAGGAATTGTCAATTTTGCCCTTCAGGATGGGCCATCCACTTTGGAGAACTGTGTTCTTCCAGCTTTCTCTGTGATGTCCAAGACACAAGTATAATCTCTTGGTTTCTCCTTTCACCTATTTGGTCTCCACTGTATTTCCTCATAGATTGTGATTAAGGTTATAGATGTTTCCCTTTTTGGTAAAGACGGAGTTTATATGTCTGATTTCTGTTCTCTTTGTTGCTTTGAGGATATTTCCAAGACAAGAAGGTACCAGCATCTTAACTTTGCTATTTAAAAACTGGGAGTCCATAGCACACCATGCCATCCAAAATTGTGCTATTCTACAACCAGGGTCAGCAAATTTTTCCTGTCGAGAGCTAGACAGTATATATATTAGGTTTTGCACTGTAACTGCTCAACTCTGCCATTGTAGTACAAAAGCAGCCATAGGCAATATGTAAACAAATGAACATGGCTATGTACCAATAAAACTTTATAGACAGCAAGAGAATACAGCAGAAGAGACACAATGTGTCTTTCAGGGCTAGGCTATGAAAGGCATTCAGCTTCTGCCCTGTTTTCTGGGAAACTGAGCCACCGTGTAAGCATGTGAGCTGCCAAGCTGGAGAGGCTCTGAAATACTTAATGAGATATTACACACAGAGACTCACAAAGGAATTCCTCCTAACTGCCACCAGCAGCAAATGTTTCTCTAGCACTGTGCTTTCCATTACCATCCTCTACGGAGCTCTTAAAATGTGGCTGGAGCAACTGAGGAACTGAATTTTATTGTATTTTATTTTATTTTTAAACATCTCTATTGGAGTATAATTGCTTTACAATGGTGCGTTAGTTTCTGCTTTATAACAAAGTGAATCAGCTATACATATTAAATTTTAGTTTATTTTAATTAATTTAACATAAGAGTTACATAAAACATATCATTACTAGTTTTTATACTGATTGCATGTTGAAATGATAATAGTTTGGATATACTGGGCTAAATAAAATATACCATTAAAATTAATTTTACCTGTTTTTTTTTCCTTTTTTTAATGTGGCTACAAGAAATTTCTTAATTAACTATGGCTCACATTATCTTTCTATTGGAATATCTAGCATTATCTCTAAAAGGTTCTGGAGCCCAGGGCTGGGGACCTGGGCAGTTGTCTTCCTCCTTGGCCAGGTCAACCAGGTGACCTTCCATGGTCCTCCCAGGGCTCTGTTCTGCACATAAGCATGGAAAAGACCTAAAGTTCACAAGGAATGCTTCTGGAAGTTCAAGGACATTTTAGAACAGAAAGACAGACCTTCTCTGACGGATGCTATTGCTCCTTTGGGGCACGATGGCATTTCATAAAGATTTTAGTTAAACAACCTTGCTTTAAATACCAGTGAGGCTCATTACTAGCTGTATGATCTTAGGTTCTGAACCTCTCGGAACATCAGATTCTTCATGTTAAAAAAAAAAAAAAGATTTATTGTGAATGTGTTTAATCCATCCTACTAAATCTGTGAGTTTTTTGAAGATGTGATGTGATCCCTGCCTGGCAGAGCTGTTGTGAGGATCAGGGATCAGGGTGTAAGTGGCCCAGGAGCTAATGCCAAGTAAACAAGTAAACAATACTCAGCACCTAAGAGTTCTGAAGGGGAAAGAAGGATAAGCCCTGGAGAAGGCAGTAGTGTCTAAAGAGTTTATATTTGTGTGTGTGTGTGTGTGTGTGTGTGTGTATGTGAGTGTGTGTTGCTTGGGGGGAGGGGTGCAGAAGACAATCAAGTAAATAGACAAATAAATACCTAACTCAGGACGGGATGAGCACCTCGAGGAGAAATAAAGTAGGGCAAGGGGCGGAGAGGCTGATTGGGAAGGCTTCTCCGCTAAGGGACCTCCACTGAGGGTCACCCTTGGCCATGTCTCCTCTCTGTCAATGGCTAGGCCTTCAGGGATGTAGCATTTGGGCAGAAACCTGGCCTTTAACACTGCCCCGTTTTACTTTTCATGTATCTGCCTAATTTTTTTTCCCTTTTTACTTCAAAAACTGACCATCTAACCCCAGAATCACCAGAGCAGTGCAGTTTTCTAAGAAACCAGTTTGACTAAAGCCAATTGTCCTAAAATCAATCCTTCTAAAAGCAATTTGCATATAGTTAACTTGTTCAGGTGTCTACGTACCATATGATACATTCACCTGCTTTTTTTTACGTTGAACATTTAGAGCATTTTCTATGAAGTAAGTCAGTTTTAACCTCTTGTGAAGTTTTGTATTTTTCTAATTGTGTTGTTTCAGTCACTTGCTGAAGGTATTTCTGTCTTATTTTCATGTTTCTAATAAGCATGTATGCAGTCATTCACACATGATTTATCACACTGATCCCTTTTGAAATTTCTTGCCTCTGTCTTACATCTTTCTTTGTCTTTTCATACCTACGTGTCTCTCCAGGTTTCCTCACACAAATTAGCCCCACCTGTGTTTAATGCAATTAATGCGGGATTACTATTGAGACTGAGACAAACTATTCCATAGAAAGCTTCCTAGCGGAAACTTTTTACTGTGTGCTTCTAGCTTCGTAAAGTGGGAAAAGAAAATGCCAATACCTGTGTAGGTGTGCTACACATGTTCACATTACACCCATTTGGATTTAAGGCTTTAGAGGGTGGAGCTGCCACAGCCCACACGTGTGGGCAGAGGCCAGACTACAGGTTTTCTGACTCCAAACTCAGCGCTTCAATTAAGCACTCTATACTGCTCCTTTTAATAATTTTGCAAATGTGCTAATTAGTTAAATAAGACATGGTTGATCTACCATTTGCTTAAACACTGTCTCATTTGAACTTCCAAAATGTCATTTCTTATTACCATTGCCACTTTACTGAGGAGGGAACTTGGTCGAATAAATGAACAAATTAATTAATTATGTAAAGCAGGATATATAAACTTAGTCCAGTGATGAAAAAAACAAACGTTGAGATCAGGAAATAGTTGAACAAAGTAACAAAGGAACGTCCTTCAGAACATTTAAGCCAGTGGTTCTCAGGGGAGATTTTGTTACCCTCATGGCATTTCTAGACGTGTCCGGAAACATTTTTTTATTGTCACGCTGGGGAAAGGGTGCTACTGGGTAGAAGCCAGGGATGCTGCTAAATAACCTACGATGCATAGGACAGTCCCTCACGAGGAAGGACTCTCTGGCCCCAAATGTCAATAGTTGCTGAGACCAAGAAACCCCGTTTGAAGGGTCACTTGTTTAGGGAGGTAAAAATGGGGTGTAGTCTGAAGACTAACACGCATCTTGAAGGGAACAGTCTTCCCTGTACAGTCCATTTCCTTTCACGTGTTTAGCCATTTATAGCCAAGCTCCTATTTCAGAAAGAAATCCACGTTCCTGTGCTCATTTTGTCAGCCTGAAGTCTTGGGCGAGGCTCTGTTTTGCTTGTCTGCCTTCTCTGGCACAGTAAATCTCTCCACCAACTCTGAGAGCTTGACTCTTGCTCTCATTGGAAAGATAGGCCATTATTGCCTCAGGTTTTGTCCCTGCTCCCAGCGCATTGCCTGGGCAAGGCTCCCAGGTCAGGCGAGGTCTCTGGCTCAATCTACTCCCTTCCAGGCCAAGGTCAGCCCAGGGACCAACCCAGGCAGGGGAGGGTTTTCAGTTCCTTTCCGTCTCTCTCCAACACCATGCTCCCCAGTGTCTCTTCTGTCTTTCCTCACTCCTCCTGCAGACAACCAGTGGAATCTTTATCCTGGCTGCCTGACAAGCCTGCCCCACCTGGCATCCCTACCACAGGACTCGTGTCTTTCAGTCTTTCCCCTTGAACCCCATTCTCAGATAAGGTCACTCAGGAAAGAGTCAAGAAGTTAATGGCTGATAATTAATGTCTGACTCCTTCCACGCAGAGCTGCCTTTTCACAAAGCGCTTTGCTTTGGCTCATGGGGTGAGGGCTAATAGGGGGTATCAGACATGTTAGTACAAAGTGCTTTCTCATCCTTCACCTCATTGGCTCTCAGGTCTCCTCTCTAAAGACTGAGAGAACGAGGGATTTCTAATGCCCAGTAGGAAGATGGGGAAACGTGCTCAGAGCTCCAGGTGACCCAGCTGGCTGCTGGTGGTGCTTGCATGAAACATGGGGCTGCAGACACTAAGCCCGGTCTCTTCTTCAGAGAGATACCTGTGTGGAGGGGTTGGCGAGGGGTGGCGGAGTAGAGCCCTCGCAGTACACCCAGGCTCCTCCCTACAAGCGCAGCCGCTCTTCTGCCGACACCAAAAGGCAGCTAGCCCAGTGACCCAGAAGCGGAATCCTGGACTCCACTTAGGGGAGGGCCCTGCTCCTGTCTCTGGCCCTTGGAGCTGTATGGTTTGATGCAGTTTGGGGTCCTGAACAGCTCTTCCTTGTTAAACCCTGACAGAATTGTGCTGTCAGCATCTTCCTTCCTCAGAACAATCTCCAGCAGATGCTCGCCCCTTCATAAAGGCCCAGTGAGCTTTCATGTGTTTGCTATCTGTATTTCCTTTCACTCCTTCCTGGCCGGGGAGGACTCCAGTTGAAATGGCTCACATTCTTCTTCTGAATTCTCACTCTGCCCTCCTGCCTCACTAAGTAAGGGTAATTATTTTTTAATTAATTAATTAATTTGGTTGCACTGGGTCTTAGTTGCGGCAGGCGGGCTCCTCAGTTGTGGTGTGCGAACTCCTAGTTGTGGCATGCGTGTGGGATCTAGTTCCCTGTTTGAACTAGATCTAGTTCCAGGGATCAAACCCAGGCCACCTGCCTTGGGAGTGCGGAGTCTTATCCACTGCACCACTAGGGAAGTCCCAGAATAAGGGTAATTATAAAAAAGGCAAAACAAAACTTAGAATTTTATTGTCGGGTAAAATACAAAAACATTTAAGAAATTGCGTGAAAATCCCTAAGGAGCCCTCAGTCTAGAGGGGAACCAAAAAAACACAATTAAATAAGGTCTGAAAAATACTGTAATTGATATATGCCCACAAGATGGTGGGAGGCCAGAGGAGGGAGAGAGCACCTGGGCACGGTGGCAGGGGAGGTAGAGACACCTTCACAGAGCAGGTATCATATGCCATCATAATCAAACAATACAGCATCCTCAGGTGAGAAACGTTTCCTGTTTCAATGGCACCCCTATTTTAGCTGGTATCTTTGTTTCCCATTATATAAACTTCAAATGGCAGTATTCTTGGCATGCGGCATTGCTTTACTAGAAAATCAAAGTTTTGAAGTGATTTTCCATGTAATTCAAAAGGTAAAATATAATTGAGAAAAATGTAAAGTTTTTATTGTTGTTGTTTTGGTCCAAATTACGCTTTCTATGCTTTTGCAGCCTGTTGAATTTTACCCTGGATTAACCTTCCTCTGATTTGTGATAAAGATATAACACTACCTATGGCCACAACTGCCTCCATGCCATTGTGTTTCTCCACAGCAATCATGAGCAAGTTACTCTATTTCACACCAGCTGTGGCAAAATAGGATGATTACCTAATGCACCCTAACAAATAATGTGACAATTATTTAGCCACCTGCCTTGATGTTATCACTGCTGTAGTCATCTCATTTTATTACTCTCTCTGGCTAAACTGCCTTAACCTAGTTATACACTCCCTGCCCTTTCTTTAAACTCCCACAGTGATCTGACCATACTTAGTCCAAATTTTTTGCTTTGTTTTGTTTTCACAGGACATTTACATGTTACAAACAACTTTTTCCTTTTTAACTAAATCAAGCAGCAAAGCTCCTGAAGGTGCATTGGTTTGGGATGTTCTCCATCCATAGATTCGGGGCATAATCATCTGAAATCATGGGGTTATGCTCAATGATGTACTGTCCTATTTTAAATTAGAAGAGGAACCAGACAAACTGACTCTAGATAGAGCCTGCCCCCTCTAGCACTTCACACTAAGCTCTCCTGGGGTGGCCGTGACCACCATAATACAAAGCAAGCTCTCTGGAAGTGCAGGAGAGGCAGAGATTACTACAATCTAAGAAAATACCAGAAAACTGGAAAGATAGGGGGCCTTTAAGCCTGGGTAGGATTTCAAAAAGTATAGAATAGGAGAGAGGCCATCCAAGGAAATGGACCCATCTCCAGCAAGACACCATGGTAGAGAAGGACCTATTAAAAAAAGAGTCAGTCGGTGTTGCTGGAGAGCAAGACTCTGGGGAAGGGCAGAGAAGGCGGCGAGCTATATAACTGGGTCAGAGCCAGATCATGTAGAACTTTAGATGACAAGCTGGGCATGGACTTTATTCTGGACGGACTCCAATGATAAAAGTAAGAGGTTTTGAAACTTTAATTAGGACCCCCGCTTCAGGGGGGAAAAGAAACTTTGTAGCCATCAAACTGATCAGATTGAAGTCAGGATGGATCAGGTGGAGTAGGGGTAAGAGGCTGATATGAAGAAGACGAAAGCCAGAGATTAGACAGTGTACACCAAAATATTCTCCCGATGCAAGGTTCAAGGGAGGCACCCAACATATACTCACTGAAGTTGATGATTCCAGGATTTGGAGTATGAGGGGCTGGTGATGACATTCAGTGGGATCATAAAAAAAACTAGGCATTGGGAAGGAGATGATGGGGTAAGCCATAGGCATGTTGCACTCGAGGTGCTTAAGAGACATCCAAGTGGGGATGGCTAATTGGCATTGTATATACAAATCTGGAGCTCAGGAGGGAGATTTGAGATAGGGATGGAATCATCAGTGTTTAGAGCACAGGTGAAACTACCAAAATAAATTATATCTTCCAAGAAGAATGTATAGAAGGGAACAGAGGGCAGGAAGGATCTTTGGAGAACATCAATGTTTGCTGGACAGCATGCTTTTGTGAAGGTATCATTGCACCTACCATTATCCCCATTGTATCTCTAGAGCCTGGCAAAGTCCTGGCAAAAGAGCAGATACTCAATAAACATTTGTTGAGCAATGAAATGACTGAATTTAGGGAGCAGGTAGACTGCACTTCATCAGAGGAATGAACAGAGATGGGACAGAAACGGAACCTTACCTTTGTTGAGCATCAGCTATCTACCGAGATACTGGCTTTACTTGTGGTTTCTCCTTTAAGAGAATGAAATGATGTCATGCAAAACTTTACAAAGCTTCAGAGTCTGGCTTTACAGTGACCTCAGTTTTTGTAGTGTCTGCAACTCCTGTGCCTTCTCGTTGACTTTCCCCTACCCTCAACATTTTTGTGTTTAATATTTACTTAAGGAGTCAGGGCAAAATGAAACTCTTTTGAACTTGGAACACTTTTTTTTAGGAGTAATTTTTTTTATTGAGGTATAATCAACTTATATTAGTTTCAGGTGTACAACACAATGATTGATATTTGCATGTACTGCAAAATAATCTCCACAGTAAGTCTAGTTAACATCCAAGTGAACTTGGGACACTCTTAGCATTCTTGTCTGTAAAGACAACTCTCAGATAACCAGAAACCTGGTGGTTCTTCTGGGACTGTTGCACGTGTTCATTTTATTAATTAATTCATCAGTTTCTAAGAGCTGGCACTGTACAACATATAGGAAGAAGATATGGCTCAGCCCACTGTATGCTCAGCATTCATACAGTTCAAATGTGTGTGCACTCATGCATATGCATGAATGTGCATGAATATTCAATCATAATATAATCTGTAAGTAAGCACTGAATCTGTATTCTGTGGGCACACACAGAACAGCGAGCCTAACTCTGTCTTAAAAGCAGAGATAAAGGTGAAAGATCATGGAAGTCTTCACAAAAGAAAAGATACAAAAATAGAGCCATGAAAACTAAATAGGTTTTGGAGGGTTTTGGTTATTGTTTTTTCCAGGCAGAAGGGGCCACATAAGCAAAGATGATGAGACACGAAAGGGCCTGAGTGTGAGCTGCTTGAAAAGGTGGGGGATGAAGCTGGTGCAGTTCCCCAGAAGGGATCTAAATGAGTGTGACATGACTGGATTTGTGTTTTGGGAGGACCCTTCCGGCGGCTAGTGTGGACATTGGATTAGAGCCTGGAAAGATGCCTGAACAGACAGCTTTATGCCAAGGTGCCTTCCTTTCTATCCTCTTGTCTGCCACATAAGGGCCTCAGGAGGGCTGGATTTTGAAGACTGACATTTGCATATAGGTTGAACCATTAGAATAGGTTCCAGACCTACCTGTATACATGATTGCTTTTGCAGTCAGCAGAAGGCATGGAGGGTGCAGACTTGTCGTTGGGAGATATAAGAATGAGGCTGCTCAAGAAAGTAGCTCAATGGTTTGATCTAATTTGTACTTACAAGCCTTAATTTATCATGAATAAGATTTCTTCTAATCATTATTAGGTTTACACTTAACTCCCGAAAGCCCCTTCTGTATTCTAAGAAGCGTTTGCTTTATGTATTAATGCTGGCCTCAGCTCAGCCCCAGCCCGAGCCCCAGCCTCAGCTACAGGGAAATCTCAAAGCTCTCTTAACCTCAATTGGCATAGCTCCTTTCATCAGGATTTACCCTTAGTAATTTACATCTTAACAACTCTGTTAACACAGATAGACCATCATGCTATGAAATTCAAGTGGGATTTGCAAAGAGCTTTTATGGCCTAATACGGCCCCTTAGATTGTATCTTGGAGTATGGTTTAACCACCTCATCAGAATCAAGGGTTTTAACTATCCCAAACCATTTTTTTAAGTGCTGACTTAATTGCTGTTGTATTTAACTGCCTTTTCACACATGTGTTAGGCATTTTGCACATATGTAACCAAATGAACTAGAGACTGAATTTCTACAGTAATCTTAAGAGCCAAGAAATAAGAATGGAGGACTTTATTCTACAGTTTAAGATGCACATGCCCTAGCATGTCTGGCAACTGACAGAAGCCATGTAAAGGGTTGTCATTTGCAGCCCTGGGAATCTTCTTCTACCTGTTAATTTACTCTCAGAGAATAAAAATGCATTGCTCGATCTGGGCCTTGGAAAGTGACTTCTATGCTACAGCAGATGAAGGTGTTAGGTGAGGTTCTGCATCAGGAAATTTTCAAACAACAATGACAGCCAGGCGTGTGCCTTCTGAATGCCATCTATGCCTTCCTTTACTCTCAGCATCTTCTTTCCCCTGGCCTACAACTAAAGTTCCGACAGGAGGTTTCTGGGATTTCCGGGCAAGCAGATGGCTATCCAGAGCACGGCTATCAATCCACTTGGTGTAGAGTGAGGATGAAAGGTGCCTCCTCTAGAAAACTTCCCACAAAGGCTGAAAGGATGGGCGATTTCACAGCATATGGGCAGATATGCTAAGGATCTCTAGTAAGAGATAAAAACCAACCACCTAATCTGTAGAGCCAATGTCACCATTTACTCCTCCTAAGAGCTTTATTATTCCAAAAATCTCATTTTCACCTTATATGTGGATTTTTTTTTAATCAAGACATTCTCCCCTGCCTCCCCAGGCCAGGGAGTCCATCCCAATGTTCACTAAATTTATTACATTTACAAATATTTTTATTATAAACCTACTATTTGTAACAACCTATGGAATTGAACTTGTTTGCCTTTTCCTTTCTTCTTCTGCTTTAATTTTTACTTTCTCTTGATGTTATAACAGAAGCAACACAATGAAGAGTCCAGAGGTCTCTATGTTAGCTTGGACCCTGCCAATACTGCCGGAAATCACAGAAGGTCAATTAACCCTTCTAATGTTCAGATTCCTCATCCCTCAAAAGGGTGACAGAAACTTTCTGGATCGCTTGCCCCACAAGACTGTTGCAAGCCTCAGACAAGAACCATGTCTGTGAATGCAGTCTAAAACCCACAACGCGCTAGAGCAAAGAAAAGGAGTTTCAAATTTTCCATAGATATTTCACATCAAGCATCATGTAGGTTTGATATCCTTACTTTCCTTTGATATCATCCATAACTTTGGCTCTCAAATAGTTCACATTTTTAGAATTAATTTAATAATAATTTGCTGCATGTGCTTCCTGTAATATTTATAACCAACCCTGAAGACAATAACTTTCTCATCTGAGAACTAAAGATTTTAATGGTTATGATTCCACATTAAAATTATTTTAGGACTTCCCTGGTGGCACAGTGGTTAAGAACCCATCTGCCAATGCAGGGAACACGGGTTCAACCCCTAGTCCGGGAAGACCCCACATGCCGCGGAGCAACTAAGACCGTGTGCCACAACTACTGAGCCTGCGCTCTAGAGCTTGTGCTCCACAACAAGAGAAGCCACTGCAATGAGAAGCCCGCATACTGCAACGAAGAGTAGCCCCTGCTCGCTGCAACTAGAGAAAGCCCATGCGCAGCAACGAAGACCCAACACAGCCAAAAATAAATAAATTTAAATAAATAAATAAATAAAATCATTTTAAATTATACAGTATCAGGCCATCATTTAAACCATTTCAAATCTAAGAGATTTGCTGACATATCTTCATATACTGTCTACTACTGTTGGATTATTCTTTCAGTCCACAAATACTGATTAGGCAAACACTGAAGAGTGCTAGCTGCAGAGACCATGCAGCTGCTGGGAACTAGGAAGTGAGTAAAAGAGGAAATTAAGGAGAAGCATACATTATAGATTGTGAATTTGGGGAAGATTTTATGGGAAATTTTTCCATTTTTTTAAAGAAAGCTTCTTTTCAGATTTCCAGTGTCATCATTAAAATTTACAATGATTTTTGGGGGCTTCCTGGGTGGCGCAGTGGTTGAGAATCCACCTGCCAATGCCGGGGACACGGGTTCGAGCCCTGGTCCGGGAAGATCCCACGTGCCGCGGAGCAACTAAGACCGTGTGCCACAACTACTGAGCCTGCGCTCCAGAGCCCATGCTCCACAAGGGAAGTCACTGCAATGAGAAGCCTGCGCACCACAACGAAGAGTAGCCCCCGCTCACCACAACTAGAGAAAGCCCACGTACAGCAACGAAGACCCAACACAGCCAAAATAAACAAACAAACAAACAAATAAATAAACTTTAAAATTTACAATGATTTTCAAAATGTGTCTTTGGCAGTGGAGATTATGTTAGGTCTGGTAAAAATCCTAGCAGCTTTCTCTTTTAGCCAACAGCTCATCTGAAACCTTTTACCAAATCAAGAACATAAGAGAACTTACAATGAAGTTTGGAGGGTAGGAGACCCAAAAATCAGCTGATAGAAAATTAAGCTTTTCTTGGATGGAGACTGTGTAAAATATTTTTCACTTACGTATAGAACTGCTCAGAGCAATGTCTGTGGAGTTGAATTCAAAACCTCCAAGTGCCAGGAACAACAATTGCACTAGATCAGGTCCAGGTACATGTAATCAGACTAGAAAGAGGGATTTTCCAAAAATCTAAGTTTTCTTTTCATCTATAATATTGCTAGCAAATGGAAATGCTACTAGGTTAAGTCCTAGCACTTTTTTGGCTATAAAAGAGCCACATATACAATAAACATAGGCTATTATGCATTGTCAACTCTAGATCACAGAGAAAACAGTATGGGTGCCTCCTAATGGCTAGTGATCTCCTAATGAAGTGCAATTGTGTATTGATAAGAAGTATTAAACTATTTCTAACTTATTAAGAATATTATTTGAATTTCATTTCTCTGTTAAACAAATATCTCTAATATTAAATAGTATGCTTCTGTTTGGGCTTATATATTGAGGAAAATTTGAATTGTACAAGTATTTGCTGATCATGTATAGAATTCAAGCACCATATTTTCAAATTAAGCTCGCTTTTATTTAAGGTTTTTCCTTAAAAAATATATTCAACCAAGTAATCTATATTTTATTGTATTCAAGCAAATACACATAGAAACCTTTAGAAAAAGTTAACATGCACCATTTTCTTTTTCAACAAAAAACACCTTTGGAAGGAAATAGTACGATTAGCCAAAAGCAAATTACCAAAAGGACTGACGTGTTGTAAGACTCTGGGTTTAGGAACTGTGTAGCAAAACCATGTTGTCTTCTTTAAGGGCTGCAGGGTAGAGATTAGCTGACTTCTATGTCTAGCAGCATGGTAGGCACAATCCTCTGAATGACCCTCCTGATAAACACCACTAAAATTTCTGGATAAAACATTTTAAGTACTTCTTTAAAATGAATAACTGACCTGAAAAAAAGGTCAGGAATCTGCAGAAGAAGAAAAAAAATTGGGAATTAAATGAATACCAAAGCCAGCTAAATGAAACCACACAACTACTAGAAGAAATGTGGGTGAGTTCTGCTTTAACTTCAATGTAGTTAAAGACTTTCTAACTGTAATTCAAAATCCAGAGGCAATAAAACTGGAAGAAAATATTTGACAGGTTATCACGGACAGAAGGTTAATATATCTAATTTTAAAGAACTTTCAAAATTTGGGAGAAAAAAGACCAAAAATCCTTAGAAAAATGGGCAAAACACAGACAATTCACAAAAAGAGATCTCAAATGGCCCTAAAGCCTATGGGCCCTAAAGCAATGCAGGGAATCCAATAACAAATGTTTATTCTATTGGGTAAGAGATGGCATTTCTTAGGAAATACACTAAAGTACATAGCAGTAAAAGGGCCATGGTGCATGAAATGTAATGATTCAGGAAAAAATTATTATATATAGAGAGAGAATGAAAAGAGAGAGAAAGAAGGAGAAGAGGAAAGAGAGTGAGAGTGCAAATGGTAAACCCAATGGGGTGAAACATTAACAACAGGTGTACTGCGTTGGTCGTGTCCCCCAAGAACTCATGTCCTTCCCAGAACCTCAGAACCTTATTTGGAAATAGGGTTCTTACAGATGTAATTGAATTAAGATGAGGTCATACTAGAATAGGGTGGGCTCTTAATCCAATATGGCTAGTGTTCTTAAAAGACAAGAAGGAACACAGAGACAGACATACACAGGGAGAAGGCTACATAATGAAGTAGGAAGAGATTGGAGTGATGCTTCTATAAGCCAAGGAATGCCAGGGATTGCTGGCAACACCAGAAGCTAAGAGAGCATGAAACAGATTCTCCCCTAGAGCTTTCAGAAAGACTATGACCCGGTCGACACCTTGATTTTGGACACTGAGCCTCCAGAACTATAAGAGAATAAATTTCTGTTGTTTTAAGCCACCCAGTTTGTGGTAATTTGTTACGGAAATCGCAGGAAACAAATACAACAAGCAAATCTGGGTAAAGGATGTACAGAGCATGCCTTGTACTATTTTGTTTTGTTTTTTGTAACTTTTTGTAAGTTTGAAAGTATTTTCAAATAAAAACTTTTTTAAAGGATGTGAAGACAAACAAACAACAAAACGAGAAACAGAACAATAGGCCTTCTAAGAATCTTATGGGTCTTGTCCCGTTGCAGTCTCACAGGGAGATTTGTGAGTGTGACTTTTGTCTAATGGAGAGGATTGTAACGTGATGCACAAAAAGCTTAAAGCAGTGTTTTCAAAAGTATTTTATCAACTTAGACTGAAAATAACAGAGATAATGAAAAGAAGTCTTTGTATTCCCAAACTGCTACAGACAGGAAAGAGCCTTAGAGAACTCCTCAGCTTCAACCACACGTCATTTCTTATGGAAAAGGAAAGGGGACTCATGGGGCAGAACCAAGAGCCCAGAGAGCAAAGATCCCTGGAGAACGATCCCAGGCATAGGACTGAGCCCTAAGCAAGGAACCTGCAACATCCCCTAGCTGAATTTCAGAATAGCCCCAGACAGGTAAGTGCTGTGTACTCTCCTGTTGCCTGTTTTTGAATGGGAGGGTTTCATTCCTGTATGTTGAATGTGTAAGGAACAGAAAACTTGTCTCTTCTCTTCAGAGTCTTCAGATTAAAAGGAATGAAACTCTGACATGGATGGACCCAGAGATTATCATACTAAGTGAAATAAGTCAGACAGAAAAAGACAAATATCATATATCGCTTATATGTGGAATCTTAAAAAATGATACAAATGAACTTATTTACAAAACAGAAATAGACTCACAGACATAGAAAACAAACTTATGGTTACCAAAGGGCGAAGGTGGGGAGAGGGATAAATTAGGAGTTTGGGATTAACAGATACACACTACTATACAGAAAATAGATAAACAGCAAGGACCTACTTCTAACACAGGGAACTATATTTAATATCTCATAATAACCTCTAATGGAAAAGAATCTGAAAAACATTATATATATATATATATACATACACACACACAGACACACACATATATATATCTGAATTACTTTGCAAAAAAAAAAAAGAAAGAAAGAAAGGAAAAGGAAAAAAAAGGAGTGAGATTCAAGGAGTTGTACCTGAGGAATGGTACCCCACCGAGAAGCCTCATCTGCACTTGGACCTGATCAAGATGATAAGATCCTGGGCTTCAGGTTAATTCTTAAATGGATGACACTTGGTGGTCTTGGGGATAAGGAATGAGTTTATTTTGCACATGTGAGGGATGGAAACTGTTGTAGTCATAAGGCAGACTGGGGAAGAGGGTATTTTCCAAATATGGCACAATAATACTGTCATTCCACATGATCTTTTTACAATGTGACTTTGAGTCTTCTCCCATTAACAGAGGAGGTCAATAACAGGGTTGCCAGATTTAAGAAGGAAAAATACAGGAAGCCCAAATAATTTTTAGTGTGTAACCCAAATATTGCATGTGACATACTTAATACTAAAAAAAAAAAAATGTGATTTATCTGAAATTCAAAGTTAACTGAGCATCTCATATTTTATCTGGCAACCCTAGAATTCCTCACCCTTAAATCTGGGTGACTTTATGATTATGGCAGGTATGATGCTATGTGACTTCCAAGGCTAGGTCATAAAATGAGGTACAGATGCCTGGTTTCTCTCTTGGGTCGTTTGCACTTAGAATATAGTCCCATGCTATGAGCAAGCCCAAGCAGCCTGCGGAGGGGCCACATTAAGAGGAACAGGGGCTGCTGGCCAACAGCGCTGGCTAAGCTCCCAGACAACAGCTGGTACCAACTTGCTAGCTGTGTGGTTGTGTGAGAGCTATCTTAAAAGTGGATCTTTATTCCACCCCATAGTTGAGCCATCCCAGTTGTGCCACTAACTTTCAGGGTTGTTTGTTATGTAACAATAAGATAACTAGAAAACTAGGGGGGGAAAATAGAGAGATAGAGATAGAGAGAGAGAGAGAGAGAGAGAGAGTGAGAGAGAGAGAGAGAGAGACTGAGATTTTAGGGAACTGGCTCATATGACTTTTGAAGCTTCGCAAGTCCAGAATCTGCAGGGTAGGCCAGCAGGCTGGAGACCCAGAGAAAAGCTGTATTCCGAGTCCAAAGGCAAACTTCTATCAAAATTGCTTCTTGCTTGGGAGAGATCAGTCTTTGTTTTATTAAAGCTTTCAACTAACTGGATGAGGCCCACCTATGTTATGGAACATAATCTGCTTTACTTAAAATCCACCAATTTAAATGTGAATCTCACCAAAAAAACACCTTCACAGAAACATCCACAATATTGTTTCACCAAATATCTGGGCACCATGGTTCAGTCAAGTTGACATAAAATTAGCCATCACACACGTCAAAGGCTCAGAGCTCAGGATTGCAGCACTTTTCTTCTGGGCCCTGGAGAGGCCTTGACGCTTTATTATGTACAGCTTCACTGGAAATGACAGAAGTATATGCTCTTTGCTGCCAAAATTTACCATTGATTGGCACTGATGCTAAGTACCTAAATTGCAACTCTGGGGGTGTACATTCATTTGATGACAGAACAGATTTGAAAAATCCATTCAATGCCATATAGGAACTAACCCAAGCAGCAGGATTCTTTATCAGAACCTCATGAAGTATGGGAGGAAGACAAGGTATAGTCTTGATAACAGGCACACGTGCTTTAAGGCTTTAACACTAATGACCAGTATCCAGAGATGAAAACAGAGGTGAGGGTTAATCAGTACTTCTACAACCTTCAGTACTTCCACTTATCCCTGACCTATGGAGAATGGGGAGATGAGAACATTCAGTGCTGTTCCAAAACTGTTTCTGGAACATACCCAACAAGGGATGGACATGACAAGAGCTTCTCTTCCCACCTTGCAAAAATCCTATGGTGGATGGAGGAGTGTCTTGCTTCAGGGAGGCCTTTCCACAGCTCTCCCTTATCTCTCCACCTTCAAGTCGTATACTGACCCCATCCCTCCTCTTGTTTAATCAAATCAATTTCTCCTCCTTGAAGGAAAAGGAGGGGTACTCTTTATGTTATAGACCAGAATATTTCCAGAAATCTGGGTAGAGAGTGATTAATACGTGGTATCTTGCAATATACCTGTTTTTACTGGGTAAAACTCTACCTCCAATTTGGATTAGCACTAGAGAGTCAAGTTCCAGATACCTGGGCCCTTACTTCCCAACTATTTCACATCCATGATACCCATATCTCACATCTAGAAGAGAATTTGACCATATCTACAAGACCAACCTCTTCTTTCTCTAACTGGACAGTCACCCATTATCCTGAATTCCTATGATGCTTGTACATCATTTTACTCACTTATTTGATCAAAAACACAAAGTTGGGCCACCTCCCTGAAGTTTGAATAAATCATTTAATCCCTTAACATCTCTGAGCTTCAGCTTCTTCTTCTGTAAGAGTAACAGTTGGAACATGGCAATTACTATGCCTGCCTCACAGACTGTTGTGACTATCAGATGAGACAAATCGGGGGAAATGCTTCAAAATTTAAAAAGCAAAGAAAATCACAGAATATAAATTATTATATTGTCAGATCTGCCTTATACTGAAAAAATTCAGAAAACAGAAATTTTGTCTGTCCTCCCTTTCAATGTCATCATTCATTCCAAGTTCAAAATTCTGAAGTCATTTTCAATATCACTCTTTTTCATTCTCTAGTCCAAAGTTCATTAAACCTTTGAAAAAATCCCCTACATTCTTCTTTCACTTTCCATCTAGGATGTTCTCAAGGCTGTCTTTAATTCTCCCCTACCCACCTCAGCCAGCAACCTCCAAATCCAATCCTTGTGACACATGACTGCCGTGTTAGTCTTCTTAAGCCATTTATGTTTAGAATTCCATTCCCCTCCTCAAGAATTACCAGAATCTCCTCACTTTCCTGTAGGATAAATTTCAAAGACCTTCACTTATCTTCTCTTCCATTGTTCCTCTTTATAATCTGCCCAATCAGTAAAATCTTTCCTCATGTCTTGGTCATTCCAATGCTCATACTCTCTAATACTTTGCTTATAAACTATTTTTCTATACTGGATGATTCTTGTTTTATCCCATTCTGATAAGAAGTCTAATGTGGTTTATGGTGCTCAGCTCAGCCATGAATCATTAGAAGGAAATGTTGGTTTGTGTCTGCTCTCATAATAACGCTAGTTCCATCAACATCGCTGATGTCCAGCCTCTTGGTACATATGAATCCGGGTAAGATGCTTGATTAGGTTTATAAGTACATCTTGTCCTACAAGACTAAGCCAACAAGGGTAAAGACATTTTATTGAACAAAAAGTGTCCAATGATTAAGAAAAATTAGTACTTGCAGCAATCAACCACATTCCTCTCTGTTTACATCTAAAGTTATGACCACTTAGAGCAATGGAAAAAATTTTGTGTTCTAGAACAGAAAGCAACATTTTAAAAGTATAAAGTAAACAAGGAGCAAAAATGTCAGAAAATCACCTCAAGAAGTCCGCCTCATCTTAAGAAGTTATCCACTTAAAATATAATTTCAAAAAGTTAAAATGACTTTTAACTTGCAAATACAAAATGAACACAAGTCAAAGATTTTATTCGGTATTTTATTTTACTCAGGCTATTAATTAGTAAGAGAAACAGTAAGATATTAAGACTAGCTTAAAGGAGAATTTGAATATATATATGTCCATATATATGTATATATATACATACATATATATTGAATTTATATTTCTGAAATATCTTTGGAATTCTGAAATCGATTACCTAATAGATGTAAAACTGATTAATATTCTTAAGCCCAACAAGATATTAATGTTTAGCCTTCTCTTTTTTTTTTTTTTTTGCGGTATGCAGGGCTCTCACTGTTGTGGCCTCTCCCGTTACGGAGCACAGGCTCCGGACATGCAGGCTCAGCGGCCATGGCTCATGGGCCCAGCCGCTCCGCAGCACGTGGGATCTTCCCAGACCGGGGCACGAACCCGTGTCCCCTGCATCAGCAGGCGGACTCTCAACCACTGCGCCACCAGGGAAGCCCTAGGCTTCTCTTTTTTACCGAGAGAAATAAATTTTACCTCTACCAGACAAAATTCATTTGCATTACTAAGGACAATAATCATGTACTACAATCAGTTTTTTATAAATTACCTTCTACCCCTATAGAAGGCCCATAGAAAACCAGTGAAAGAAGCACACCTGTTTTCAATTAGACAACCCCCAAGTGTACACTAGACAATATCCAGCACTACATTGAAAGGACATACATCAATCTCTTGCCCATTTCCATGTCTGGGACAATGTTTCCTGATGATCCCCATGTAAGCAACACTCCACAGAGAAGTATAATAGGGAAAAAGAAAGCAGGGGTGGTCTGTAGTTAGATCAGCCAAGGCCACAAAATGGAAAAAGAGGAAGGGCAAATTAAAGCTGATGCCCCAATAAAGCACTGTGGGTGGACAGAGGTGCCATCTTGACTTTCAATGCGCTGCTTCTAGGACCTTTGTTACTGTCACTAAGACCTTGCAAACAACCCAGACTCCTATTTGCAACTCCCTAAAAACTTCCCAACTCAGCCAGACAACAGAGGAGTGCTGTACCACAGGCCAAGATGTGGTGGAGGTCTTGAGCTGATTCTGATCAGTTCAAACTAAACCTAAGTCACAAGTCTTTGGTCTCACTCACCAGGATGCTGCCTTCCTTCAGGAGGATTATGGGTGTCCTAGGACACCAAGTAAGAGGTAGTCCCATACAGAGTGGTTGGGTACATTCCAATCAAAAGCTCTGAAAAGAAGGTCATAACTCCTCCTGCTGAGGGGTCATGAGTGGCAAGTTGACCACTGCTAGGGAGTTTCTTATTAGGCAGCTAAACCCAAGGGCAAGTAGTAAAGCTCCTCAACCCAGGGGATGCTCAAAAGGAGAGACAGCCTGTGGACACTGGTCTAACTCCTTTATGGCTCATGGGTAGTGAATACTTTAGCTGCTTGCTCAAGCGGGACATGGAATGGTCTCCAGATGCCATCTGTCTTCCTTTCCCCATGGTCCATCCCAGTTCCACCAAGCTCTCCCCTAATTGGTTGTATCTTCCCCTTTCTCTCGCAACCCTCCCAGCCTAAAGAATGTCCCCAAGCTTCCTCTTATCAAAAAGTCTTCCAATCTATAGTCCAGTCACTTGAGTTTCTCCCCTTTCACTGAGGCTTAGAGTTTTGAAACACAAAAACAAGGATGGCTTTCTTTCTGTCTTCTGCTGTGTCTTTCCTACCCTGATGCAGGGAATGTGGAGTGCCCATTTGACTGGCTGAGAGAAGGGCCAGAAGGACACAATAGGAACAAAACTGAATCAGGTACTATTTCAACAGCATCATACCACAAACATTGTCTCAAAAGCATGGAGTGGATTTGAGACACCAGTGACCCAGCCAAGATGACTGGCGACATAGCTTACACCATCCACAGCTGCACTCAGAGTCAATGCTTCTCTTTCACGATGCTGTTTATTCATTCATTCATTCAAAGATGTTAATGTTTTGAAATTATATTTTGTTAACTACTTTGTCCAAGTAAAGGAAGCATGATGTATAAAATATCAAATAAAAATAAAGGAAAAAATTACTTTGGAGGTGAATATAGTATTCAGAGTCAACATAGGTCAGAAAACATACTGGATGAGAGAACTCCTGAGTTCAAATCGTCATTTGAACTGAGAAAACACTTGTGAAGAACAAAGGAAAATGTAACTGACTGAAGTGCCCTGGACCTTGCAATACACTCAATGGTGATAGAAACAAACTTCCATCTCTATGCAGGTAGAATTGGATACAGAAAATCCATATACCTCTGAATTGAGCACCTGCTGTAGGAAAGGTATTTTCCTGTTAAAGCCATAAGTAAAAGTAAGGTGAGACATCAAAGGAAGAAGATTTCTGTGAGAATAAAAGCTACTTTTTTCAGGAGAAAATCAGTTGGTAAATGGGAGTTGGGGGGGTGGGAGGGACTTAACGTGTTGGAATCTCATTCACAAGAGCTTGGAAAGCTGGTGAAGAAGTTGTGATGAAAACTGTCAACCTGCCAAAACTTATTATTTATGCTATGGTTCAAGGATGCTCTGGAAAATTTGATTTAAAAAAACTGTGAATTTCTTCTCAAAAATGCATAAATACACAACTTTTAAATGTTTTATTTCATTGAAAATTGATTTGTTCGATAACCTGGTATCGATATTGCATAGTGGAAAGAATATTGAATGGGCTCTGCCACTGACATAGGTGAGTTCATGTAACCTCTGTGGGTCATCTGTAAAATGAGAGGGTTGGACTAAATGACCTCTATGTGCCCTTCTAGAACTAACATCACACATGTTTGTAATTGAAGAGAAATTCCATATTCCTTAACGAAGGATCTTGCATTGAAAGTAGGCACCCTTGGGGAAAAGGGTGTCTTCCCCCACTCACTCTTTCCTCCTGAGTTCTCCCTTACTCTTAAAGTCCCTGGTTGACTTTTGTAGTTACCATCATGCTGACTTCAGAAGGACTCTGCATATCCTCATGCCCAAGATGGACACAGGCCCTTGCCTTGGTCTCCTGAATAATGCTTAGATGCACCTGAAACATTTAAAATGGAAATATACACAGAGAGTAGCACACATCTAGAATAAATTGAATCATAAGCTATGACTTACTCATGCTCACTTTGTGATCTGCTGCAGGGGTTCCACTCAGTCTACATCCTCATGGGCCTCCAGGGATAAAAAGGCAAACTTGAACACTCCTCACCTGAAGGTGTCCTTATAGAAACCTAGACTCCTCATACTTCAGGCTCAGAGAGGGTGAGAAAGGCTCAGTTATTTCTTTTATCCACTGAGTTCCCCCTTACAGTGGTTCTGGCCTCTCATCTATATGACAGAAACCAAGAATGGTCTTTTGAGACCTGAAACCATAAAACGTCTAGAAGAAAGCATAGGCAGTATACTGTTTGACATCGGTCTTAGCAAAATTTTTTTGGAAACGTCTCCTCAGGCAAGGGAAACAAAAGCAAAAATAAACAAATGGGACTATATCAAACTAAAAAGCTTTTGCATAGTGAAGGAAACTATCAACAAAATGAAAAAGGCTGCCTACTGAATGGAAGAAGATATTCTCAAATGATGTATCTGATAAGGGGTTAATAGCAAAAATATACAAAGAACTCATACACTCAACATTTAAAAAAAAACAACCAACTTGATTTAAAAATGGGCAGAGGACTTGAATAGACATTTTTTCAAAGAAGACATACAGATGGCCAATAGGCACATGAAAAGATGCTCAACATTACTAATCATCAAGGAAATGCAAATCAAAACCACAACGAGATATCAGTTCACACCTGTCAGAATGGCTATTATCAAAAAGACAACAAATAACAAGTGTTGGTGAGTATGTGGAGAAAAGGGAACCCTCAGGCACTGTTTGTGGGAATGTAAATTGTTCAGCCACTATGGAAAACAGTATGGAGATTCCTCAAAAAGTTAAAAATAGAACTACCATATGGGGACATCCTTGGTGGCACAATGGTTAAGAATCCATCTGCCAATGCAGGGAACATGGGTTCGATCCCTGATCCAGGAAGATCCCACATGCCACGAAGCAACTAAGCCCGTGTGCCACAACTACTGAGCCTGCGCTCTAGAGCTTGTGAGCCAAAACTACTGAGTCTGTGTGCCACAATGACTGTAGCCCATGTGCCTAGCACCTGTGGTCTGCAACAAGAGAAGCCACCGCAATGAGAAGCCTGTGCACCACAAAGAAGAGTAACCTCTGCTCGCCACAACTAGAGAAAGCCCATGCACAGCAACGAAGAACCAACACAGCCAAAAAATATTAATTAATTAATCGATTTTTTTAAAAAGGGAAAAAAGTCTTAAAAAAAAAAAAAAAGAACTACCATATGATCCAGCAATTCTACTCCTGGTTATTAATCCAAAGAAAACAAAAACACTAATTTGAAAAGCTATATGTACCTCTATGTCCATTGTAGCATTATTTACAATAAGCAGGATATGGAAGCAATCTAAATGCCCATAAATAAATGAATGGATAAAGAAGATGGAGTACATACTTACAATGGAATACTACTCAGCTATAAAAAAAGAATTACATCTTGCCATTTGAGACAACGTGGATGGACCTAGAGGGTATTGCACTAAGTGAAATAAGTCAGACAGAGGAAGATAAATACTTTGTGATTTCACTTATATGTGGAATCTAGAAAACAAAACAAAGGAACAAACATAACTAAATAGAAACATAGTCATAGATACAAAGTACAGACTGGTGGTTGCCAGAAGGGAGGGGGTGTGGGAGAAGAGAAAGAGGTATAAACTTCCAGTCACAAATGAGTCACAGTATGAAATGTACAGTGTGGGGGAATATAGTCAATAATTATGTAATATCTTTGTATAGTGACAGATGGTAAAAAAAAAAAAAAGAGGCAGAAAAGAAATGAATGACCTTTTGGAAGACCTCACCCTCACCACCACCACGAATTCAAGAGTCATGCTCTGGCGGGATTCCGTTTGATCCTTCTATTAGGACACAACACAGTAACCCCAGCTCTCCTACTAGGAAATAACACAGGAAAGATATATATGAAAATAGACCAATATTATACACTTTGGTAACTGCTGTAAGGCAGATGTATCAGTCAAGATTAGAGTTGGTGCACGTAACAGAAAACCTAAATAGGGCCAGGTTAAAACACCATAAATAAACCTCTGTCTCTCATGTGAAGAGTTCAGAGGTACATAGTCCAAGGCTGTTAAGGCAACCTCACAGTGTCAATCTTAAATTTCTCCTTCTTTCTGCCCCACCATCTCTAACACATGGTATTTCTTCAAGGGAGCCTTGTGGTCCAAGATGAATGCTGGAGCTCCAGCCAATACAACCACATTTCAGGCAGTATGTAAAGATATAAAATGCCAGTTCCAGTTTTTGCCTTTTGAGAGGATTTCTTAGAAGTCCCAGTCACCATCTACTTGTATTTTATTGGCCAGAGATTGATCACTTGGCCAAAAGGAGTTTAGGAATTGGGCACACTGCCACTCCAAATAAAATCAGGAATCTCTTATGAATGGAAGAGGGGAGAAGGGATATTGGATTGGCTGTAAATTAGCCATCTTTACTTCAGCAGGTGTGTACAAAATACAGTGGGAACTCTGTAGAATGCCTGAGGCAGGGTAGGAAAGGCTTCACTGAAAAGGTTCAGAATTTGAGTTAAAGCAAAAGGAACAAAAGGAATTAATTAGCTTCCCCAGTTGGTGAAGAACATCCCAGGCCACACAAATAGGATGTGCAAAGACAAAGGGATCAGAATATAGCTTGTAGGGAAACTCTAGAAAGTTTAGACTCCTGGAGGGTGGAGATGAGGCCAGAATGGATGATTAGGACCAGATCGTGAAGACCTTATTATGCTCGATAGAGTGTGGGTTTCACCTTTTTTTTTTTTTTTAAGTTTTTTTTTTTCTTTTTTAGATGTTGGGGGTAGGAGTTTATTAATTAATTTATTTATTTTTGCTGTGTTGGATCTTCGTTTCTGTGCGAGAGCTTTCTCTAGTTGTGGCAAGCGGGGGTCACTCGTCATCACTGTGCGCGGGCCTCTCACTATCGCGGCCTCTCTTGTTGCGGAGCACAGGCTCCAGACGCGCAGGCTCAGTAGTTGCGGCTCACGGGCCTAGTTGCTCCGTGGCATGTGGGATCCTCCCAGACCAGGAGTTGAACCCGTGTCCCCTGCATTGGCAGGTGGATTCTCAACCACTGCGCCACCAGGGAAGCCCTGGGTTTCAGCTTTTAGGTAAGAGGGAGCCAAGAAGCAATATTAAGCATGGGAGTGACACAGTCTAATGTTCACAACTCAAAGATCATTCAGCACTCACGTTAGGATATATCCATTAATGAGTGGTGCAAGGGGAATTCTGTCACATCCTAAATGGTTCACCCCAATAGAGTCACTAAGAGATGTTAAGAACATCTCTAGTGCTGGGAGAAAAAGGAAGGAGGAGCAAGGCAAACAACTGGGCTAAAAACACTTTCCAAGGGCTTCCCTGGTGGCGCAGTGGTTGAGAGTCTGCCTGCCGATGCAGGGGACACGGGTTCATGCCCCGGTCCGGGAAGATCCCTCATGCCGCGGAGCGGCTAGGCCCGTGAGCCACAGCCGCTGAGCCTGTGCGTCCGGAGACTGTACTCCGCAACGGGAGAGGCCACCATAGTGAGAGGCCCGCGTACCGCAAAAAAAAAAACAAAACAAAACACAACACTTTCCAAGACTTCCTTCCAAAGACACACACATACACGCAACACACACACACACATGCAACACACACACACGCAACACACTACAGACAAACCCAATATAAACACATTCCAAATCTGCAGAAGTTTACAGGGAATCCTGGGGCTCAGATGAACATAAAGGAGGGAAAAAATTAAGAGATGGATAAAAAAGTAACACTTAATTCTGATCTATTCTTTTGTTCTGTCTTTTATAGATCAGTCTCCCCCACCACCACTTAAATCCTATCTCACTCTTAACATAATAGAGAGCCAATTTTTTAATCAAAAGCCATTTTTAGGATCAAAGAGAAACATATTTCTAGGCGGATAGTATGTTAGTTATATCTTGTAACATCATATGGTAAGGGGTATTCAACTAAAATTAGAGATGATATTCACTGAAATTCTCAAAAAACTCAAATGCCTCCAAATCCAGGGGGGGAAATTGAATCTTTTTTCTTCCAGGATATTTTTCTCAAGTACCAGCGGAAGTGCTAATGAGAGACAGGCCTCCTTGCCATTCAGTGACAAATGTAATAGGTTACATGAAACCACAGAAAATGAGTCTATTTAAAAATGTCAGATACAACACTAAAGGAAAACTAGGTCTTGTATTTTTTCCTCTTGATCATGGTCTAATAGAGACAATTCAGAAATGATTTCTTCTGAACTTGGTGATATTCATGATTGAAATAGTGCTGCTAATGATAACAATGTGTAGAATTATTACATGGAAAGTACTAATAATGCAAATCATATGGTCTGTAGTTGCAGTTCCCCTGCAGATTATTTTTTCCTAGGCATATTTGATTACTCAGAGATTAGCATACTAAAACTCAGATTTGTACTAACATATAGAGAATTGGGGTTTATAAGAACAAAATTAGACAATTAACCAAATTCTCACTTATGCCAGCTTTGCCATGTAAAATAATGACAATGTAAGGCAGGGGGCACTGAACCAAAAACATTATATTCAAATATTTTTGACATCTTACATTTTTGCTTAGATCTATCAATAAATATTTAATATTCTATAAGACATTACAATATCTGAAAAAATTATATAAGCACTTGCTAAATCAAAGGCACAACTCTTAATTTATTGTGTTAAAAATAAGATGCATATTTTGGAATCTTTAAATATTACCTGACTTCTTAACTATGTTTTCAAGAAAAAAATAGAGTATTTTCTTTTCCCTGTTAAGAATTTTTTAAACTATCTTCATATCCCATACTGTTTATATATCTAATGGTTATAGAAGACCATTTTTTTCCTTCTATAAGAGAGATCATTTATAAAGATATATTATATCACTATGATTACAGGTCATTTCCACTGGTTTTAAGGAGTAATAAAATGAGAATTTAAAAATTGCAAAAAGTACAGGCAGTGTCCTTTTTCATATTAGTGAATTTCTATAACCATGTCCCAAAGCTGATGGGTATAGAGCAATGGGATTTTCTCAAAGAAACAAACCTGTAATGGAGGAATTTTTTTGACCAAAGGCTTGGCATCAAACAAATCATGACTATGACCACAAATGTGTCATAAAAGCAAAGACACAACTATAAATTTTGATAAAATTTAATTAGCAAAAATTACATCTTAAGTTCCATAAAATATACTTCTACATTATTTGTTCAAAAGATGTTATTATGCCATATTTGAGTATGCATGATCTATTATATGTATATATAATATAGTGTATAAAGGTACATATAAAAGAATATATATACGTAAATATATTCAATATATGCTGTGTCAGACACTTTTGCCAGCTGATGATGCAATAACAAAAAAACTCAGAAATCTCAGCAGTTTACAACAACAAAGATTTAGTTCTTTCTCCCATTACACATCCTTCACTGGTTGCTTCCACCTCTATTCCATGTCTTCCTCATTCTGGGACCCTGGATAAATGAACAACCCCAATCTGGGACATACTGATCTTGGGGCAGAGAGATAAGAGGAATGACAGAATCCCATAAGGGTAGAAACCCTCAATGGACCATCTGTTAACATTTCATTGTCCAAAACAAGCCACAAGTTTGATACCAATGGGACACAAAATACAATCTCTCAGTGGGAAGGGCAGAAAATTATTGGGAACAACTTTATTGCTTAAGAGACTTCCTGGAAACATGTTTATCCAAACAATGGACTGTTCAGCTCTCTTCTTCACAGGACAGTAGTTCTCTCAACTGGGCAAATCTGCTTGCTTATCAAATGACTTTACCCATCAGTACATCAGAAATACGGCATAGAAGCAAAGCAAAGCTCAGAAGAAAATTCATAGCTGGAAAGTTTATATTTACAAACAAGTCTCAAGGTAGGAAAAAAGGAATGTCAAGGAAAGCAGAAGGGAAGAATCATAAAAAGTATTCAATAATGAATTTGAAAAGAAAAAACATAAAACTATTACATAAATCCAAGAGCTGCTTCTTCCAAAAAAAACCCGTAGAAATATATAAACACAAACCATTAGGTCATCTGATCAAGTGGGGAAATGAGATAGCACAAAAGTACAAAAGTTGAAAATGATGATGGAATAACCACAAACACAGAGAAAACTGGAAGATTCATAAGTGACTACTTTGCTCAACTCTAAGCAAATAAATATGAGAGCCTGAATTAAAAGGGTGATTTTTAGAGAAAATACAAATTATTGATAGTTCCAATACTATTTAAATTGTTCCAGAGCACAGAAAATAAAAAGAATGAAAACTTCTAAATTCTTTTTATAAAACTAGTGTAATACTGGTAACAAAACCCCTAAAAGCCACAAATTAATCCCACTTAAGAATATCAATGGGGCTTCCCTTGTGGCACAGTGGTTGAGAGTCCACCTGCTGATGCAGGGGACATGGATCTGTGCCCCAGTCCGGCAAGATCCCACATGCCACGGAGCAGCTGGGCCCGTGAGCCATGGCCGCTGAGCCTGCACGTCCGGAGCCTGTGCTCCGCAACGGGAGAGGCCACAACAGTGAGAGGCCCACGTACCGCAAAAAAAAAAAAAAAAAAAAAGAATATCAATGTATAATTCTACGTAAAATATTAGACAATAGAATATAGCAGCATATTAACATACCATTTTATTATTATTTATATTTTTGACAAGACCCCCAAAATAGTACCCTTCATCTAGATTCTGAAAAAACTGAGAAATAAGACCCTTGTCTTCTTTATGCTTACAGAACACCTGGAGGCCTAAATATCATCTCGACTTCTGATAAAGGCTGCATTAGGGCCCATAGCTAGCATGCATATCAGAAGGGCTTGCAAAGTGAACCCCAGAATTAAACAGACTTACCCACTCAGTCAGAGGCAATCTTCTACAGGGGTGGAGAGTTGCCTAGGTTATATCATGGAAGAGCAAAGACCTCCTACTCCCTATGGGATGCTATGGAGAAGAAGAAAGAAAACAGAAATGAGTTAAGCATGAATAGTTTATTCTTCCAAAAGTTACATTATCAGGCAAGTCACTCCACTTTCCCTTGGCAGAGTGCAGAGGGGCTTGAGAGAGGCCAGGACTGTTAAACTAATTGAGGTCCTTCATTTTGAAAAGAAAGATTGCGAGTGAAAATTATATTCCAGCTTGTTGGTTTTGTTGGTTTTTTAAAAATTCATTTGGTTTGACCATTAGCCTATGGTCTATATCCATCAAGAGAGAGACCCATTAGGAGAGTATTGCTCCCAGCCTCAGGAGGCTATTCTACCAATAACTGCTCTTTGGATGTCCTTCTAGAACCACTGATGGACAAGATAGATTTTGCCTCCAGAAGGCTATCAACTTGCTTAAGAGTACATTACTTAATAAATCCAAGGCCATGCTATGATTCATGCTCAAAGCTGAAACTTTATTTTATCTACATTTCATTTTCCATTTTAAATTTTGTCCTTGCTACACAGTCTAAAATAGACCATCAGAGGCTCTGCAATGAGAGCAAATGACAACATTAATATACTCCAGTGGTAAAATGCACTTACTGTTGTCCTAGAAGCCCCAGATCGGAACCATGAGGACACAGTCAGCTAGATCTATTTTAGAGAAATTGAATATGAGATGGATATTTAAAAACATTAAAGAGCTATTGCTAATTTTGTGCAGTGTAATAGTGGTATTGTTGCTCTTTCTTTGAAACTCCTTATCTGTTAAAGATTCATACTGAAGTATTTAAGGTTAAAATATAGTGTCTGGAATTTGCTTTTAAATGTTCCATCAAAACAAATAAACAACAACAACAAATAGTTGTGTGAACATACTGTAGAGGTAATAAATGTAAGACTACAGATACGTTTAAGGTATCTTGAAAGCCAAGTAGTCTAATTCTGCCTAGGAAAGTAAGGACAGTGATATTTGAGTGTTGAAAGCTGTGTAGGAATTTTCTGGGCTAATGGGGTAGGGTTACTGGGGAAGAGAATAGCATTCCGGGAAGAGAATAGCATTCCAGGCAGAGGACGTGAGATATGTAAGCTCATGAAGGTTTGGAAAGTATGTTGAAATGGACATGAAGGAGCACAGGGCAATTCTTCAGTAGAAGTTGTGAACAACCTTAGTGAAAATATCTGAGGTAAAAGCATTATTCGTCTTATTCTCCAGGATAGAGCATATCTTGGGTCACAAATCAAGCCTTGGTAAATTTAAGAAAGTTGAAATCGTATCAAGTATCTTTTCTGACCACAACGCTATGAGACTAGATATCAATTACAGGGAAAAAAACTATAAAAAATACAAACACATGGAGGTTAAACAATACACTACTAAATAACCAAGAGATCACTGAAGAAATCAAAGAGGAAATCAAAAAATACCTAGAAACAAATGACAATGAAAACATGACAACCCAAACCTATGGGATGCAGCAAAAGCAGTTCTAAGAGGGAAGTTTATAGCAATACAATCCTACCTCAAGAAACAAGAAACATCTCAAATAAACAACCTAACCTTACACCTAAAGCAATTAGAGAAAGAAGATTAAAAAAAACCCAAAGTTAGCAGAAGGAAAGAAATCATAAAGATCAGATGAGAAATAAATGAAAAAGAAATGAAGGAAACAATAACAAAGATCAATAAAACTAAAAGCTGGTTCTTTGAGAAGATAAACAAAATTGATAAACCATTAGCCAGACACATCAAGGAAAAAAGGAAGAGGACTCAAATCAACAGAATTAGAAATGAAAAAGGAGAAGTAACAACTGACACTGCAGAAATACAAAGGATCATGAGAGATTACTACAAGCAACTATATGCCAATAAAATGGACAACCTGGAAGAAATAGACAAATTCTTAGAAAAGCACAACCTTCTGAGACTGAACCAGGAAGAAAGAGAAAATATTAACAGACCAATCACAAGCACTGAAATTGAGACTGTGATTAAAAATCTTCCAACAAACAAAAGCCCAGGACCAGATGGCTTCACAGGCAAATTCTATTAAACATTTAGAGAAGAGCTAACACCTATCCTTCTCAAACTCACTCTACGAGGCCACCATCACCCTGATACCCAAACCAGACAAAGATGTCACAAAGAAAGAAAACTACAGGCCAATATCACTGATGAACATAGATGCAAAAATCCTCAACAAAATACTAGCAAACAGAATCCAACAACACATTAAAAGGATCATACACCATGATCAAGTGAGGTTTATCCCAGGAATGCAAGGATTCTTCAGTATACGCAAATCAATCAATGTGATAAACCATATTAACAAATTGAAGGAGAAAAACCATATGATCATCTCAATAGATGCATAAAAAGCTTTTGACAAAATTCAACACCCATTTATGATAAAAACCCTCCAGAAAGTAGGCATAGAGGGAACTTACCTTGACATAATAAAGGCCATATATGACAAACCCACAGCCAACATCGTTCTCAATGGTGAAAAACTGTAAACTTTTCCTCTAAGATCAGGAAGAAGACAAGGTTGTCCACGCTCACCACTATTATTCAACATAGTTTTGGAAGCTTTAGCCACAGCAATCAGAGAAGAAAAAGAAATAAAAGGAATCCAAATCAGAAAAGAAGTAAAGCTGTCACTGTTTGTAGATGACATGATACTATACATAGAGAATCCTAAAGATGCTACCAGACAACTACGAGAGCTAATCAATGAATTTGGTAAAGTAGCAGGATACAAAATTAATGCACAGAAATCTCTTGCATTCCTATACACTAAGAACGAAAAATCTGAAAGAGAAATTAAGGAAACACTCCCACTTACCATTACAACAAAAAGAATAAAATACCTAGGAATAAACCTACCTAAGGAGACAAAAGACCTGTATGCAGAAAACTATAAGATGCTGATGAAAGAAATTAAAGATGATACAAACAGATGGAGAGATATACCATGTTCTTGGATTGGAAGAAACAACATTGTGAAAATGACTCTACTACCCAAAGAAATCTACAGATTCAACGCAATCCCTATCAAACTACCAATGGCATTTTTCACAGAACTAGAACTAAAAATTTCACAGTTTGTATGGAAACACAAAAGACCCCAAATAGCCAAAGCAATCTTGAGAAAGAAAAACGGAGCTGGGGGCTTCCCTGGTGGCGCAGTGGTTGAGAGTCCGCATGCCAATGCAGGGGACACGGGTTCGAGCCCTGATCCGGGAAGATCTCACATGCCGCGGGGGAACTAAGCCTGTGCGCCACAACTACTGAGCCTGCGCTCTAGAGCCCGCGAGCCACAACTACTGAAGCCCCTGTGCCTAGAGCCCGTGCTTGGCAACAAGAGAAGCCACCGCAATGAGAAGCCCGCGCACTGCAACGAAGAGTAGCCCCTGCTCACCGCAACTAGACAAACCTCACACACAGCAACGAAGACCCAACACAGTCATAAATAAATAAAATAAATAAATTTAAAAAAAAAAGAAAAACGGAGCTGGAGGAATCAGGCTCCCTGACTTCAGACTATACTACAAAGCTACAGTAATCAAGACAGTATGGTACTGGCACAAAAAAACAGAAATATATATCAATGGAACAGGATAGAAAGCCCAGAGATAAACCCACACACATATGGTCACCTTATTTTTGATAAAGGAGGCAAGAATATACAATGGAGAAAAGACAGCCTCTTCAATAAGTGGTGCTGGGAAAACTGGACAGGTACATGTAAAAGAATGAAATTAGAACACTCTGTAACACCATACACAAAAATAAACTCAAAATGGATTAAAGACCTAAATGTAAGGCCAGACACTATCAAACTCTTAGAGGAAAACATAGGCAGAACACCCTATGGCATAAATCACAGCAAGATCCTTTTTGAGCCACCTCCTAGAGAAATGGAAACAAAAACAAAAATAAACAAATGGGACCTAATGAAAATTAAAAGTTTTTGCACAGCAAAGGAAAACATAAATAAGACGAAAAGACAAGCCTCAGAATGGGAGAAAATATTTGCAAATGAAGTAACTGACAAAGGATTAATCTCCAAATTTACAAGCAGCTCATGCAGCTCAATATCACAAAAACAAACAACCCAATCCAAAAATGGGAAGAAGACCTAAGTAGACATTTCTCCAAAGAAGATATACAGATAGCCAACAAACACATGAAAGGATGCTCAACATCCCTAATCATTAGAGAAATGTAAATCAAAACTACAATGAGATATCACGTCACACCGGTCAGAATAGCCATCATCAAAAAATCTACAAACAATAAATGCTGGAGAGGGTGTGGAGAAAAAGGAACCCTCTGGCACTGTTGGTGGGAATGTAAATTGCTACAGCCACTATGGAGAACAGTATGGAGGTTCCTTAAAAAACTAAAAATAGAAATACCATATGACCCAGCAATCCCACTACTGGGCATATACCCTGAGAAAACCATAATTCAAAAAGAGTCATGTACCACAATGCTCATTGCAGCTCTATTTACAATAGCCAGGACATGGAAGCAACCTAAGCGTCCATCAACAGATGAATGGATAAAGAAGATGTGGCACATATATATACAATGGAATATTACTCAGCCATAAAAAGAAACAAAACTGAGTTATTTGTAGTGAGGTGGATGGACCTAGAGTCTGTCATACAGAGTGAAGTAAGTCAGAAAGAGAAAAACAAATACCGTATGCTAACACATATATATGGAATCTAAGAAAAAAAGAAAAAAATGGTTCTGAAGAACCTAGGGGCAGGACAGGAATAAAGATGCAGATGTAGAGAGTGGACTTGAGGTCATAGGGAGGGGGAAGGGTAAGCTGGGACGAAGTGACAGAGTGGCATGGACCTATATACACTACCAAATGTAAAATAGCTAGCTAGTGGGAAGCAGCCGCATAGCACAGGGAGATCAGTTCGTTGCTTTGTGACCACCTAGAGGGGTGGGGAAGGGAGGGTGGGAGGGAGATGCAAGAGGGAGGAGATATAGGGATATATGTATACGTATAGCGGATTCACTTTGTTATAAAGCAGAAACTAACACACCATTGTAAAGCAATTATACTCCAATAAAGATGTACAAAAAAGCATTATTAAGTTTGATTGTGCAAAGTTGAGACTAGAGTCAACTTTTCTCCACAGGATCATGCCACTTAGACCATTTAATTTAGACTATTATATTTTGTTAAATCAATCTCCTCATCTAGAATGCCATTTTCTTTCTCCTTTATGCAAATAGTAGCTATCTTTCAAGGCAGGACTCAAGAACTCCTTTCAGTCAAAAGCTCTTCTTACCCATTTGTAGTTCAGTGAATTCCCCCTCTTCTAACTCTTAAAAGCATGCTATTCAATATGGCACTTGATAATGAGCTTGTCTATAATATCAGGACAGTTTTCGGTAGGATACTCTCATTTCCTCAGCTAGAAGGAGTTACCTTGAACCAAGCCCAGCACAATGCTTAGGATGTTATAAAATTTATCATGTGGAACATTTCCCCAAGCATTGGGAGAAGGCCAGATGTGGGCAGCCAAAAGTTCGGGCATCCACTCAGTCCCCAGAGATACTCTTTGTGGTCCATATCTCAATTTTACCATCTGGGAAAAAAAGATCCAAAAAAAAGCGAGAGAAAAGGAAAATGAATGTGGTTCTCTGACCTCTCTGAAATGTTACAAAAATGAATGATGCTTAAACTAAAAGTTAAGATGCTTTAATAATGTCAGAAATTCAACATTAAAAAATTTTTGTTGTTTAACGCTATCAATTTTAGTAAGGAATTCTAAAGAAGACCATAAATGAAAATGTACTCTGTGCTAATGACATGACTACTTTTTAGTTTTCAGGAACTAGACTATGAAAAGATAGGAAAGCATGAGACTCTTTTAAAAGGATCTAAATCGAAGAGAGCAGAAGTTGAACAGAAAAAACATAATAACAGAACAAGAGAATAGTAGACATTTTAGTTCCTCTGTTGTGTGGTACCCAGCATTGTGAAGAACAATATCTCTATTGGATAATTCACAGAGAGCTAAACCATAGGCCTGGGCCTCATTAAGGTTGCTACTGAGAGTGTGAAACAAATATGTTAGTCTGGTTGGTTTGGACTGAGAATAGAATTCCTTTGCAGTTTTTAAGGACGCAACATAATGAATTTTTAAGCTATAAACTTAAAAACTAATACACATGGCTAAGCCAAAAGAAACCCAAACGTTAGAGGAAAACATATATTAGTCAATTAGCTTTCTCTCTATCAAGATTAAACACTTATCAAAAGTCACATGAAACAGGAATACAGTCGTCCCTTGGTACCCACAGGGGATTGGTTCCAGGATTCCGGCACCACCAATTCCAAAATACGCAGATGCTCAAGTCTCTTATATAAAATGATGTAGCACTTATTCAGCAAATAGCAGAACGGAGGAACAATGAAAGAGAAATGGGCTTCCGTCATGTTTGGAAGAAGAGAAGCCTTAGGATTTGGGTAACAGCCTGTACTCTGAAGACTGAATTCTACCTGGCTAATATTATTCACTTGTTTACAAAACAGAAATGTCTAAGCCTTTATTTAGTTGGTATATTAGTTTCCTATTGCTGCTGAAACAAATTACCACAAATTTATTGGCTTAAAATGTATTATATTACAGTTCTGGAGGTAAGAACTTCAAAATCAACTTCACTGGGCTAACATCAAGGTGGTGGCGGGCCTGTGTTCCTTCTGGAAGGCCTAGGGGAGAATCCATTTCCTTGCTTTTTCCAGCTATTGGCTGCCTGCGTTCCTTGGTTTGTGGCCCCTTCCTCCATCTTCAAGCCAGCAGCATAGCATCTTCCGATCTCTCTCTGACTATGACTAGTGCTTTCACCATCACATTTTCTTCTCTCCTTCAGCTTCCAGTGTCACATAGCTTCTGTGACTCTGGTCTTCCTGTTTCCCTTTTACATGAACCCTTGTGATTACATTGGTCCCACCTGGATAATCCAGGCTACTCTCCCCATCTCAAGATCCATAACACATTTTAACCATATCTGCAAAGCACTTTTTGTCGTGTAATGCAGAATACTTACAGATTCCATGGATTAGGACAAGGACATCTTTGGAGGGCCATTACTCAGTCTATGACGGTTGAACACATGGATAATACAGATAGACATTTTGATTTATGAAAAACTCCATACTTATTTTACTGGGGAATATAAAGTCTCCATTAAAAAATCAGAAGGAACGATGTGTAAAAGTTCTGTAGCAGCATAATTAGCCCACAAAAACCTTGTTGAAAAGAGCAATTAGTTCCCGAGGAATCCAATAAAGTGGGAACATACTATCCTCTAAGGGGATATTCATCTGTAGCTAGTCCCAATCTCTACTTTGTTTTTAATTTATAGAGATAGTTGAACTACATTTCCCATATTTTTCTCATCCTTAACGTACCGTGCTCTGCCACTAAAAGCTTCTTTATGGTATGGTTTCATTGAGGGGGACTAATTGATCATATCAATGGATAACAGTAAAACATTTGGAGTTGCAGTTATATAACATGTGGTGAATGACCTTGAAAGTCTTAAAATAAAAATATTATTCTAGTCTCTTTCATATATACACATATATATGTATATATATACATATATATGTATTATTTTTGATGGCCTGAACATCTAAATGTTGATGTTTGCCAGATATTTTTTAGTTCATTCTTTTTATTAGCCAAGTGCCTCTACGAAGGCAATGCTGTCAGTGAACAGTCCTATAGTGAGACACTCCAAGTCTCACAGTTCAAGGGTGCTGGCTTTTAGGACCAGCTATCACTTGGTCAGGAGGAACAGTATAACTATAGTATGGGGGTTAAATGTGGTTTTGTCGATTTTTAGCTACTGATTTTAAATTTATGTTTAAGAGAATCATTATGTGGACTTCTTGACCTAAAATGTTTGAAAAAATACATTTATGTAGATCGCAGGGTACACCAGAGCCATAAGGAGGCTGCATGGAGCAATGGCATTTTTACAAGCATTTAGAATTATTTACACTTAAAGATTTACAAATGAGAAAATTCACTATTAGAACCAATTCACTATTACAACCAACAATTCAAAATTCACTGATACTCTCTCTAGAATATATATTGAAGATAAATCTTAGTTGTCTTCTACACTTAGAAATAAATATTTTTTTCTCTTTTTTCCTTGCTCTTCTTTTTCTTTCTCTTGTTCCTTTTTATATAATATTCAATCTACATATCTTAATTCAAAGGGTGTCTAAAATAAGAGTTTCAACTTTCTGTGTAATGAAATAATAAGATGGGAACATACTTTATTAATAAGTACAGGTCCTTCTAACATTCTCATAACATCCACCAGAAATATTCTTTCCTGTTTTTCGAAACAAAACAAAACCACACTCATAGATACAGAGAACAGATGGGTGGTTGCCAGAGGAGAGGGAGTTTGGGGGTAGGTGAAATGGGTGAAGGGGGTCAAGAGGTAAAAACTTCCAATTATCAAATAAATAAGTTGTGGGGATGTAATGTACAGCATGGTGACTATAGTTGATAATATTGTATTGCATATTTGAAAGTTGTTGAGAATGAATCTTAAAAAGTTCTCATCACACACACACATACACAAAAGAAATATTCTTTCCTATCATAAAGATCTAAGTGTTACCTACCACTCTGTCTCACTCTCATTGCTATTGTGGGCCCTCAATCACTTCTGCAAAGTGTCCCCAACTACTCTCTTACCTCTGCTAAAGTGTCCCCAACAGCTGTGGCAGTTTCTAGGAGCTGTTTTTAAAGATCCCTGCATAGTTGATCTGGGCCATATCAGAAATGCAAACTTTTTATTTTTTTCCTCTTCCTCTTCAATGATGTTGCCCATGAAATGGCAGGAGTCTGAGACACTACCTCCCCTGCAACTTCTTCCCTGTAAGTGCTACATGTAGTTGACAGTCTCCTTAAATCATCCCCTGTCCACGGGACACTGCACAGCTTCCCTGCTCAACAGAAGGCAGGTTTCCTTGGTACTCTGTCACAGTGGTTCCTGAGCTGCATTGCCTTGGGATGCCAAAATCTCTCAGAGATTTTGTGGGAAATTTCTTCTTTCTGCTTCCTGCCATAATCCTTCTCTTGCTAGGACTCAGACATGAATCCATATGGTTTGGGCAAAGAGGGGACCATTTATCTGAGACCGTCATTCTGAACTCTGTCCTCAAACTTCTCTTTCCCTTCTAGACCTATGTAAAGCATTCAGCACAAAACTTGGCACAGTAAATGTTCAGGAAATATTAGCCATTACTCTCATTTGACAAAAGTCTCTCCTTCTAGTAATTTACATTCCTTAGAGTTCCATAATTAGAATAATTATTCTACATAAGCCTAAATTTACCTTTTGAAGCTTTCTTTCTGTAAATTATTCCTTGCCATGCAGTCATGAAGTTAAACAGTCAGAAGACCCTGCACTGCATCTCTTTGTGGACACTGCTAGATTAATGAAATGTGGAGTCAGCCCCTGAATGCTTTTATGAGTCCCCAGATGCCCCTGGAGTAGGTCAGCCTCTGGCCAACAGCCAGTGAGGAACAGTGGCTGACTAACAATCACGTGACTGAGCTTAGTGCTGGATTTTCCAGCCTCAGTGGAGCTTCGAGATATCTGCAGCCCTGACCAACCAGCTTGGCTGAAACCTCAAAGACTTTGAGCTCCAGGTAGGCTCTCCGGGATTCCTGACCCTCAGAAACTGTGCGAGATAAGAAATGTTTTAAGCTGCTATGTTTTGGGGTAATTTGTTAAGCAGCGGTAGGTAATGAATGCACTCCTCACTCTCTTTTACCCTGCCTTTTAGTTCCTCTTCCACTGTCACTATATATCAATGTATTTAATTTGTTTATTTTGGGTTTTGGTGAGAGCAAGTGTTTTTCTCTCTGGGTTGCCTTTGAGTCCTCTGTGCCTGGAAGAGTGTTTGGAATGTAATAGGTAGTCAATAAACATTGAATGAGTAATGAGAGTCTAAAATTCTTGTAAAAGGTGAAACTGTTTCAATTTCATTTATTGTTTTTAAATCAGTATACAATGGTCTAATTTTATAGCCATGTCTGCTTGTAGTAGACACCTTTGTGGAATGTTTGCCTGCTCACTAAAATACCCTTCACTGTAGCAGAGGGTCCCTGTCTATAAGGTACAGTATGACCCCTAGTGCTTGTTACTGATGATTGGACAACTGCTGACAACCAGACACAAGATGAGGCAATCAGAAAGTCTCCCCTGAGTATTTAGAATTAAAAATCAAGAGCCTGAGAAAAAAGATCCTCTGTGTGTGGCTGTCCCTGTGTATCAATTAGGACAGGCTACATTGTAAGAACACCAAAAGTAACAACAGAGGTTTCTTTCTTTCTCCAAAGTATTCGTCACAGGATGGTCAATAGGCTTTATGTAGCAGCAGCTACTGAAGGACACAGGCTCTTGGGACAGACATCATTCAAATGTTGCCATCACCTCACCAGGAAAAAGTGAAGTTTTGGAGCATCTCACACAAGAAATCAACTGCTCAGCTGGAAGTTACACAGCATTCTCCTCACAACTCATTGGCCAGAATTACTCACATCCCCTTGGTCCCTCCCTTCCTCCACTCCCCACCCCTGAACTATAAGGGAAATGTGATCCTAATAAGTGCTTAGAAGGTAGAAAGTAGAAACTATATGAACAGCAAATAATATGGAGATAATAATACAGACTGGCCAAAGGTCTGGAAAGATAGATTTAAAAAAAAATGGAACCCCTTTGGTTAACTTTTCTGGCACAGTCTTATTTAATGAAATCAGAGACACAAATCACTTGAGCAATGCACCATAAATGCATATGCAAGAATTGAAAGAACTGCTGCATTTGAACCACACTCATCGGAATTTTGCACACATTGAGCTGTGCATTAGTAACGAGGGACAACACCTTGAACATACCATGTAATGTCACTGCAATGTAATCATTCACTTATTTTGTGCATTTGTCTATGTTTCCAGACTCTCTGGTCACACGTTAATACTGACTTCATTGGGGTTGCTGTGAGGATTAAAAATGAGTTGATTCATGACAAGCTCTTAGCACAGTGAGTGGCATCTTCTAAACTCATTGGGTTAACTATTATATTTAGGAAGTAAGTGAAAGCAGGGAAGGTAATAAAGAGGTACCAGTCAACTTCCAACAACTGGTTGGAAGGTGGTGCCTATAAGAGGTACCAGTCAACTTCCAACAACTGGTTGGAAGGTGGTGCCTATCACTGACATGTTGAATGAAAAAGCATCAAGTCTTCTCCTCTATGTGTGGGGGAGATTACTGATTTGCCAGTTTACTAGTCCGCTTCGACCCCTGGCTATAAAACTACTTTGTTTTCTCTATTGCATTTTTGAACAGATATATGCCGCTCACCTATTACGTGCCAGGTGCTGAAGATGCCAACAGTTCGCAAGATGAATATGACCTTTGTCTTCATGGAGTTCGGATGTGGTAAGCTCGAAATACCTCTGGAATCGGCATTTTCAGCATTTTGCTAAAGGGCCGAGTAGCAGAGGCTGGGCATATTAATGCTAATAAACAGGGCAACTGAGAACCAACTTGCCTGTGAATGTGGGGAAAGGAAGGGAAGAGATGCAACCAGTAACATATGAAGGGAAACATGGGCATGGGGGAGAACTGGAGAAAGGGAAGCTGAAGTGTATCAAGGATGACTAAAATAAAAGGCGGATGAAATTCATATGAAAGGGAAGAGAAAGTTTCAGCGTAGCGACAGCTTCCCAGCGGTCTCGTTGGATCTGGGCCACAGGGCCTAACCCAGGGTGAAGAACCTCCCAAACCCCAACACACCACGTCTGGTAAAGGAACCAGTTCCCGGGAGCGGCGAGCGGCGCGCGGCGCGGCGCGGCGCTGTGACGTCAGAGGGAGGCGGGACTTCCCGTCCCGGTGACGCCTAACCAAGACGGCCACGGTAGAGCCAGCTGCTTTCTAGGCTGACAGGTGAGGACCTGCCTCCCACGCTCGGGGTGACTTTGTAGGAGAAAAGACGGCTGGGCAGGCACGCGGGAGCTGGAACCCTTCCTCTCTGTGGCTCCTCGCAGAGCCCGTGCTGTCCTTAGCCTAACGGCTGCGACCGCTCGGGGGTTCGGGGCCACTTTGGCCGGGAGCCCCTTTGGCTGCTTGCCCAGCGGGAACGTACCATTTGTTCTGCTAACTGTAGCCCGCCTGTGGAGAGTCTTATGGCGGCTCCTCTGGGGGGGTAAGGTCCAGGACGTTGGGCGACTGGCAGGGCAGAAATGACTAAAAGTGACTAGAGTCTGGGCCGGGGACTCCAAAGGTCTGAGTTCTTGTACCAACCAAGCCTGTAGCCCTGGGCAAGTCACTCTCTTCCCTCCCTGGTTCTCAGTTTCCAACCTTGTCCATTAACGGACTCTTTTGATTTGGAATCGAGTTTCTCATCAGGATCAACTTCCTCCCCCACGCCTCTCCCAAATTTGTTACACCAGGTATCCTTGAGAACTGACTCTTGCACCAATTTCTGAACTTGACACTCCCCTAGCCAGTTATTTGAGGTTCACTCTAGCTGCTGTAATATTTCTCCGTGGCGCCAAGGTCAAAACGGCGCTTGCTCCCTTGAATTTGGAGTGCAGCATTTTGGGGAAACAATTGCGGGTCTTGTTGCCTCTACTGAGTGCCATGCATCATGGTATTTTTCAGAAATAGTCTGTCTCATTTTTTCTCATGTATAAATGGGGTACATTAGTAGCCACTTGATAAGATTATTTTATTAACTGACATAATTCATACAACACTTGGAACAGTGCTTTATGTGTAATAAGCACTTAGTAAACATCAACTCTTAAAGAATGACCCGTACACTGACTTTCACAGCTCTCTTGAAGTTTTTTGCAGCAGACACCTAGTGCTCATGCTGCTTTTCATCCACACATAGGCCTTACTGTAAACTGTCACCCTTGTTTTTTTTTTTATTTTTCTACACGAGACAGGTTGCATAATTCCTTTAAGATGCATCCAAGTTGTTTAGTGTGTCAATAGTTTGTTCCTTTTTATCGCTGAGTAGTATTCTATGGTATGTTTGTACCACAGTTGGTTTTACCATTCGCTTGTTGAAGGACATTTGCGTAGTATCCACTTATGGGCTGTTACAAATAGAACTGCTGTGAATCTTTGCTTGAAGGTTTTTCTGTGAATATGTTTTCATTTCTCTAGGAAAAATGCCCAATAGTACAATTATTGTGTCATAGGGTGTGCATTTAGTTAATTCATGTGATCATATGTTTTTTCTTTAGCATCTTGATATGGTGGACTACACTGATTGATTTTTGAATGTTGAGTATACATGGAATAGATCCCACATAATTCTTCTTATACATTGCTAGATTCTATTTGTTAATATTTTGTTAAGGTATAGATATGAGAGGTATTGGTGTGTAGTTGTGTTTTGGGGGTTTATTTGGTTTGTTTCTTTGTTTGTTTTTTGGCCACACCGCATGGCTTGTGAGATCTTAGTTCCCCGACCAGGGACCAGGGATTGAACCAGGCACAGGCAGTGAAAGTGCCAAGTCCTAACCACTGGACTGCCAGGAAATTCCCGTGTAGTTTTCTTTTTTTGTACTGTCTTTGTCCAGTTTTGGTATCAGGGCAATAGTATTCTGTAGGGTCTTTAGTGATAACCCCTGTTTCATTCCTGATGTTAGTGATTTGCATCTTCTCTCTTTTTCAGTGGTGGTTTATTGATTTTATTGATCTTTCTCAAAGAACTAGCACTTTAATTTTTCTGTTTTCAATTTTATTGATTTTTGCTCCATCATTTTCTTCTGCTTGCTTTAGGTTTAATCTGCTATTCTTTTTTCTAGTTTCTTGATTATTCATTTGAGACCTTTTCTTGTTTCTAATGCTAGCATATAGTGCTATAAATTTCCCTCTCAGCATTGCTTTTGTTGCATCTCACAAATTTTGGTGTATTGTCTTTTCATTTTCATTGAGTTCTATGTATTCTTAAAATTTCCTTTGCAACTTCCTGTTTGACCCATGGATTATTTAGAAGTGTGCTCTTTGGTTTCCAAGTATTTGGAGATTTACCTGTTGTCTTTTCTGTTACTGATTTCTAGTTTTATTCCATAATGGTCAGAAACATAAGCTGTATGATTTTAATTCTTTTAAATTTACGTTTGTTTTATGGCTCATGATGAGGTGTATCTTGGTGAATGTTCCATGGGCACTTGAATGTGTATTCTGCTGTTGTTGGATGTCAATTGCATGTCAATTATATCCTGTTGGTTGATGGTATTGTTAGGCTCTTCCATATATTATTGATTGTCTGTCTAGTAGATGTTTCCATTGCTAAAACTTTCCAACTATAATTGTGGAATTTTCTGTTTCTCCATTTAGCTCTATTGGTATTTGATTTTTGTATTTTGAATGTCTGTTGTTCAGTGCATATATATTTAGGATGTCTTCTTGGTGGATTAATCTTATCATTATGAAATGTCCTTGTTCAGTAATTTTCTTTGCTTTAAAGTCTACTTTATCTGATAGTTGCATAGCCATTGTTGCTTTTGTAAAATAATAATATTAGCGTGATATATCTTTTCCCATTCTTTTATTTGCAACCTACCAATGTCATTATGTTTGAAGTGAGTTTCTTTTAGGCAACATATAGTTAGGTCATGTTTCTTTTTAAATCCATTCTACCAGTCTCTGCCTTTTAACCAGTATAATTAGACAATTTGTATTTAAAATAATCATTGATATGTTAAGGCTTAATTCAGGCATTTTATTATTTATTGTTGTTGTTGGTTTCCTCTGTTATCATTTTTCTGTTTCTCTTTTCTTGCCTCCTTGTAGGTTACTTAAATGCTTTTTAGAATTTTATTTGACTTATTTACATTCTTGAGTATAGCTCTTAGTATACTTCTTTTTTTCATGGTTGCCCTAGGTATGACAGTATATATACAGAACATCACACAGCCTACTTTTGTATTGACATTTTACTGCCTTAAGTGAAGCGTAGAAAACTCACTTACATTTACATCTTTTTACCCTTTTCATTTTTTAAATATAATTATCAGATTTCCTCTACATACACTGAATACCACATTAAACTTTTGCTTCAACCATGAAATATTATTGAAGAAGCTAATGACGAGAAACATAATCCATTATATTTACCACTGCTTTTACCTATTCCATTGTTCTTTTTTATCTGAAGTTAAACCTTATTCACTTATTCCTTTCTGTTTGGAGAACTTCCTTTAAGAGATCTTACTTGAGAGGTAGATACGTTAGTGACAAATTCCTTTAGTTTTTCTTCATTTGAGAATATCTTTATTTCTCCTTCATTCTTGATGGACAGTAAGGATAGTTTTTTCTGGTAAGGAATTTGGGGTTGAGAGTTACTTTCCTTCCGCACTTGAAAAACGTTCGCCACTTCTTCCTAGCCTCCTTGGTTTCTGATGAGAAATCTGCTGACAGTCAAATTATTGTTTGCCTGTAGGTAATACGTCATTTCTCTCTGGCTGCTTTTTAGATTTTTTTCTTTGTTTTTAGTTTTCTGAAGTTTGACTATGATATGCTTTGTATTGTATTTCTTTGGTTTTATCCTATTTGGGGTTAACTCAGCTTCTTGAATCTGTAGGTTTTATGTGTTTTGCCAAATTAAAGAGGTTTTTTATAACATTTTCAGCCCCATACTCTTTCTTCTATTTCCCTGGGAATCTGGCTATACAAACGTTGGGCCATTTGTTATTTTCCTACCAGTCCCTGAGATCCTTCTCATTTTTTTAAAAGTCTGTTTTTGTCTTGTTTAGATTTAGTAAATTCTATTGATGTGTCTACAAGTTCACTGATCCTGTTCTGTCAATTTAACTCTACTAGTGAACCCATCCACCAAGTTTTTAGAAATGTATTATATTTTTCAATTCTATAATTACATTTGGTTCTTACTTTTATAAAGTATTTTATTGTTTAAGGATAATTACTTTGAATATCCCTGTAATTTCTGAGCAAGATTAATGATAGCTGTGGATTATTTGTGCATATAAACTAATCATCTTAATCAAGATTTTAATCTTCTCAGCAGAATTATTGCTTTAATTAGCAGAAGAAAAGTGAACACATGTAATTTTTCTCTCCTTGTTTCAGTTAATTTCTTATCAGAAACCTAATAAAAGGGAAATGGGGAAGGAAATGAAGAAGGAAATTTAGGCCCTGGTAAATGGCAAATTGTAGTATCCCACTAGCAGGTGGAGTGGGAATTTTGGAATTCTAGAAAAAAGAAACCAAGAAGCAAAAATGAAATGAAAAATTTACATTTGCTTACTAAAACTTTTAAAGGAGTTTTGTGATATAGTTCCAGATTCAGAAAGCTCCCTCCTTTCCCCCTTTTTCCCTTGAATAACACTGACGATTTTAAGTACAACAGGTAACTTCCCTGGCCATACTTGAGATTTAGGTAATGTTGATTCTTGGTTTTATTGGTTCGATTTCTACCCTTACCAAATAATTAAAAATTAATCATGGACCCAATTGCCAGATTCATTGACATTATAGCACTGTGATTAAGAACGTATTTCCCAGTAAGTATGAAAATTTAATATATGAAAAGGTGGGGAAAAGATGGTTTTTAAAAATTAAATAGGATTAGCACAAGTAGCTCTCTATTGTAAGAAAAAGAAAATTGAATTCTTATATAGATGGCTTAAAAGTTAAAATGTAAAAACTAGAATAATAAAAATTACAATAAACATCTAGGAAGCTATATGTTAAATATAGGAGTCCAGAAAAGGGTTAGTATCAGCAATATACGAAGTTGTCTCACAAACCAATAAGAAAATGATAACCCACTTGGAAGTCAGGCAAAGGATATGAATAGACAATTCACAGAAAAGGAAGTCCAGAAGGCCAGCAAACATGAAACGATATTCAAGTATACTAGAAGTCAGAGCAATACAAATTAAAGAGTGAGATATTTTATACCCAAAGACTACAAGAATTAAAAGTAATGGTACCGCTTACTGATGATAGGATTGTAGTGTTTCCATTCCCCTCATCTTTAGCATCAGAATCCAAGTCATCTTTGTCACTTTCCCTTCCCTGGATTCCCTTACAGAATTATTACCAAGACTTCAGTCTCTCATTCACTCCTTTCCCACTCTTGCCCTTATTTCTTGCTTAGGTTATTTTGATAGCTTCCAAACTCTAGTGAAATCTTGTGTTTTCTCTGTCTTTCACAATCTTCTTAGTAATATAATTTGAAAGCGTCTGCAGAACTAAAATCTTTGTTTAACCTATTTTGACAGATTGTGTTTTCCAAAGTTGGCCACAACAATAACTCCCATACCACATACTATTCATATGATATGATACTTCCCTTATTTAGAGAGGTCCATTTTGCTCCCCTTGCATATAGGTGAGCTTGTGGCTAACATGCAAGTAATGCTGTGTGACTTCTGAGACTAGGTCTTAAAAGGTGATGCAGTTTCAGTCTGTTCCTCTTGAGACAATTGCTCTTGGAACCCAGTTCTCATGCTCTGAACAAGCCCAAAATAGTCCATGTGGAGAGACCATACAGAGTGGACATGTATAGATATTCCTGGCCAGCAACCTATCTGAAAGCAGCATCAGTCATCAGACTTGTGAATAAAGATACTTCCAGAGGACTCTCACTTCCAGAGGACTCTCACTTCCAGAAGACTCTTGCCCCCAGTGAACATATCACACCCACCAGTGACCACAGGAGAAGCAAATAATAATAAAGATAAATAAAAGAAATAATAAAATTAAAAACCATAGTACAGCCCTCGTTGAGAGCAGTGGGAGAGGAGGGGCTGCCCTGAGTGTGGTCCTTGCCTGGATTTTGACACAGCAACTTTCTGTAGTGAGCACTTTGTATAAATTGTGGACTTCCTTTTCTCAAGTTGTGGGTATTTATTCTGTAATCTGTCTAGAGCACACATTGAAATCCAACTTCTAATAAACATAATGGTGCAATCCCCCCTGCCGCCCACAGTAAAAAGTCTCCTCAGCTAAGGCCCCAGATATTACAGATTAGAGATAGGCTATTCTTGCTATGCCCTTTCTTAATTCCTGACCCACAGAATCCATGAGTATAATAAAATGGTTGTTTTAAGCCACCAAGTTTTGGAATAATGCAGCAGGCATAACTAGAACACCCATATAATGTATATAATCTTGGTGTTTGTGACTAATGACAGCTATCTTTCTTCCTATCCAATCTATATATATTTATTTCTCTTCTGTGTCTTATTACATTGGTAGAGACCTCAAGTACACTGTAGAATAGAAGTGTTGACAGCAGACTTCCTTGTCTTGATGTCAAACTCAGAGGTACCTTTAGTATTTCACCCTTAGTAAAATATCTACTGTAGGTTTTGTTGTTGTTGTTTTTGCTGTAGGTTTTTTATAGATTCTTAGATTCTGTAAAAGATAATCCCTCTATTTCTTCTTTTTTAAGAGTTTTTCGTGACTGTATTGTATTTTATCAAGTGTATTTTCTGTTGGTTGAGATGATTATATATCTTTCTCTTTTATTCTACTAATGTGTTACATTGATTACATTTTGAATGTTTAAACAACCTTGCATTTCTGATCTATACACAATTTGGTTGTCGTGTGTACCCTTTATGTATCACTGAATTTGGTCTCCTAATATTTTGAATAGAGTTTTTGCATCTATGTTTCTGAGAGAGGTTGTCCCATATGTTTCCTTTCTTATAATGCCCTTGTCAGGTATTATACCAAGGGTTTACTGGCCTCATAAAATGAGTTGATAAATGGGCACTCTTTTTCTGTTCTCTGGCCAACTCTGTAAGATTGGTATTATTTCTTCCTTAAATGTTGACTCTCATCTGGACTAGGAGTTATGAATTCAATGTCTGCTGGATATAGGACTATAAAGATGTTTCTAGCCTTTTTGTGTTTGTTTCAGAATTTGCCCACATCAAATTTATTGGCATAAAGTTCCTCATAATATTCTTTTATTATCTTTTTAATGTCCATAAAATCTGGAGTGATATCTTCTCTTCACTTCTTATATTGGTTATTTGTGCCCTTTTCCTTGATGTGTCTTCTCAGGGATTTGTTTATTTATTTATAGGTCTTTTCAAAGAGCAAACTTTTGGCTTTGTTAATCTTTTCAAATGTAAACTTTCTTTTCCTATCCCATTAATTTCTATTTTTTGTTATTTTACTTTTTCTATTTTATTTATTTGGATTCATTTAGTTTTTCTAACTCCCTAAGATAGATAGTTAGATCCTTGATTTCCAGCCTTTTTTTCCTACTAGTTTAGAAAATATTTTAGAAAGTATTTTAAGACTTTAAATTTTCTTGCATTCATGCCTTTGTCTGTATCCTATACATTTTGATATATCATATTTCATTATTTGTTTCATTATTCTATTCTAAATTGCATTGTGATTTCTTCTTTCCCTCATCAGTTATTTAGAAGTATATTGCTTAATTTCCAAAAATTGGCAGATTTTCTTATTATTTTTGTTATTTATTTTTGGCTTAATTCCACTGTGGTTAGAGAACATCCTCTATATTATTTCAGTTCTTTGAAATTTGTTGAGTCTTGCTGTATGGCCAAGTATGTGGTCAGTTTTGGTAAATGTTCCATGTACACTTGAAAAGGATATGCATTTTGCACTTATTTGGTGTAGAGTTCTATATATGTCAGTTATGTTGATTATGTTAACATAAATATTAATTATGTCAATCAAACTTTATATATTTCTGTTGATTTTTTCTGTGCTCATTCTATCATTCTAAGAGGTGTCTTAGAATCTTTCACTATGCTTGTGGATTTGTCTATTTCTCTTTTTACTTATGTCCCCATACAATGTTGTTACAATATTATTGACCATATTTCTTATGCTGCATATTACATCCCTGTGACTTATTTATTATATAACCGGAGGTTTGTACCTCTTAATCCCCTTCACCTATTTCACCCACCTTCCTACCCACTTCAGGATCAAACTTAATTTTAATGTTTTTTTTTTTTTTTTTTTTTTTTTGCGGTACGCGGTCCTCTCACTGTTGTGGCCTCTCCCGTTGCGGAGCACAGGCTCCGGACGCGCAGGCTCAGTGGCCATGGCTCACGGGCCCAGCCGCTCCGCGGCATGTGGGATCTTCCCAGACCCGGGCACGAACCCGTGTCGCCTGCATTGGCAGGCGGACTCTCAACCACTGCGCCACCAGGGAAGCCCTAATGTACATTTTAAACTAAAAAAGCCTCTCTAATTTAAAACAACTCCTAGACTCACTTCTATTATATACCAAACATTTAATATACTACAGAGATCACCAGCATGTCAAAGTTTGCTACCAGCCTAATTAAAAAAAAAAAAACTTGGAATAAAGCTTCCGCTGCCAATTTTGTATGTATTTGTACTTCTTATATTGTGTTTTGATAACAATTACAAATTTTGTATCTCTTCCCTGGGCCTTTAAAAATTTAATGCTCACTTGTCTAGTCACTAAATACTTTACAAGTAGGTTTAGTACTATGCCCAGGAATACCACTAATTAATTGCCAGTCAAAGTGCAATACATGCAGAGTGTACGCTCTGCTTTGTGTAACTGTGGGACAATAACACGGGTCACAATTTATATTTGATAATAATATATATAAAATTTTTGTCATTTGAAGAAGTTTCAGCAGCTTCTTATCTGCCTTATATACATGATAAATAATACAAGTTATTTATAGATTTTGTTTGTGCTTTAACTTTGAAAGAAAAGTATCTTACTATCTCTTTTTCAAATGTAATGTAGTTTCATTGAAGACTACCTGGACATTGCAACGAGTTCTTTAAAAAATTTTTTTATCATGTGCAGTTCTTACATGATGGATAAAGTAGAATTCTGAGTAGCCAAAATAAAATGCAGACATTACTTGGATGCTAAAGCTGAGTGAGGGACTCATTTATAGTGGTCAAATGCTGCTTTTCAGTTTTGTGTATAGGTTTGTATAAGATTTAATTGGAAAAAAATTCTTTTCTAAAAAAAGTTAGAAACCCATTAATATAAGCAGATGAACACCTATGCTTAGCTGAGTAAGGATTGCCTAAGTTGTACAGATTATATCTACACTGTACACATGGTTTTTATCCAGGCTAAGTCTTGCTGCTTATCAAAACTGATCATTAAAATTGCTTGTAGGTGGCAGCTGAAGGCGGGGCCATCAGCCTTTAATAATATATATTAGAACACATTGTCCTGTCTTAACCTGCCTACTGTTGGCAGCATTGAATTACCTTGGGTTCTTAGGTAAGGAAGAAAGTAAAGCTTTTCTTTACTTTTTTTATTTGGCTGTGTGAGATTCAGAAACATAAGAGTGAAGTAAAATAAAAAGATGCTTTACAAATACATACATTAACACAGTGTTTCTCAGCTGTATTTTACTTGAAGTGCTTTAGAGTTGTTGCTTTTTTGTTTTCTAATTTTCATAGACTGTTTAAGTTTCATATCTACTTGCATTCTCATTAACTTTGTGGCTAATCAAACTCCTAAGATGTCATTTACTTTGAAGTTAAGTATTTATGAGTTGAATACAGTTAATAACTTCGGATTCTCTTGTGGTGCAGATCTTAAATTTAGCCAGTGTTCTCTCTGTCAGTGCTCTAATTTAATACTGTGTATAACAGTTAAATCTAATATTGTTTCTAACACTTTACAAATGTCATAAGACCTTTATAAATATACTGTATTTTGTGATAGTTTCAAAGATTGGGCTACAGTGACATTTATAAGTGAACTAAAAATCAATCCACAAGAAAAGGTGAGATGATACTTTTATTTATTTAGTCAGTCAGTATATTTTTAATATAATTTTGAAAGGAGTCCCCACTTTTTAAGTGAAAAGTTTTCATTCCAGATATTTTTCCAGCCTTGGCACTGTTGACCTTTTGGGCTAGTGATTCTTTGTTGTGGGCGCTGTCCTGTGCAGTGTAGGATGCTTAGCCGCATCCCTGGCCTCTACTCACTAGATGCTGGTAGTAATACCTCCCCTGATACCAAGTTGTGACATTGAAAACTATTTTTATTTATTGCCATATGTCTTCTGGGAGCAAAATTGTCTCTGGTTGGAAGTCACTGCTCTAGAGAGACCTCACAGCCTGAGCACGGGGGTGAGGGGACAAGTGCTCCAGAAATCTTCTGAGAGGGTACATTGAAACCAGGGGAGAAATCCTTCTTCCTGCAGGGTCTCTCTTTCAGCACACTCTTCAAGGTTAACATCATATCAGTTGGCAGAGGAAAAATATTTAAAAGACCCAGATCCATTTTTCCAGAGAAGGCAATGAAGGATGAATTTGGAGGCAATAAATTGATAAGTTGCACAAGGGGGAAAGCATTCCAGAAGCGGTGGCAGAGTAAAACCATTAGCAAAGGTATAGGAGCAGAAAAGCATGAAGACACTGAGGAAATGCAGGGACAAGACAGACCAGAGGACAAGCTTGGCATAAAGTGGAAAGAGGAGAAAAAGCTTTAGGGGTACTTATAATCTAGACTCTAGAGGGCTCTGAATGAAAGGAGGATAGCTGAAGAGGAGGATAGAAAGAACAATGAAAGTTTGGGACATGGTCGTATTGATAGACACAGGGAAGGCAGAGGAGGAGGGGTAATATAAATAATTTGGGACTGCATTTTTGCACATATATTGATTATTCAGAAAATTGTTCATGATGTTATCTCATATTCTGTTTTCTTCCACCTATCCATTTCATAATTTAATGGTATAATGCTTTAATAATGTATAAAAATATACTTACAGAATTTGGGATGAGAGGATTAATAGAGGAGAAAACTCAGAGCTCATCAAGGAGTTCACTGTCCCTCTTTACAGTTCTATCTGAGAGAGTACAAGGGCAGCCATAGCCTCTGTATTTTTTCACCAGGTGAAGGTAGGGGGACTTCTCTCACTGGTAGAGCATATAGCTATATAAGAATTCCAGCAGAGGGAAAGTGGAAGTTAGCCATGGATATTGTCAATTTAGACTGGAGAGGAGAGTGGTGGGATTTTTGTTTTGATTCACACTCCTCTATAGTCTTTAATTTCACCAAAGACATGCCCCTCTTTCTCTCTTCTCTTGTGGTTTAATTTTTTTTTCAATCCTGTAATCTAGAATAGCTGAATAGTCATATATCTCTCATATCTCTTTGTGACATTTCCTTCTAGGTATATTGAATTTTGTCTTTTTTATTCTCGAATATTGTCTTTGGCTCAAAGTTTTATATTTTAGTGACTCTTCATATTGTTCTTCTCGCCTTATTTAGAAATGGACTCAGAAATCAAGGAAGAAATTCCTGTGCACGAGGAATTCATTCTATGTTGTGGAATTGAAACCCAGGTTCTAAAGTGTGGGCCCTGGACTGACCTCACTAGCGATCAAATTGCCAACAGGCCTAAGCTGCTTATTTTCATTATTCCTGGTAAGTTTAAAAATCTGGATGAGAAAACTGTACACAGATACTTGTAGCTATTTCTGATTTTAAGAGAATTTGATAAATATAAAAATCCTTATAGAAGGAAATACACTCAAACCATTGATAACAACCACCCTTGATACTTTAGTGGCTGGACGTTTTCTTTGTTATCTATGCATTAATAGTATATATATTATATACATTTTTTAAATCACAATGTATACCATAAGTAGTTTTATAATCTGCTTTTTAAAATTTCTTAACAATATTTAGAATAATTAGAACTTTATCAAATAATATTTTTTGATAGTTTTTAAAATAATTTTTACTGTCTCATTTCAAGATGATTATAAGATTATGGTAGAACATTTATTTATTCTGGGATTTGTCAACTGGGTCATTTGTGATTTATGCTGGATCAGTATCAATAGAATGTTAGGGGAAGATGCTTGATTGTAGGTATTCGAAGCAGTTTTTAAAAATATGAGCTTGAAAAGTATGTGTGTGTGTGTGTGTGTGTATATATATATATATATATATATATGTATATCAGCCTAAAGGTTGAAAATGAAACTGTTAATATGTATCATATTATATCATCTCATGTACACAGCTAGGCCTATGGGGTATTATGGTTTCTTTTCTTGTACATTTTTGTTTGTTTTCCCTGGATTAATGGTTGTCCCTTTTATTTGCTTAGTTTTCTATGTTTCAATTGGTAATTTATCCTAAAATTATTCTCCAGAAGTGAAAAAAACTTCTCATTTTTTGAGTAATAGGGTTTCTGTTTTGTTTTGTTTTGTTTTTGGGGGGCTGTCCCTCCCAGAACTCTGTGTTCTTCGGCTCCAGTCCAGACTGGTTGCTCTCTAGGCTTCTTACACAGGCCATCCTGGGGACTCCTTTCGCTTTTCTCCTGGTTGGATTCCTTGTTTCCTGGATCCCGTATTTTTTTTTTTTCTGGGTTTATTCCCTTGTTTTTGGTGGAGCATACCTTCTAGGAGCTTCCTGAGAAGAGGTGCATGGGAAGTGATCTTTCACAGTTCTAGCATGTCAGAAAATGTCTTAGAGTTCTAGGTTGGAGATCGTGGTTTCCTTGGAATTTAGAGGGCATGTTCATTGTTTTCCAGGGTTCAGACTGTTTTTGAGAAGTCTTGATATTATTCTGATTTTTTATCTTTTGTATGTGAAGCTCCCCCCCTCCCCCAGCAAAAAAATATTTTAGATCTTTTCTTTGTTCTAAGATTCTGAAATTTTATAGTCAGGCACCTTGGTATGGCTGTTTTTCATACATTGGATTTTGGTGGACCTTTTTAAGCCAGAAACTTCACTTCAGTTCTCAGAGCTCTGTGTTCTTTCTTTTTTATAGTCTTCTGTTTCGTGTGTTTTGTGGGTGCATTATCTTTTTTTTTGGCTTCCTGCATTGTTAGAGTTTTTGCTGCATTCCTTTTTCTGTTTCTATTAGTGTTTGTTTTTCCTCAAATGTTTGATAATCCTTGACTACCCTTTCATTTTGAAGAGGAAGATGTAAAAAATTTATTGGAAGCTTGTATTCAGGGGTGGGGCTTGTCCACAGGTATGCCTAGGGTGACCAGCCATCCTAGTCTGAGGGGTGTTCCAGGACACATGACTTTCGGTACTAAAACCATGACAACAGATAGGCAAAACGGAGTGGTTGGTTACCTTAGGTAATCCTCACCTTAAGGTGATTGGGTAGGGACCCAGCATTTCATTGGAGGATTTCCAGCTTTCAGTATCTGTAGCTGTTTCTTGGATTGTTCAGTTTTCCAGGAAGGAATCTTCCGAGTATCCTGTTTGAGGAATGGAAGCCTGTCTGCTAATGTTCAGAGCTGAACAAGGGAGAGGAGGTTGGAGTTTCAGTGTTTCTTCTCAGTATAGTGCTTTCTCAGTATAGTGCTTTTGTTCTCAACTGGGCTAAGACTTCTGATCCAGAATCTCTTTGGTTTAACCTGTTCTGAAAATAAACTTCCAGTGTTCTGCCATGATGTAACAGTCTTTTTGGAAAGCAGCCTGTCAGCATCTATTAAAATTAAAAATACAGGGACTTCCCTGGTGGCACAGTGGTTAAGAATCCACCTGCCAGTGCAGGGGACACAGGTTCGATCCTTGGTCCAGGAAGATCCCACATGCCGCAGAGCAACTAAGCCTGTGTGCCACAGCCACTGAGCCCGCGTGCCACAACTACTGAAGCCCACGCGCCTAGAGCCTGTGCTCTGCAACAAGAGAAGCCACCACAATGAGAAACCCGTGCACTGCAATGAAGAGTAGCCCCCGCTCACCACAGCTAGAGAAAGCCCATGCGCAGCAACGAAGACCCAACGCAGCCAAAAATAAATAAATAAATTTATTTTTTTAAAGAAAACATATGCTCTGCCAATAGTGAGGGAGAGTTTGAAATTCTAGGCATGACAAGTGCTATTAGATGAAGCCGAGATTTGGAGGCAATGGTAGAGTGTGGGATTGAGAAAATAATTAGAAACATCTTGGACTGGAGAAGGAATATCTTTCTGAGGCTAGAATGGAGGTGACGTTGGTTGCTGAAATGGAGAAGTGTGAAGGTGTGTCAGAGGAAATAAAGTAGTTCCTGCCTCCTGACCTCTGTTTTCTCTGTTAGTTAAGAGTTGAGGTGATCTGTGGAGAGTAAGGATGGCAGAGGGTGGATTGGGGCCTTAAGGAAATTGGTCAGCATTGAAAATAGCAGATATGCAGGATGAAAGGAATTATTGACCAAAAACAAGTAGATAGATTTTGAGCAGGGCTGTGATCAAATAGCAGGTATATTGGGAGTGAAGTCTAAAAGGGTCAAAGATTGAGCTGGAGAAGCGCTATCAGAGTTAGGATGCTTTGGATGTAAACCATTTCTGGGTAATGAAAAGACATAGGCCTGTCATTGTTAAAGTTGTTGTCAGGATCAGCAGCATCACCTACGAACTTGTTACAAATGCAAGTTTTGGGACCCTATCCCAGATCTTGTGAACCAGAAACTCTGGGGGTGGGGCATCTGGGTTTTAAGAAGCCCTCTAGTGGATTTTGATATGCACACCACTGATCCAGGCTGTGGCTACTGGAATTCGTTGCTTAAATTGGATATAGGTGAAGTTCTTTGAATTTGATCGAGATAATGAATTATGGGACAAAGGTGTTGGCTCAGTCAGGCCTCCCAGATTTTGAAATCACCTAACTTATGGAATGGCAAGTGAAACTGACATTTAAGGGTCAAGGTTTTCAGGGAATGTGTGAGAATGACTAGAAAGTTGATAGATGGAAGCAGATGGCTTCAATCTTAGAGGAGGAGAGCTTGTTAACAGTAGGATGAACTATAAGTGGAGCAAACAGCCCACTCTATACTTCCCCAGTCAGAGGTGTTTTCACTCACTCATTGGTATTAGGTGCTAGGAGTGGTGTGTTGCAAAAGCCTTTGCTCTCATTGAGGTATATGAAGTGTTAGAGAATAGTGAGGTCTCTTCTGCAGGGCCTTGAAAGGAAGAGAGTCTATCATAGCGGAGAGCCAAGTTTAAGATATGATGAAGAGATAGAAGGAGCATTCATTGAGGACACTGAGGAGAAAGGGAAGTTTAAAACACTTGTTTTTTGTTTTTGTTTTTGGTTTTTTTTGCAGTACACGGGCCTCTCTCTGTTGTGGCCTCTCCCGTTGTGGAGTAAAGGCTCTGGACGCGCAGGCTCAGCGGCCATGGCTCATGGGCCCAGCCACTCCGTGGCATGTGGGATCTTCCCGGACCGGGGCATGAACCCGCGTCCCCTGCATCGGCAGGCAGACTCTCAACCACTGCGCCACCAGGGAAGCCCCAACACTTGTTTTTTAATAGTGTCATTGTTTTATAGTGGCTTTGACATTTTCAGATCATTTTGTTTCCTGGTGTTCTTTTATGTTTGCCCTTCTATTCTCCTTGCTGCCCTTGGCCCGTTTCTGTGGGCTTTGTGCAAGCTGTAGGCTCTTGCTGCTCTTTAGTTTGTGGAATTCAAAATTGTATTTTATTTGGGGAGCTAGTACTTTTATATTGTGGGGAAAATTAGGATGACAGTATTTCAAAGATTGTTAAACCACTATAGACCTCATGTTTAGTCCATCTCTGATAGACTGACGTAAAATTTTATTTTAAATCACTTTTTCTTTTTAACATCTTTATTGGAGTATAATTACTTTACAATGGTGTGTTAGTTTCTGTTTTATAACAAAGTGAATCAGTTATACATATACATACGTTCCCATATCTCCTCCCTCTTGTGTCTCCCTCCCTCCCACCCTCCCTATCCCACCCCTCTAGGTGGTCACAAAGCACCAAGCTGATCTCCCTATGTTATGCAGCTGCTTCCAACTAGCTATCTGTTTTACATTTGGTAGTATATATAAGTCCATGCCACTCTCTCACTTCGTCCCAGCTTACCCTTCTCCCTCCCCATGTCCTCAAGTCCATTCTCTACATCTGTTTCTTTATTCCTGTCCTGTCCCTAGGTTCTTCATAAACATTTTTTTTTTTAGATTGCATATATATGTGATAGCATGCAGTATTTTTCTTTTTCTGACTTCACTCTGTATGACAGATTCTAGGTCCATCCACTTCACTACAAATAACTCAATTTCGTTTCTTTTTATGGCTGAGTAATATTCTGTTGTTTATATGTGCCACATTTTCTTTATCCATTCATCTGTTGATGGACACTTAGGTTGCTTCCGTGTCCTGGCTATTGTAAATAGAGCTGCAGTGAACATTGTGGTACATGGCTCTTTTTGAATTATGGTTTTCTCAGGGTATATGCCCAGTAGTGGGATTGCTGGGTCACATGATAGTTCTATTTTTAGTTTTTTTAAGGAACCTCCATACTGTTCTCCATAGTGGCTGTATCAATTTACGTTCCCACCAATAGTGCAAGAGGGTTCCTTTTTCTCCACACCCTCTCCAGCATTTCTTGTTTGTAGATTTTTTTTTAACATCTTTATTGGAGTATAATTGCTTTACAATGGTATGTTAGTTTCTGCTTTATAACATAGTGAATCAGCTGTACATTTACATATACTCCCATATCTCCTCCCTCTTGCATCTCCCTCCCACCCTCCCTATCCCACCCCTCTAGGTGGTCACAAAGCACCAAGCTGATCTCCCTGTGTTACGCAGCTGCTCCCCACTAGCTATCTATTGTACATTTGGTAGTATATATAAGTCCATGACACCCTCTCACTTCGTCCCGGCTTACTCTTCTCCCTCCCCATGTCCTCAAGTCCATTCTCTACATCTGCGTCTTTATTCCTGTCCTGCCCGTAGGTTCTTCATAACCATTTTTTTTTGAGATTCCATATATATGTTAGCATACGGTATTTGTTTTTCTCTTTCTGACTTACTTCACTCTGTATGACAGACTCTAGGTCCATCCACCTCACTACATATAGATCAATTATATTTCTTTTTCTGGCTGAATAATATTCCATTGTATATATGTGCCACATCTTCTTTATCCATTCATCTGTTGATGGATGCTTAGGTTGCTTCCATGTCCTGGCTATTGTAAATAGTGCTGCAATGAACATTGTGGTACATGACTCTTTGAATTATGGTTTTCTCAGTGTATATGCCTAGGAGTGGGATTGCTGGGTCACATGATAGCTCTATTTTTAGTTTTCTAAGGAACCTCCATACTGTTCTCCATAGTGGCTGTATCAATTTACATTCCCACCAACAGTGCAGGAGGGTTCCCTTTTCTTCACACCCTCTCCAGCATTTATTGTTTGTAGATTTTTTGATGATGGCCATTCTGACCAGTGTGACGTGATTCCTCACTGTAGTTTTGATTTTTATTTCTCTAATGATTAGTGATGTTGAGCATCCTTTCATGTGTTTGTTGGCTATCTGTGTATCTTCTTTGGAGAAATGTCTATTTAGGTCTTCTGCCCATTTTTGGATTGGGTTGTTTTTTTGATATTGAGCTGCATGAGCTGCTTGTAGTATTTTAAATCACTTTGCTTATACACATGGCAAAATTAGTTCATCACTTTTAAGTTAGTAACGATAATGAGGAATTATTTATTGGAAGTCACAGATTGAGGAGGTTTTAATTTAGTTTCATCTTTTCCAATGAACTTTTGTAGAATTTCTGCTAATAGCATCCTTGGACTTCCTTTAAGTAGTGAAATAAGCAAAGGAAGGCAGTATGAGAACTCACTATAGAACATATTGAATCATTATAATTCTCAAGTGGTCATATGGGGATAATGGAATCATGTGGCATGTCTTATATTGTGAGTACAGTGATTGGAGATGGAGCAGACAAGGCTCCATGGTGAAGCCCAAAGTTCTGTCCACATGACAACCTTCTCTAGATGCCATGCCACATTAACTTGATATATGGAAGTTTTGTCCCATACAAGATTAACTAGAAGGCATAAGTCTACAATTGCAGTGTTGAGTAGTTAAGGGTTTATTGGCATTCAGGGTCTAGAGATGATCACCACAGCCTCTGTTATACGTTGCTTAGGCATTTCACTATGTGTATGTTCAACCATGTGTTTATAACACCTTTTGATATCCTTTGATAAAATGTATAACTTGCATTTCTGTATTGGAATGCTTTTGAACATCTTTACACCTGGAGTTAGATATATATATATACGTACATATATATCTGATTTTAGTTGTATAAACAAGACCCTTTTAATTTTCTCTGTGATCTCCTAACCAGGAAGTTTAGTTCATGGTTCATAAAGTGTAACATAAGCCATAACATTTAAGCGGTGAAGTATGCAATGACATTTAAATGTTTTACATTATATTTTCTACCTCTGTCTCTGTTATAAGTTGGATCTCCATGTTAGTGGCCAATGTGGACTTTCTTCAGGAGCCAAGCCCTTTATTACTTGAGGGCCTTTGCACCTATTCTTCCATCCTAGTATTCTTCTCCCTCAAATCTTTACATGGTGGATTTCTTCTCATCTTTTGAGTTATAGCTAAATGCCACCTCCTCAGACATTTTTCTCAGGCCATCCTAATCTTGTCCCTTCTCTATCATATGATCCTGTTTATCTCCTTCATAGAAATTATCACACTCTTGAACTATCTTATTTACCTACTTAGTTATGTGTATATATTCTCCTACTAGAATATAAATTACAAAAAAATAACTAAAAGAATACAGTAAGTCCCCTACATACGAACGAGTTCTGTTCTGAGAGCACGTTCATTAAGTCCAATTTGTTTTTAAGTCCAACAAAGTTAGCCTAGATACCCAACTAACACAGTTGGCTATATGGTACTAAACTGTAATAGGTTTATAATACTTTTCACACAAATAATACATAAAAAACAAACACACAAAAAAGAAAACAGTTTTAATTTTACAGTACAATACCTTGAAAAATACAGTAATACAGTACAACAGCTGGCATACAGGGACACGTTCGCATCTTTGAAAGTTCGCAACTTGAAGGTTCATGTGTAGGGGACTTACTGTATACAAAAGAAGCTATGTTACTGAATGGAATAAATGGACATGGAGTAGTTGGCATTATCATTTACTTCATGGTGATAAAATAGTAAATCAGAAAGTTTAAGGGGATTTGCTTAAGATCTTACAGTCATTAAGGGAAAGAACTCAGACTTAAACCCGGAGATACAGAGAAAAAGTTGTTTTTTAGCAGTTCCATTATCTAGTACTCATTCATTCTGGTTTTATGTATCCTGTCATTGCGACCATTGTGTCTAAATCATGTAGTTGTTATCTTTGGATTCTCCTTAAAGTTAAACCAGTTTAACACTCTCTACATCCTAAACTTACAGAATGCTACATGTTAAATCTATTCAACTTAAAAAATTAAAAATTAAAAATGTAATAATAATTGTAGTAATAATAGCAATGATAGTAGTAATGATAGTAATAATAATAATGGCTGTCCACTCATTATCCTTGGTGATAATGTCAGCTACTTTATAGCGCTGTTGTAAGATTAACTAAAACAAGGTATGCAGAAGATCCTAGACTAGGTAATTTTATGTTCTTTTTAAAATTCGGTATTATTTACTTTTTATGTTCTTTCAGTCTTCAGATATTTATTGAGCACTTATCATTTGTATGATAACACTGGTAACACCTTTGGCAAGTTATTTAACCTCCCTACCTCAGTTTCCTCACCCATAAAATGGATATAATAATAGTACTACCTCATGTGAGGACTGAATGAGTTAATATATGTAAAACACTTAAATACTGCCTGGCATGTAATAGGTTATAGTACTTAAAAGTGTTATTATTTTCTAGTCCTATGAAGAAAACTTATAAATCTTTACTGAGAGACATAAAATACTTGAGTATGAGACATGACATATTCCTAAAAGGTTATACTCAGTAATGTGGAAAATATCAAATATTTCTAAACTTATGTATAAATGAGATAAAATTTCAATCAGAATTCCAAAGAAATTTTTAAAAATTGAAACTGTTGAAAATAATTCTAAGGGCCTACCAGTTACTGAAACATTAAAAAACAAACAAACAAACAAAAAACCACAATGTAGTAATCAAGACAGTATGATGCTGGCAGAGAAGAAAAGGAAAAAATAAGTGGAATTATTTGGAATCAGAATTAGCAAACAAATGTAAGAATTCAGTATTGGATCAGAGGACATTTCAAATCCATGCAGAAAGAATGGGTAATATAATAGATGCTCTTGGGACACTTGGCTATTCACTTGAAAAGAAGCTGGATTACTGCTTTGTACTTTACACTCAAGAATATTCCAACTATACTGAAGATTTAAATATAAAACATGAAACAGTGTCATCACATCCACCATTGATGTTACAGTAACTCTGTGCTGATACACACCCTGTTTCCCTTCTTTCTCCTCTAGCTGCACAGCAGACACTTAATGAGCTGACCAAAGAACACATTACTGTATTTGAGGAAGTCTTCACCTATTTAACAAAGATGACACTAGCACCATCACAAAAAGGAATTTGGAACTTGAGTCACTAGGTCAGACTGCAACAGAAGCAAAGTAACAATAGGGGTGATAAGGCCTTCATATATTACCATCATGGCTAGACACTGATGACAAGTTTGAAGAGCTAACATTTATACAGCAAGCAGTGTATTGAGCAATGTTTAAGTATTTTACATATATTAGTTCACTTAGTTCTCACATGAGGTAGTATGATTATTATCCTCATTTTATGGACAAGGAAACCAAAGCCTGAGAGGTTAAATAACTTGCCAAAGGTCACACAGTTGGTAAGTGGCAAGGTAAGAAAACCATCCCAGGCGGTCTGGCTCCAGAGTCTATGCCCTTAACCACTTTGCTACATTGCTTATCTAGGAAACTAAAAGATATAGACAATGAAGAAGAAATCAGTAAAATTTGACAAGGATGGCAGAGGTTACATCAGTACAGCAAAACCCTGTCATGTAATTGCAAAGAGGAGAAAACCTAGCAGCATGAAGAAATAGATAAATTGATTGGAGAAATAGATATTGAATGAAATGGACTAGTATTTATGAAGGTGTTATACAGATGATGATTGTAAGATGAAAACACCATTTCACTCTTTTCCCCCAAAGATGTGTCAGATTGACTATTTTTAAAAAAGATCACTTATTCATTCTGTCTCTTTATAGCAAACCCACCTCAAAAATACCTTCTGTACATACACAAGAAAAATCTACATATATTAGTTGGTGGTCTTTTCCCCCAAAGATCAAACTATACATCTCTACAATATAAGTACTTGTGATAAATGACCAGAAAACAGTTAGTAGATTCCGTAAAGTTGTCTTTGTGAACGATTCTGACACTGATTGGTTTTTGTGCAGCTTGGTAACTGATCATAGTCAAATCTTGAAGGGGCTGACAGGCAGTATTAATGATTTTAGACAATGTGAAACGACTGGAAGGTGTTTAAGTAGGGTACTGCTCTGATTCAATTTGAGGTTTGGAGATATCTCTCTGGGTACCCTGAAGAATGGATTCCCAGGGGACAAGAGTAGATAGAAGACCTGTTAGGAGGCTGTTGTAGGAAACCCAGTGGGAAGTGATAACACTAATGGAGAGAATTGGACAAAGTTGAGATGTATTTTGGAAGCAGAGTTGACAGGACTTATTGATGAATTGGATGCGAAGAACAGGAAGGAACCAAGAATGACTCCTGCTGTTAGGACTTGAGTATTTGATTTATGATTGGTGCTTCCACTTATTAAGATGAGGAACATGGAGGAAGAATTTATTTGAAGCAGTTGGAGAACAAAGCAGGAGCAGAAATTTTCTAAATGATAATTCCCAGACTTAAGGTATAAAGCATATTAAAATTGAGTTGTATGGGTAAATGTTACTACGTTTGTATAGTAACATTTAGGGAAGTATAAGGAGAAATAGATCTTTCTTTTTCAGTCAGCACATTGTCTTATGTGAGTTTATTGCTTTGGTTAATCTAAAAGTCTGCTTCTTTTCTTAGGTAACCCAGGTTTTTCTGCCTTTTATGTGCCTTTTGCAAAGGCTTTGTATTCTTCAACAAAAAGACGCTTTCCAGTTTGGGTTATCAGTCATGCTGGGCATGCCTTGGCCCCCAAAGACAAGAAGATTCTTACAACCTCAGATGGTATGTGTTTGTTAACATCTGCTTTCCTTTACAGTGAGTGGGTGTTCATATTTCTAGAAAGCCTGCTAAGGTTAAGAGTTATACCAGTGGAAACCGCCACTTGTGGCATTGGGCCCATGATGCCACATTCTGGTAATTTTAGGATTTGGGGGGGTCATTTTAATCATTCTGCAGGTAATTTTCTTTAAAAGTTTGGGCAGATCAAGCAGTTTGTCTAGGACTTGCCATCTGTATTTACCTACTAGTAACCAACTATATGTTTATCGATCATGTACTATAGTTCCAGGGTTGTATTAAGAGGAACAGTGAAGTAGTATAAGACGACGTGCTCCTTAGCCACAGTTCCTACTCTAAAGAAGCTCTCATTCTCATCTTTAGAGAGTGATTAAGTGATAAACTCTGGCCTGCTGATTATGTGGATACTTAAGGAGTAAACAAAGGAGAGAGTAAAAGAGTTTTAACAGCTGAGTAGAATTTGGAATTGAGGGGTGGAGGTGGGTGCCTTCTGTATAATAGGCAGAAGGATTAGCATAGCAGGAGGAGAGATTCAGTAGGTACTTGAGTGCTAGGCAGGGTCAGATTGGGAGGAACCCTGAAAGCTGAAGGGAGAACTAGGACATTACATGGTAAATTTCTGGAAGCCTTTAAATGGAGGAAGTAGTACCACAGAGTTGCAAATTACCTGCTTCTAATTCATGAGTATTCTAGCATGTTCACTCTTCTAAAAAAAAAGTGAGATGAGAGGAAAAAAGAAAAACATAATTTCTGTGTGGGCATTCCCTAAGGGTTCCACTTTGTTAATCTGAGGTGGGAGAGAGGTGGCTATGGCTTCATTGCCTAGTTTGCCCCTGGTTCTGGTATGCCTCTCCTATGGTATGAGCATCTTCTTGTACTTATTGAGCATCTAATGATAGGGAAAACCATGTGTGGGGAGGGAGGGAGAAAGAGGTAGGTGATATGGGAACTTTCTGGACTAATCTGTTCAAATTTTCTGCAACTCTAAAACCATTCTAAAAAATAAAATCTGTTAATAAAAAAATACTGGAGGGCTTCCCTGGTGGCGCAGTGGTTGAGAGTCCACCTGCCGATGCAGGGGACACGAGTTCGTGCCCCGGTCCGGGAAGATCCCACATGCCATGGAGCAGCTAGGCGCATGAGCCATGGCCGCTGAGCCTGCGCATCCGGAGCCTGGTGTCTGCTACGGGAGAGGCCACAACAGTGAGAGGCCCGTGTACCACACACACACAAAAAAATACTGGAGGTTTTTAATAATTTTAATATTTACATTATACTTTTTATCATTGTATTAGTTCAGACTCCCATAACAAAACCCATAAACTAGGTAACTTAAATAGCAGGAATTTATTTTCTCATAGTCTGCAGACTATAAGTCCAAGATTAGAGTTTCATCATAATTGTGTTCTGATGAGAACCCTCTCCCTGGCTTTGAGGTGGCTGCCTTCTCTTTTAGTCCTCACGTGACAGAGAGAGAGAGGGAGAGAGAGAGGGAGAGGGAGGGAGCATGATAGAGCGAGAAGGAGTGCAAGCCAGCAAACTCTCTGGTGTCTCTTCTTATAAGGGCACTAATCCCTTCGTGAGGGCCCCACCCTCATGACCTCCTCTAACCCTAATTACCTCCCAAAGTCCCCATCTCCAAATACCATCACAGTGGGGGCACGGGGGTTGTTCAACGTAAGAATTTTAGGGGACACAAATATTCAGTCCATATAATCATGAATGGGAATGTTATGTTTTAAATCTGATCACAGGTATAGGTCAGCATATACATATGACATTGTACCTGAGCAATAGTAGAACATACAAGTTATCTCTTAAAACATTTTTGCTAAATATTTGTTCAAGTTTTATTAGCTTACCTTTGGTCCATCCTCAGAAGTATTACCTTACAGTTGTTAGAAGCAGTCCCTCTGAAGCCTCGATCCTGTTGAGTAGCAAAGGAAAAGTTTCTGTTCTAAGTGGCAGCTCCTTCCACATTCATGAACATCTGCAGGCAAGCTAAATTGTAATAATTTTTTTATTTGAAGAAGTGGGTGACAATTAAGAGGTGATTCCTATTTTTATCCATGTCCTATTTTTGGCAGTTAACTGATACATATGGTCAGGACACAATGTAGTTATTACAGAATTTAAGAAATGAAATCACCCTGTCCATACAGAGTAGATAGATACTCTTTGGTTCTGTAGTTAGTATGGGATTTGGTTCTCTTTTCTTTTCCCTCCTGAAGCCATAGCTCAAGCTATTCATGTGTCATCTCACTGTGAACGTCACAACTCCCTGGCTCTTGATCTCTTAATTCTCACATATCGTGGTATATATCAGCTTCCTGAAATGTTAGTTCTGGTTCCAGAATCCTGTGTTAATTTTAGATTGACTTTAACATCAGATGCCAACTCTTGAGAATGGAATTTAAGCTTTCTTTTTTCCTAATTCCATTTACTCAATTTAATCTTTTTTGAGTACCTGCTGTGAACCTGCCTCTTTGCTAGCACTTAACGGAAAAATACCTCTGTGCTTAAAGCAAATCTGTTGCACTTACATTGTTTATTATTAGGTTATCTCACCATCCAGACTTCCTGTGTCTTTCTTTTTAAGGCATCACATGTAAGATTACCTTTGTCTTGGCTAATCTCCTCCTCTCTGTTAAAACAGTTTCCACTCTCAGTGATCAGGCCCTTGATAAGCAGGATCATCCAGACTTTGTTTCAGCTCTTTAGTTGCTCAGATTTCTTCTACTACCACTTTCACCTACTTTATCTTTTTTATTTCCCTAATTATCTTCTATTTAGAATTATAAATTTACAGATTAAGTGCAATCCCTATATAAATTCCTACAAAAATTACAGCTGCAATTTTTCACAGAAATAGAAAAAAAGTCCTAAAATTTGTATGGAGCCACAAAAGATATCAAATAGCCAAAATAATCTTGGGGAAGAAGATTGAAGTTAAGGTTCAAAGGTGAAGTTATCACACTTTCTGATTTCAAACTATATTACAAAGCTAGTAATCAAAACTGTATGGTAGTGGCATAAAAACAGACCAGTGGATCAGAATAGAGAGCCCAGAAATAAACCCACAAATATAGGGTCAGCTAATCTTTGACAAGGGCACCAAGAATACACAATGCGGAAAGGATAGTATCTTCAATAAATGGTATTGGGAAAACTGGATATCCACACGCAAAAGAATGAAATTGAACCCTTATCTTACACCATACACAAAAATTAACTCAAAATGGATTAAATACTTAAATTTAAGACCTGAAACCATTAAACTCCTAGAAGAAAACATAGGAGAAAAACTCCTTGACATTGGTCTTGGCAATGAGTTTTTTGGATATGACACCAAAAGCACAAGTAACAAAGGCAAAAATAAACAGTTGGGACTGTATCAAACTAAAAAGCGTCTGTACAGCAAAGGAAACAGGCAACCAAATGAAAAGGCAGCCTATAAAATGGGAGAAAATATTTGCAAACCATATATCTGATAAGGAGAATTTCCAAAATATATAAGGAACTAATACAACTCAATAGCAAAAACACTTAATAGCCTGATTTTTAAAATGGGCAGATTTTTCCAGAGAAGACATACAGATAGCCAACTGGTATATGGAAAATGCTCAACGTCATCAGTTATCAAGGAAATGCAAATCAAGACCACGATGATATTATCACCTCACACCTGTTAGGATGGCTATTCTCAAAAAAGACAGAAGTTAACAAGTCTTGGAGAAAAGGTCACTTGAGCAGTTATTTAGGTTACCCAAAGCTTTCTGAAAGGGAAAGCCTTCATGGGTGGGGGTGGCCTAGTTCCTTATCTGGTTGTTTTGCTAGTAGCTGGGTCATTACAGCTGGCAATATGTTTATTCAAAGTGGATGTCTCATCAATCAAAAGCTTAATGTCAGGCACTTAACACTCAGTATGTGAGGTGATGAATGTGTTACTCAGCCTGACTGTGGTAGTCATTTCACAGTGTATATGTATATTAAGTCATCACCTTGTACACCTTTAAAAACAATCGTGTTGTACAACCTAAATATATACAGATTTTCTTTGGAGTCATACTTCAGTAAAGCTGGAAAGAAAAGGGAAAATAATTTTTGAAGCTGGACCATGGGTACATGGGGGTCTATTATACTATTCTCTGGACTTTTGTGTATGTTTCAAAATTTCCACTATTAAAAAAAGGTTTTAAAGAAAGAAAAAGAATTATAGGATCTTAGAGCTAAAAGTATCTACCATATGATCCAGCAATTACACGCCTGGGTATATAACCAAAGAAAGTGAAAACACTAATTAGAAAAGAGATATGCATCCCAGTGTTCATAGCAGCACTGTTTACAATAGCCAAGGTAATGGAAGCAACCTAAGTGTCCTTCAGCAGATGAATGGATAAAGAAGATGTGATGTGTGTGTGTATACACACACACACAGTGTTTTACTCGTCCATAAAAAGAATGAAATGTTGCCATTTGCAGCAACATGAGTGGACCTGGAGTGTATTATGCTTAGTGAAATAAGTCAGACAGAGAAAGACAAGTACTGTATGTTATCACTTATATGTGGAATCCAGAAAATAAAATGAAGGAATATAACAAAACAGAGAAAGACAAGTACTGTATGTTATCACTTATATGTGGAATCCAGAAAATAAAATGAAGGAATATAACAAAACAGAGAAAGACAAGTACTGTATGTTATCACTTATATGTGGAATCCAGAAAGTAAAATGAATGAATATAACAAAACAGAAACAGACTCATAGATATAGAAAACAAACTAGTGCTTACCAGTGGGAAGTGGAATGGGGGAGGGGCAACACAGAGGCAGAGGATTAAGAGGTACAAACCACTGTATATAAAATAAATAAGATACAGGAATATACTGTACAGCATGAGGAATGTAGCCAATATTTTATAATACTTTTTAATGGAGTATAATCTATTATATAAATGTTGAATCACTATGTTGTGCACCTGAAACTAATATAATTTTGTAAATCAACTATATTTTAATTTAAAAAATCAACCTAAAAAACAAAAGTATTTACATTAAATTCCATCTTGAACCCTTATTTTTCAAGGAAGGAAAGTAAGGCCCAAAAGGGCTAAATGACCTTGTGCTGGTGAGTGGTAGGACGTGGTCAGGAAGCCAGCACTTGTGATCCTGAGGTCAGTGCTCTAGTCCTGTGGTAGGTCATCTCAGGTGGCTGGTGCAAAGTGCTAGTGATTAGCCCTTCCACGGTCACAGATTGTACCTGGTCTGTCACCCTTTTCCTGCTATGACTTGTAAAGGGGACAGGATAAATGGAGTGTAGATGAAACTATGCAACTCATGGCAAAATCTTGCCTAAATACCTCAAAGTGCCTCTTTTTATAGTGTCTTTTTCTATATGTTTACGTGTATGTGTGTGTGTGTTCCTCTGTGAATGCAATTTACTTTCGAGCCTTTTACACTTCTCTTAAAGACTAGGGTATGCTTTGAAAGGCAAGCAACTATTGATTACCTAGCAGTGAGAGATTTTGTGAAGTGAAACCGAATATACAGATTTTATTGCCTTGATTAAAAACATCTATTTCAACAGCTGTCACAGAAATGTGGCTGAATGTGAATCAAATGTATAGTATATACTTGCTTTACCTTGAAATAGTTTAAAAGATACATATTTATTGAGTTATTTCTTCATATATACCCAAAGAAATTTGGGGGTTTTAATACCACAGTTTTTCCTCTGTCAGGAAATTTGTACGTCTGCTTAGAATGTGCTTTGGCTATCTTATGTGGTATTGGAAAACAGAGGTGTTAAAAGAATTCTTAGAAAACAGGCTTGTTTAACTTGCTAAATCTCGAAAAGCTACCAGTTTTGCTGGCCTGTTATCTTAACTCTGGCAAGAGAAGAGATAACCAAGGACAGGAGAAGCTAGGAAGTAGTGGAAATACCTCATAGTACTCATGAAGGATAATACCTCTCCTTTCATGGTGTTCAAACTTAGTGATGATTAGCTAAAATGTCTTATTCCTATATTCTTACCTCAGTGAGAAAGGTCATCATAATAGAAGCTATATATTGAATTACCTAATGAAAGCAACATCCAACTCAGTTATCACAGTAAGCCCTTAAGTCGTACTTGAAGACAAAACAAACGTTGAGCAGAACATGAGTAGCAACTTTGAAAGTTGAAAATAGACTCAAAGAGTAACCCTACATCAGGGGTTCTCAAACTTTGGCCGGCATCAGAATCACCTGGAGGATTTATTGAAACACAAATTACTGGATGCTACCTCCTGAGTTGTTGATTCACTACAAGTGGGGTAGGACCTGAGAATTTGCATTTCTAACAAGTTCTTAAGTAATACTGATGCTGCTGGTCCTGGTACCACATTTTCAGAAGCCCTGCCATAGATCTTCGCCAGTAAACACTGGTGGGGAAAACCAGCAGAAAGTATCTATTGTGTCTGAATTTCTGAGAAATGTATTTAATTCTTGTTTTAAATTGACATATTATTTATAACTTTATTTTGAGTATGTTTATTGCTTAGGCTGCTTGTGTGCTGTTGAGTTAATGACTTAGTAATTAGAGCCTGGGTCCTTTGCTGCTAATGAGAACAGTGCCATCTAGAGGCATTAGCCCAAAGGGCCACCACAGGGCCATAGGAAGCTGTGGTTTCTAGAGGGGGGTGAAAGGGCAACTCATCCATCATCAAGGATTTATCGACAACCTACTAGATTATTATGTGTGGTGCTACAGAGGTATACAAAGAAATGAAAATGCTGCCTTTTAGTGACTTTGCATCTGTGTTGTGAGTAGCCCAAAAGTTCTGTAAAGGGCACATGGGGCTCTGAGCTTCACTAGTCCCCCCGATTGAACCAGAACAGTTCTGCCTTCATCTGTTTTACAAATTGAAGGTTATGTTTATAAATGCATGCTACAGTAGACTGAAATGGATAGGCAGGACAGATATATTATTCATCATCCAAGATTATTGTTCTAAAGTACAGGTTTTCTGACATGCAAAATATGGTGTGAAAAATACGTAATCATTGAGAGAAAAGACATAAGCTATAACCACACATCAAATGTTGAAAGTACGTTTTGCTTCATATTAGCACATGTTAAAATCATGAACAGTTGGAAATAATATTCTAGTTGCACCACATTATCACAATCATAAATTGGGTATAATTGGGAGAACAGATGTTCACCAGTGTCAGAAGGAGGTGACTCAGGAAAAAAAAAGTGTGAAAAGAAAATTTGAGGAATTAGAAGTATAAACTCTTTCTGGCTTTGATTTACTATGGAGTCAGCTTACTTGATGGCAGATTCATTATCAACTATTTTGTCATTTGTTCCAAACGTGTAACAGAAAAGCTAGAAATCATAGTGGTTTAGTTTCAACTGGTAAAACATTACCTAAAAAAGTTACGTAGTCTTTCAGCTAATGATGAATTTGCGTCATGTTTATCCCAAGAATCATTAAACCACTCCCACTCTAGTACCCAAAACTGAAAGAAAGAGAAAAAACAGTAGGGCTTTCTCTTTCCAGGACTCTGGCAGAAGAACATGGAGGCTACAGGGAACGACAAGATTCTCCTGAGGCAGGGACAGTTAGTCAAGTCTCAGGGCTCTCAGTCACTAGAAATAAACAAGTAAGTCTCTCAGTAGGTGGGAAGAAGCAGAAAACCAAAGGGTAGAGCAAGAAGAAGAGTTAAGAATCGAGCAAACTGTTAGATTCTCAGGGAAGACAGAAATAAGAAGCAGACCAGAGGAGGGAGAAAAGCATTGTAGCTGATGTCCTATAACACAGACCGGATCGTTGTCCCTCCCTTTGAGATCCTTGGGCATCTTCTCACTGCTCACACAGTGGAGTCCAGATCCCTTAGTGATGTTCAGGGTCCTACTTGATCTAGTCTCAACCTTCCTTTCTAACCTTATTTGTTCCATCTCTCTTATAACCACAAACAGGCACAGTACTCATCGCAGTGTCCAAAATTACACCTCACACTTTTATGCCTTTATGTTCTAGTATCATGAATTTAGAGTAAATTTAATTTCTCTTTTTTAGTTATGTATATGTAATGCTAAACAATACATGATATTGTTTTGTGTGTTTTTCAAAGCTTGACCTAAAGAGTAAACTGTATATTCATCTTGCTCAAAGCATTCTTTAAAATATGAAGTGCTATTTTTAGCCTTTTAATCTCCACTTGTAAGTTGTTTAATTAAAGTTATTATTAAGGTATAGCTTTGGAGTAATGATGGGAGCAGGATGGAAGACTTCACTAGTTGAGAAAATTCTGGTGTAAGATTTAGAGAGTTTCTGTGTGCAGACTCAGTCCTAGCAGGAGGCTCATGTAGCACTAATCTTTGGTCTTGTTAGCTCTGTGGTCGTTGGTGACTTGTAAATATTGTTTGTGTGACAATATATAGTAAAACTTATGCATTTATATTCAGTGTGTATCTAGATAAACATATATGTGGATGTGTTGTTAAATTTAGACCATTGTGATAGTATTCAAATGTGTAGTTAAGATTACACAGTTATAGTAATGTGCATGTAGTAAATAGTATTTTCCAGGTATCTCTCTTGGTTTATTTGGAGAAAGGCATAGTACTTTTTATGAATTCAAAGGGGCATTACCTTTCTATTTTGACCCAATAAAACCCTCTTATTTTCTCAAGGAGATGCTTGAGCTATACTTACTTCAGTGTTTTATAATAATGTTTTTATCTACTTCTGTTTCCTCTTATTAGACTGTGAGCTCCTTGAAGACAAGGGAGTATATTGTATTTATATCTGAGTTTTCAATATTATCATGGGCCAATTAGTCACTGTTTTCTGTCAGAGTGGTCAATTTACTTCATGAGAAATGGAAGAAAATAATAGTTATCAGATTTACCTGTCTCCTGAAGCTATAAGGGATGCATGATATTTTGATCCAGAATTGACAGAATTTTAATAACTGGATCAATCAGTTTGAACAACTAGATGAAAAGTAAATGCGAAGTACTGATATTACTTAATTCCCCAAAGAACTACTTAGGAACAGATTATACATACCTTTTGAAATAAACTCCAGAATCAGTAAATGATCTATGAAGTGAATTCCATTGAGATGGGTCTAAGAAACAGGCTCGGGTTCTAAAAGGCAATTGTCAGTACTATATTCAGGACCATATATTGGTAAAGAATTGGTGAATTGGATTGCCATCTATCAATTCAGGCAGTTTTCAGTTTAGAAACAGTTTACTTTCCAAATATACTTAGTTGATCGTAACTTGGAGTACATTTTCCCTATAAAAAGAACGGTATAAATCATTTCCATATTATCACTCTGATTTTGATACAATTGAATGTGAATTTTTTACAATATTTTTATGGAGAGTAAATAAATGATTCCTAGAATTTTTTTCAGAGTATATTAAAATCATAATAGGAGAGAAAGTATAGAGTATACAGTCCAGTATATAGATATTCTTTTAGCTTTTAGTTTTTGCTAGTAAAATAATATCCAGAGTGCACATTGAAATTTTCTATCATAGATTATTTATTTATAGAAAGTACTTTCCCCATTAATCTCATTACTTCAGAAAACACTAAGAAGTGTGTTTATCTTGGAAATCTACTGAGCAATTCCCAGAGGTAAAGCCAGACTTACTTCTGAAATATTCACTTCGATAATGATTTGAATTATAATGGTCATTAAAGTTCATCTGAAATATGTTTTAGGGCCTTATTTCTAGAATCAATGAAGTTTCTAAATGTTTATTGTATTTAGCTCATTTTCTTTCTCTTTGCTCTAACCATATAAATGTGTATTTGAGGGAGGCCTTAAATGACAGGAATTGAAATGATAGCAGTCATAAGTTTCATTTCTCAAATAGTTTATGCCAGACACTTCCTATGTGCTTTAAAGTGTTACGCAAGCAACATTCCTCGGAGGCTAGAATTACTATCTCTGTTTTATATGTGAGGAGACTGAAGCCAGAGGTTAAAGTATTTGCACGGAGTCACATAGTAAGGTGCTTAGCTGGGAGTTAGAACCAGGTTTATCTTGTCTCCAACGCCCTTGATCTTTGTACTACACCATACTGTCCCAATGAAAGGAAGACTTCAACATTTTCAAAAGCTGTATATTTTGAAAAATAAAGAACTTGGGTTGCAAATATTATAGGTATTTGGGGTATCAGAACAATACGATCACTCCTGGGTAGAGTGATCAGACAAGATATATGACAGTAGTGGAATATGAACAACTCAAACTTAAATAGAATATTAAATAAATAAAAGCTTGGATTTGGAGCCATCGGAGGCCCTACGAACATCAAATTTCCAGATTCTGTCTCTTCCCAATTCTGTTTTATGGGGAACTTCCTTATGAAATAGAGAATGAATTCTAGGCTGACCTGGGAAGAAGGGTTAAAGCAGAACATGTCTCACCTGGGAAATCTCTTGTTTCAGTAGTACCAGTGAAATGGGGAACTAAGCCTCATTAATTCAATAAAAAGCACTTCAATAACTGTATGCCAGGCATTGGAGAAAGAGATAGGCAAGACAGGAAGTACAGAAGTAAATTAGGAGTAGTGTGGTGAGATAAATATGGGATGTGGTGGAAACTGAAAGGAAGGCCACTTTACTCCTCATCTACTGAATCATAAAAAGGCTTCTCAGAGGAGGTAACACTTGTTGAGAGTTTGAAGGATAAAGAGGAGTTAGCCAGATTAACAAGGGGGAGCTGAGCACTGAAGGAAGAAAAACCAGCATGTACAGATAAAACTGAAGAGCAGTTCTTCCTAATGAGTTTTGGGTACCTTTGTTATAGTTTGCGTCAGTACCTTGAAGGCAATTGACTACCTTGTGATATCTTGAAATATTACACCCTGTCATTGGGGTTATATATATGTTCATAGGGAAAGCCTATTGAAGTTTTCTCTGCTCATAGAATATTGGAGCTGGCAGCATCCTCAGATTGTCTAGTCATTTCATATTTTCATTCAACAATAATATTTACTGGGTGCTAGTCACAGAGGACACAGAAATGAAAGATGGACCTTGCCTTCAAGGAGCTCGCAGTCTCAGGGAGGAAACAGACAGTTATACAAATATGATAAAGTGCTATAATAAGAAGTGAATACTAGTTAAACACAAAGGAAGGCTCATTCATTTTTCTTGAAGATTAGCTAGATAAAGTTTTGAGTAGGTCTTGAAGAATCTTAAAGACGTTCATTTGTGAAAGGAAGAAAGGATATTTCAGGTCAGGACTGTGCTGGTTAAAAGGAACAGTTTAAAACATTTCTACTTATGCCTTTCAGTCTTGACTTTTTTAAACAAAGATTATCTAAAATAATGAAGCAGTGTCATGGATTTTCTTGGTTATATATTAATCATGTAACCTAGCCTAACCAGTGGTTCTCAATGTGTGGTCCTGGGACCAGCAATATCAGCATCTTCTGGAGGCTTAGAAGTGTAAATTTTCGGGCTCCAGCCCAGACCCACTGGATCAGAGACTCTGATGGTGAGGCCTAGCAATGAGTGTTTCACCAAGCCTTACAGAGAATTCTGATGCATACTCAAGTTTGAGAACCAGTGGCCTAAACTGTAGTAGTTGATGGAATAGTTGAGAGTTCATGGGCTTTGAGGACAGACACCTGGGTTTGAATCTCACCTGTCACACTTAACAGGTATGTAACTGCCAATCTATCACCTAACGTCCGTGAGCTTTGGGATTTTCATCTATAAAATGAAGATAGGAATACTTCCTTTCCAGGGTTGTTGTGAAGATATAATTTAAATAAAGTGCCAACACTGTGGCTTGCACATGGTAGGCTTTCAATAAATGATAGCAACTGCTATTATTATTGGTTTGTTTTTTTTTAGATATTTTCCCCAGTGAAGTGATTGCTTTCACTTATTGAATGAAAACATAACTTATATTTTTTATTTTAGATCCAAATGCTCAAGAAATTAAGGACATCTATGGACTCCGTGGTCAAGTAGAACACAAGCTAGCTTTCCTGAGAACTCATGTGCCAAAGGAAATGAAACTTGTGGTCATTGGCCATTCCATAGGCTGCTATTTCTCCCTTCAGGTTCTGAAGCATGCCCCTGAGCTCCCAGTAAGTACGCCTCAGGAGGGGACTGTCGGTGCTCGATTGTGCACTCGCACAAATCCTCTCAGATTTCCTTTGCTTTTTTGTCTCGTATTGAATTGATAAATAAAACACAGAGAGGGATACTTGTTAGCTGCCTTTATCCTTATCTCTATATTACTGTGGGCCTGTGTGAGTGTATGTTCATACATTTCCCATAATGTTTCAAAAAAAGAACGCTGAAGGAGGTGGGAATTTTCTGAATAAATGCCTCTTCTTTTTAAATTGAAGTATAGTTAATTTACAGTATTTTATTTGAACAAATGCTTTTTAATCTAGGGTTATCTGGAGTTCTTAAATTACATACAACTTGCTGTCTTTGGTAAAGGAATATTTCTTTTTTTATATTTATTTATTTATTTTTTGGCTGTATTGGGTCTTAGTTGCAGCACGCAGGCTCTTTGTTGTGGTGTGCAGGCTTCTCTCTAGTTGTGGCACGTGGGCTTATTTGCTCCGCAGCATGTGGGCTCTTAGCTCCCTGATTAGGGATCAAACCAGCGTCCCCTGCATTGCAAGATAGATTCTCAACCACTGGGCCAGCAGAGAAGTCCCTGTAAAGGAATATTTAAAAGCAGTCACCAACTAGGGCTGAGGCAATAATCTTGTCTAGGGAGAGTATTATGCAAATATTCATGCCTCCTCTCAAAAGGAAGAAAAATTATTATTATCACCATTGTTGATAGGCAAACAGTTATTCTTAAGGAACATTAAATCTTTATTTAGTCATAAGTCTGAATCCTTATCTGTTCTATAGCTTGGCAGCCTTTTTGAGACACTCATTTATTCATTCATTCATTCATTCATTCACAAATACTTACTGGGTGCCACTATGTGCCAGATATTAAGTGAGACACTGGAGATATAAAGACCTATTTAAGGGGCTTCCCTGGTGGTGCAGTGGTTGAGTCCGCCTGCCGATGCAGGAGACACGGGTTCGTGCTCCGGTCCGGGAAGATCCCACATACCATGGAGCGGCTGGGCCCGTGAGCCATGGCCGCTGAGCCTGCGCTTCTGGAGCCTGTGCTCTGCAATGGGAGAGGCCACAGCAGTGAGAGGCCCGCGTACCGCAAAAAAAAAAAGACCTATTTAAAGTGCCAGGAAAGCTAGTGAACTATACAACACTTCAAAACAAAACAAAACCTCATACTTTCACTGACATATACCATTGAAATGACCCATTAAATGAATGTGATTCACAGCATAAATTATTTCTTCATTCAACAAACTTATATTAAGCACTTGCCATGTATCAGGCCTTGTGCTGTGTTTTGAAGATATCCCAGTGAATAAAATAGTCTTTGAGGTAAGAGAGCCTGAAGTCTAAGGGAGGACACAGACTAACCCATAGGTGTGATACCTACTTCTTATGTAAATAGAGGGTGTGTGAGATCATGAAGGAGTGCTGTTTAACCTGGTAATCTGAATACAAGATAGGAAGTGATTCCTTCCTGGAATCTCCCTATCCTGGGATATTGACTTTTCTCACTCCATGTGGTAAAATATCTTCAGTGGAGTCTTGGAGCTCACAAGGAATTTGCTTCTTTCCCCTCCAGCTTGACACACTTACTTCTTACTTATAATTAATTGCCTTTGGGAAAAGTACAACTATAACGTCCTTGGGTGTGCTTTTTAATACCAAATGGAGGCTGTTAATTTCTTACATTGGGTATCAGAAAGTATATTTTTCATTTCTAAGTGTGAATTCAATAAATTCTAGATTGCATTCCATTCACTATATTATTGCTTCTTCTCTGGTTTTTTCCCCCTAGATAAGGCATCTTAATAAGAAAACGGGCTTTCCTTTTAGCATTTTTTTTTGTTTTTAGCATTTTGCATGGCTTCTAATCTCTGTTGTGCCTCTAAAGCTCCTCTGGTACCACGTTATGAGGTTACTGTTTTCATAGTGTCCAGTCTTAGCCCTTAGCGGTTCTCTTTGCACAGTTGCCACAAGTCCTCACTCTAGAAACAAGACACCTACGTTCAGATACTTGCTGTCATACTTTGTCTTGGTGACCTTGGGCAAGTTATTGAGTCTCTGTACCTTTGTTTCCTCATCTGTAAAAGGGGGATAGTAATATGTTCTTCAGAGGATTTTTGTGAGGAATTATATAAAGAATTAAGAATGGTGCCTAGAACTTAAAAGTTCCATATAAGTATTAGCTATTATTATTATAATGGAAATGACTCAGTAATTAGGTTAACTACTGTGTTAGTAATCTACAGCTGTGTAACAAGTTACCTCAAAACTTAACAGCAGACGCAAGAGGGAAGACATATGGGAACATATGTTTATGTATGACTGATTCACTTTGTTATAAAGCAGAAACTAACACACCATTGTAAAGCAATTATACCCCAATAAAGATGTTAAAAAAATAAAAAAAAAAAAGAAAGGAAAAAACTTAACAGCATAAAACAATACACATTTATTCTCTCACAGTTTCTGTGGACCTGGGACTGGTCACAACTTAGCTAGGTTCTGTGGTTCAGGGTATCTCACAAGACCGTAATCAAAGTGTCTTTCAGGGCTGTGGTCTCATGTGAAGATCTGAATTGAGGAGGATCTGCCTCAATTCACTCCCTCAAGGGTTGTTGGACGGAGGAGGGCCTTGGTTCATCACTGGCAGTTGGGTGGAGGCCACCCTCAGTTCCTTAGAATGTGGGCCTTTCTAACTCACCCCATGAGAGCAAGTCTGGGAGGAGAGCCAGGGAAAGAGTCTGCTGGCAAGATGGAAGTCACAGACTGTAACCCAATTACAGAAATGATATCTCATTACTTTTACAGTATTCTCTTTGTTAGAAACAAATCACTGGCTCCAGCCCAAACTAAAGGGGAGGGGATTAGACTAGAGCATGAATATTAGAAGGTGAGGATCACTGAGGGCCATGTCAGAGGCTGCCTACCCCACCACTACTACAGTTAGGACTTCACTTGTGTGATGTACCATCAAGCATGTAGATATATAGGTATATATCAATATATAAGTTAAAATACTGAATTTATTTCCTGGTGTAGGAAGTAACTTGGTCCTGTCAAATAAAATGTTGCAAACTGATATGACATATAATTTTTGTCTATTAGTTGTTCCAGGTGTTTTAAAAAGAGTACTTGCACGTTTGAAATAATAATAACATTATTATTTGTGATGGTTAATTTTACATGTCAAGTTGATTGGGCTAAGGGATACTCAGATAGCTGGTAAAACATTTCTAAGTGTGTCTGTGAGTACTTTTCTGGAGGAAATTAGCGTTTGAATTGGACTGAGTAAAAAAGATCTGCCCTCACCATTGTGGGCGGGCATCATCCAATCTGTTGACGGTCCAAATAGAACAAAAAGTCCCAGGAAGGGCAAATTCTTTCTCTCTTCTTGAGCTGAGTCAGCCATCTTTTCATGCCCTCTGACAGTGGAGTTCCAGGTTCTCAAGCCTTCGGCATCATCTGTTCCCCTGGTTCTCAGGCCTTCGAACTCGGACTGAATTATACAACTGGCTTTCCTGGTTCCCATCTTGCAGATGGCATGTTGTGTGGGACTTCTTGGCCTCTATAATTTTGTGAGCCAATTACTATAGTAAGTGTCCTTTTATCTATATCCGTATATATAGTCTGTTTCTCTTGAGAACCCTGACAAATACACTACTCTAAACATAGGGAAGAAAGTAACCATTTGAGTCTTTCAGTTTGTTAACTTAATCAGAGATCTTTCCTTTTGGTTTTTGTTTGTTTGCTCCACATCCATTCTGCATGTAATGTGTAATTTCTCTTATGCATACTTGAAAACAGTTGTTCAACACATTTGTTTTGAACCCATCTCTCTTTTTTGGCTCGCGTTCACAGCGTCTGTTGGGAAAGAATGCATCTTAAGGTTAATGTAGCTTCTTATAGCTTCCTCAGCTCTATAACTTTCTAATTAAGGCAGGAATAGTGGTGAAAAGGAAAAAGGCAGATGAAACATGAGCTTAACCTAGTCTAATTGTGAAGACATAAGTCATACTGTGATTATAGAGTTTTCAGAGAGACATGAGAAAGTGTGTTTTCTTAAAAAGGGTGTACTCTAGAAAATAACGCATATAATAAATTGTCCACAAAGGTTACCCGGGGAGGAGGGTGAACATCTGTATGATTTTTTTATTATTCAAAAGCTTTATCTGGTTTCAGTTAACTACATTATTGAAGTCCACGCCGCCCGCCCCCCCGCCGCCCGGCTTAAACACCTGGCCCAGTTAATATTGGTGGTGTGACCCCTGCTGAAGTGTTGAAATTTCAGTGTCTCTGGGCTACTCTAAGATGGCACAGTGCCTGCATGCCTGAAGTTAGCATGACATACTCCATTTAAGATGCATTTGACAATCAAATAAGTTTGTATTAGCCAGAGTGTTGCAATCCCTAATCATTTTGCCAAAAATAAGTTAGCTGTTATGTTTTACAACATATGAAGTGTGATAATAAGAAACTTGTGTTTCCATCTCTCTGTTATTTTTACTGGAATATTTGACTCCTATAAGATTTTAAGGACATATGTGTAGTTTAGTAGCTGGTTTATTTGGTTTTATTTTGGTTTAATTCTTTATAATATTTTTGTAACTAATTATAGGAAACTTTGGTCTTAAAATTATTTTAAGAGACTTACTGCGTATTTTAGACATAATGTCTGACCTATTTTTTCATATTCTGAAGAAAATAATTGACTCTTAAAAATCTGGTATTAAAAATTTTGTTTGTTTCTTTAAGCAAATTTGGTACATAGAATTATAGAAAGTCTTCATATATTTTGACAGTAGTGTCCAGAATAAAGAACTTAAAAAAGAAACTTAAGAAAATAGATAATCGGAAGATTGTTAAATAGTACTGTCATGACTTAAAATAATACACACAATTTCAGATTCATAGGATTTTTAGAGACAGTCTAGTCCCATCTTTAATTTTATAGGTAGAAACTGAGAGAAAAGTGCCTTGCCAGGATCCAGCCAAGGCTCTGTCTTAATCTAGGGGTGGGGTATGGTTATGTTAGCTGTGGATATAAGGACAGTCTACAAAGATATCTGATGGTCTTGTCAACCTTTGGATGATGGCAGAGACTCTAGATAGTATGGCGTGTTCCTGGAGTGTTCACAGCTAGCTCCACATGACTCATTACATTGCAGCTCAGGGAGTAGGAGACTCCATGAATACTGTTCTAGTAGTTGGGGGCAGATGGGGTGACATGGGAATAAAAAAGTAATCATCTTACCCCCACTATCTAGAATCTTCTTTCCTTCAACATCAATCCTCTATATGTTTAAAATGTGCCATCTGATTTTGCCAATAAATTGCATAAAGTTCAAGGTTGGGCGTTGAAACCCTCAATTCTTTTTTTTTTTTAAATAAATTTATTTACTTTAGGCTGCATTGGGTCTTCGTTGCTGCGTGCGGACCGTCTCTAGTTGTAGCGAGTGGGGGCCACTCTTCATTGTGGTGCACGGGCTTCTCACCACGGTGGCTTCTTCCATTGCGGAGCACGGGCTTCAGTAGTTGTGAAAGCCCTCAGTTCCTAACTGAGCACTGCACTAAGTCATGAAGTGAAATTCAAGTAACTTAACTATTATTTTCCTCTAAGAATTTATATGGCATTTAATGATAATACTTCCTCCCCTTCCAGGGGTATCAGATCCTTCAAAACTTAATTTTTTATATTATTTGGACTTCCTTCGGGAAGATGCACAATAACATAGACCTTCCTTTGTCTGTCTGGTTGGCAAAAATATCTTCTCCCTAAATGAAATTTCCAGATTACTTAAACTGACTCCTTTAAGCCCCAGACTATTTTATCTAGTTGGGTAAAAATTTGTCTAAAATATATTTTTTACTTATCTGCCTTCTTCGACAATGTAGGTTGATTATGGAAGAATTTTTCCCTAATGATTCAAGGACATCATTTTGATACTGTTACTATACTATGGTAAAATACAATTAAAGGGATTTTGCCTATGTCCTGAAATTTCTTAGGTGATAGTGCTTCGTTAAAAGGAATTCTCATGTCTGTTTATTTTATAGTTTTTCCATCTCCTCTCCTAGTGTTAGGTGACATTTCTCTTCCCTACTTACACCTTGTTGCTACTAATTTGCTGCAGATAGAGAAAACAGATAACCGTGTTAGAATTTTGTCTCAAGTAAGAATGAACACGTCTTAAATGAAGATATGAGAGTAAAATTACAAAATTTAGTAAATGGATTTTGTTATTGTTCAGAGCAATAAAAAAAAAATTTTCTTTTGTTTCTTTTGGGATCCCCAGTGGTGTTGTACATACTCAGAATTTTAGAGACTCAAAACACACCATAAGTACAGCTGAGAAGCTTGAAAAACTTTACCAAAAGAGTCAAAATAGTACGTTAGATCATGTATGTGTTGAGTCAGGAGTACATCTCATCTAAATTAGGAAAAAAATAGATTCAAATATTCTGGAAGTAATGAGATCATTGAGCCTGTGGTGTACTTACACTATTCTGATGAACCTGCGTATCTGCAAAGTTAGACATGCTTGTGAGAAACATTTATATGACGTCACTAAGTTGTGTTCAACAATCAAGGTAATCTGGAGGTGAGGGAAGAATCGGAGATAATTCATTTGTCAGAGTAACTGTTGTCAGAGTCCTGTCCCTAGATTAATTGATAAGAAGCCAAAGGCAAAATGAGGAGGTACCATGAGGCTCTGAGTGTTTTAAAAAGAGAGATGGCTTCTAACTGGGAAGATCAAGAAAAGCATCATTAAAGAGCTGGTATTTGAACAGAGGAAGGATGAGTCAGTATTTAGAAGTATTTATAAGCAGAATTTGATGGGGTTTTTTGGGGGGGTGGGGGTTGCTATGCCTTCTAAGCAGTAGGAAATGTATGAAGAGAGGAGAAATGGGCTTTACCACTGGGCACATGAAGAGAGCAGTGGGTGGTCGGATTTCAATGCAGCACAGTGTGTGTGAAGGGAGCAGTGGGATAGCAGAACCTAGGCTGATAGAGTGGAAAGGCAAGAGAGTTTGCACTCTGTTTTCTGGACAGCAAGGAGCCACTGAAGGATCTGTGATAATAATAGTCATTCATTGGGTAAATTAATGTCTCATTGAAAAGGAAAATAAGGGCTTCCCTGGTGGCCCAGTGGTTGAGAGTCCGCCTGCCGATGCCGGGTTCGTGCCCCGGTCTGGGAAGATCCCACATGCCACGGAGCAGCTGGGCCCATGAGCCATGGCCGCTGAGCCTGCGCGTCCAGAGCCTGTGCTCCGCAACAGGAGAGGCCACAACAGTGAGAGGCCCGCGTACCGCAAAAAAAAAAAAAGGAAAATAAAATGGAGAGAGAGTATAGAGTAAAACGTGAACAACCAAGTGATAGGCAAGTTTGCTAGTCCAAATGAGAAATAATGAAGACAGTATATGGGATTTGCCCAGGGAAATTGTTAAGAGAGAAAAGAAACAGGTCATAGATGTCTATTAGGGGAGTGACTTTATTTGGTGGAAAGGAGGATGAAGAGGAGGAAGCAGAGAAAAAGGCAAAAGGTATAATAATTTTCCATGCTGTTGGCTGCACTCTATTGGTGGGTCCTGAATTCACTTCAGTGGGTTGCAACTAGTGGATTAGTCAAGATGCGGTAGACGGTGCCATGGTAACACAGTGTCTGTGGCTTTTAACGACAAAGATTTGTTTATCGCTCATGATACAAGTCCTTTAAGGGTAGGCTGCCCTTGTGTAGTTCTCTCCATGCACTCTTATTCCAGAATCCAGATTGATGGAATAGCTTCTATCTGGAATATTCCAGTCTCGTGGCAGAGAATAAAAAGGAAGTAGTGAACTACATGCAGCATTTTAAAACCTCTGCCTGGAAGAAGTGACATTTGTCATTCCTCATACTGCATTGGACACAGCAAGTCACATAACCAGGTCTGCCAACAGGTATTGGTGATCGGAAGGCCATTAATGGCCTGGAAGAGAACATTTTTAGTGAAATAATGGGAGAAGGAGCTTGCAGGAAGTTAGGTGATCCAGGAATTGGCCAGTGAAGGGGAGAAGACAAGAAGATAACTTAAGGAAGAAGCTGGTCAAGGGAACATCTTTTCCCTGTAAGTGGGAGAGAATTTAGCATACGCTGGGGGGAATAACCCATGCAGAGAGAGAGATGCTGAAAATGAAAAAGAAATAGAAATGTTTATCGGAGCAGATTTCCTTCTCTTTGTACTTTAAGCCTGCACACTTGAAAACCAGGAAAATTGGATTTTTCTTAATCTTCACATCCTTGCAAAGGTGTTTTGGTGCCTTATACTTGGTTCTTCATTTGAGCCCAGAAACCTGAAACAGTTAAAAATTGAGGTTATTGTCATTACTAACAGTTATACATGCATTTGAAATTTATAAAACATGTTCATAGGTAACAAGGTTATTTAACAACCTAATTTTTTCCCATTTTACAGATGAGACCGAAGTTCCAAGGAGTTATGTGTCTTATCCATATGTCAGTTAGCTAAGTAAATGGCAGAACTAGGACTCTCTATTCTGTTCTCTAACTTTTCCATCATCAGCCTTCAGGTGAGTTAGTTACGAAGGTTACGATTATAAATAATTAGAGCAAGTTACTTCGACAAACCATCAAAACCTATTTAACCTAAACTTAAGGTTTCTACTGTTATTTCTTTGAGAACTGAGGTCTTCGGATACACAAGGAGGGTTTTAGCAGTTATGAGTGAATGCTTTCGGGGGAGGTCAGAGAGAATTGGGAGAAACGAGAACATGTCTTGAGTGTCTGGAGCATAGAAGATCAAGGGAGCTGGTAGTGAGGTATGGACCAAGGGCAGAAATTAAACTCCGAAGACAGTGAATCAGAATCCTAGAATTGAGCTGGGGCAGAAGGAAGATTAGAATGTGAAGGGAACTGAAAGATGCTGCAAACGCACTGTACAATAGTCTACAGTTGTGTCTGCATAACCCATTAGTGAACCCCAGTGTGTGAAAACCACAGGGGTCAGGCAGTTGACAACTACTCTGGTTTGTGAAAGACTCTTCATTTCAGAAAACAACAAATCCCCTGTTCTGAGGAAAGTTTGTACTGAATATGATGAAATGCTATTTTTCTAATCACTTATGCATTTATTTATATATATGTTATCTGTTTATGTGTACACACAAACACATTATCTTTTCTGAATTACCCACAGACTACCTTATTGAAAACTAGACACATGGAAAGTTTCAACTTTTCAACTTCAGCCATTTTTTAGTTATCTGCATATTAAAGAAAGATCCTGAAATTGCTTTGAAAGTGGAAAAATTGTGTGGGCTTTTTCATTTTTCATAACTCAAAAACTATTTAATATATTTTTCTCAAACTTTGCAAAAAAAAAAAATCACCTTTGGGCTGAAACCAAGCATGGAAAATTTCACCACAAAGGGCTAATTTTTTGGAAAGCTGCAAGAAAATGAAAACAGTGGTTTATAATAGAACGTTCTTCATGCATGTTAATACTTAGTACTTTATCTAATGCATTTCATCTGAGAATTTCTGAACACTTTTCAGATTTAAATATTGAGCCATTTTAATATATGTGTATCCGTAATAGACTGTTAGATATGGAAAATTCCCCCCATGCTCTCAAAGGTTCAGTATATATTGGGAGTTAGTGAGATGTGTTTAAAGGGACAGGTAGGACAAATGATGTGAAGTGGCTACTAGCCAGAGAAAGCCTTACATTAACTGCCTAAACATATTTTATCACCACCTCTTCCTCGCCCAGGAGTAGTTGTGAGTAGAGTATACTTGATGACATAAGGTATTTGATTCATATATCTGAGCCAGTAGTTCTCAAACCAGTATCAGCATCACCTGGGATCCTGTTAGAAACACAAATTATTGGACCCCACCCAGACTTAAGGATCAAACTCTAGGGCTGAGACTCACCAATCAGTGTTTTAACAAGTACTCTAGGTGATTCTGATGCATGCTGTAGTTTGAGAACTAGAACTTTTTCCAAAAGCTTGGAGCGTAGAATATTCTGAGATGTTATGGACAGTTAAATCTGTCCTCGGTCTTTCCATACATGTCATCTCTGTCTTCTCATATCATTCCTTGGAAGCAGGAGGAATACTTATCAAGTTCTCTAAAAGAAAGATCTTCTTTCCTGTGTTTCATGTATTCTAGCTCTTTGCACCTATGACCTTACCACAAGCCCAGTGAGCCCCCTTGAGTAAAGATGTTGATATAGGGAAACAGCACTACCAAGACGTATTTTCTCATTTCCATAATTCAAGCCTGGGATGGGACCATGTATTTCATTCTCATTTCTTTGAAGTCTTAAGATCCAAGATTTAAGCAGCAAGGTAGCAGAGGTCTGTCAGTGGAAGCTGATTTAAGCCCTGCTCTTTTATGGGCAAGTTCTTAATCTTAAGTTTCGTTAAGGGCCCTCTGCATACCAGCAAACTCCAGTGTCAGTATTTTTGTGTTTAGGCACTGAAGTAGTTGTGTATGTGGCATTGTAACAGATTTTAAGAATATTCTCCTGATGACAGAAGTGGACTTCTGGCTGATCACTGGTGCCCCAGCTTGTAAGGGTGAAGCTTAGGTATAGCCTGGGAGAGGTGTTTAAGCAGTTTAAGGTTTATGTCTTCAGTTGCAACCCATCTTGACAGAAGCATGAATATAGCTATCTAAGCTAATATCAATGGAAAGGAAAAAGAGACATCTTTTTTAATTGATCATTTAAAATTTTTATTATGAAAAGTTTCAAACAAACAAAAAAAATTGTTTAATGTATCTCCAGACACCCATTATCTAGATTAACATAGCTACTAATATTTTATCTTTACCTCATTTTTTTTCCTCAAATACTTTCAAGTAAATTACAGCCCTCATAATATTTCACCCTTAAAAACTTCATTGTGCATCTTTTAAAAAGGACTTTTTCTTATATAACTACCATGTCATTATCACACCTAGCAAAATTAATGGTAATTCTTTGATATTGTCTAATACAGTTCATATTCAGATTTTCTTAGTCCCCAGAATGTCTTTTTACAATTGGTTTGTGAGATCTTTCTTTAAATTAGAGGCTTTTCTTTCCAATTATAAAAGTTAATATATTTGTAAATTTCAGGAAGGTAGGAAAAGCAGTAAAAAAAAGTAAATGTGCCTTTGAGGATTGCTGTAGTATCCAGAGAGACATAACATACTTACCACGAATTGCTTTTATAAAACAACAAGTAGCCTATTAAAACAGAATGTGAAATTGTTTAAAGAAAGGTACCAATGGGTCTGAGAATAATTTGTTACAAAGAAATTTGATGCAAGAGTTCATGATTTTAAAAGTAATTAATTTGCTCCTTGAGTTTTCATGCTTAGACCAGAGAGGATAATGCAATACCCCTTTCAATTTTGTTTTTATTTAATAAGAAAAAAAGGAAAATGTGGGATGTTTTTGCACTATTATTTATTAGGGTGTATTTAAGATACTTAATTCCCTTATAGATATTTAGCATAATTAAAGGTTAAATTATTATTAACTATTTTACTATAATTATTATTTATTATATTACTATAATTATAATTTAAGGACCTTATTCTTTCAACAGCTCTTGAAGGGGGTTATTCTTTTCCCATTTTATGCATGAGGAAACTGAGACTTAGAAGGACAGAAGTAACTTGTTCAAGTAGACAGCTAATAAGGGGCTGTGCTGGGATTTGAATCCACATTTGTTTGGCTCCAAAGTCCATGTTCTTAGCCACTAGGCTAAAAGTTAATCTCTTATTATAAAGAATTTGTGGACATCAGTAAAAAGAACAGCAGCTTCTCAGATAAAGATGCAAAGGACATGAACAGATAATTCACTGAAGAAGAGCTAGATAATAAAGTCTATCAAAAAATGTGTACTTAGCACAATGTATGACACAGTGCTTAATAAACTAGTGTCTGGTAGTAGTTAATAATGTCTGCCTATTAACTGAAAAAGTTCAGTGTTGTATGTGTATACTTCTTTATGCATTTTTAGGAAGTCTGAACAGGTGAATACCAGGTGGCTTACAGTGGTTATCTCTGGGGGTTAGAGGTAAGGGTATATGTAGGAGGTGGAGACTCTACATTGTTTCTACTCTTTTACAATGACCATGTGTTACCAGAAAAAAAAAGTTCCTATAGAAAGTGTTCATAGCCTTTGAACGTACTGATTCTCTTTTTTTTTTTGCGGTACGCGGGCCTCTCACTGTTGTGGCCTCTCCCGTTGCGGAGCACAGGCTCCGGACACTCAGGCCCAGCAGCCATGGCTCATGGGCCCAGCCGCTCCACGGTGGGATCCTCCCGGACCAGGGCACGAACCCGTGTCCCCTGCATCGGCAGGCGGACTCTCAACCACTGCGCCACCAGGGAAGCCCTGAACCTACTAATTCTTTTCTTTGGAATCTATATTAAGAAACTAATCTCAAAAATAAAGAACACATTTGTGTACAAACATTATTTATTGTATCAAAAAATTGTAAACATCCTAATGTCCAACTCTAAAGGAAAGTTTGAATATGGAATTTGCAACTATTAAAATTATATTTTCAAAAGACATTGTAATACGTGAAAGTTAATTGTAGAATATTAAGGATGTTAAAATATAAAGAGAATATAGAGTACAACTATATGTCAAAGAAAACATACATTTAAAAGCTTGAAAATAAAATGACCAAAATGAATACAGTGGTTATGTTTGGTGAGTTTTGGAGTGATTTTTTTCTATTTATTTTTTGTCCTTAAAATTTCTTTTAATGGCATATATTTTTATAATGATTTAATGGTTATGTATTTTCTTTCCTTTTTTAAAAAGCAGTTTGATTTTATGACTTCATAACAGAAAGTTGGTTCAGGAGAGATAAAGTTTTCAGTAACTTGTTACACAGCAGGAGACAACAATCACAAGGGGAAAGTAAAAGGGTAATGTAATGTCAGCTTCACGGTTTCTCTGCAGGAAAACCCACCCCTGAGACCAGCAGTGGCCCTTGGTCTGTAGCAGCATCTTTGGCAGTAGCAGCCATCCTAGCCTTTTAACTCATCCTTCTCTACTCAATTAGCGAGGCTTTTCCCCTTCCTTGCAATTCTTTATAAACCCTGCCTTCCCCCACTTCACAAAATAATTTGGGTTGTCGTTAGGTATATATTTTGATGGCCTGCCTCACGATTGTTATTTGAATGTGATAACAAAACCACAGGTTGGGGCTTCCCTGGTGGCGCAGGGATTGAGAGTCCGCCTGCCGATGCGGGGGACACAGGTTCATGACCCGGTCTGGGAAGATCCCACATGCCGCGGAGCGGCTGGGCCCGTGAGCCATGGCTGCTGAGCCTGCGCGTCCGGAGCCTGTGCTCCGCAACGGGAGAGGCCACAACAGTGAGAGGCCCGCGTACCGCAAAAAAAAAACAACAAACAAACAAAAAAAACCCACAGGTTGGGATTAGCATCATCATTCATCCTACTGCTAGGGTGAAGCAGACCTTATTCAGATCTCATTGGACTACAAGTTTCATAGTGGCTAGGACTTCAAGAGGGTCTGGGGTGTGAGTGAGTGAGTGGCCCGTGCTAAGGCAGAGATGTTGTATTTGTGAATACCCTGGCAGTTGGATGGATACAGGTCTGAAAACTATAGCTTGTGCCTTGCTACATTTAGACCTTGTTCAGCCAATGAACTGGATGTTCACAGAAGAGCAGATTCTCAGAGCCTCAGTGGACGGAGCATAGCAGTCAGAAAAGGGATAACATAGAAGAAAGTAGAAACAGATGAGCAGAATTCTGTGAAATTGTTTTTTTGTGGCTATTGTTGATTCCAGCCAGAAGATTCTTTTCAGGCCTATCAGTTTGTGGAGATGAGAACTATGAATATGATCTTTAAGGAAGGAAAAGACTCTCTAACACGGTTACCCTGTGTGCATGAGGCTGTTCTACCCTCCCTTCTTGCTAGTATGGAAAATCTGTGAACAATATGCAATGTAGGCCACAAAAAATTCCCTGAAGTGGAAAAAGCCTAGCAGGCACTAAATGAAAGATGCTTCACAAGAATGAAATGTGGTTGCTTTGAGACCTTACATTCCGAGCCAGTTCAGAGCCATTGTATTTGGTTGGGAAGAAGCCAGATTATCAGGTATCAGGGAGGTATATTGACAAACGGATAAAGACTGAAGCCAGCATCATTTCTGACAACCTGTTCCTAGGAAACCAGACAATAAATCACTTCCCATTATCAGTCATACAGAGACCAGAGGAAACATGCATGAATGAAGTCTGTAGACAGTCCAGAAACTCCATTTCAACAATTTTATCTCCTCACCAGTATAGTTGTGGGAACTTCTGTATAAGCCAAACTGAGTGTTAGAGATTCAGGCTTTTCCTCTTTCTGAACGTACTACCTTCAGAAAAATGCTGAGGAGTTTCTTGTTCCTATTGCAGAGGAGAAAGGTTCTAGGACTTCAGTAATATTACACAAATGTTGATTGAAAGTGATTCAGAAGTGATTTCATAAAATCTTAGGGACGATTCTGATTATCTGGGTGCCAGGGGAGCTCTCCTCAAGGTCCTCTGAGGGAGATGGCCTCAACTTGTACCCTTCGGTGTAGGTGTAGTCCCTACACCTGCCCTGTACATACCTAGTACTCCTCCTAAATATTATTATTTCTTGTCGTCCACTTCGTTTCTGTTTTTCCTACCACCACCTAACAGATGGTGTCTATCCACCTTTTCAAGTCATCTCAGTGCAAACTTCTGTGTGAGCTCTTTCCTGATTCTTCCCAGTTTTTACTGTCCTTCCCTTATAACCCTTTTTCTCAAAATTCTACCTTGTATTACAGGCATTGCATATTTATTTGATTCTCCCTATTAGATCACTGAGCTTTTTTTTTTTTTTTTTTTTTTTGCGGTACGCGGGCCTCTCACTGTTGTGGCCTCTCCCGTTGCGGAGCACAGGCTCTGGACTCACAGGCTCAGTGGCCATGGCTCACGGGCCCAGCCACTCCGCGGCATGTGGGATCTTCCCGGACCGGGGCACAAACCCGTGTCCCCTGCATCGGCAGGTGGACTCTCAACCACTGCGCCACCAGGGAAGCCCTGAGCTTTTCTTTTTTAAAATTAAGGTGTAACTTTCACACAATAACTCTTTTTTCTCTCCCTGCTTCAATCTGGTTATTCTGTCCTATTTTCCAGTTCACTAACCCTCACTTCAGCTATGTATAAACTCCTTTTAAACCCATCTGTTGAATTCTCAATTTCATTCATTCTATTTTTTGCTTATAGAATTTCCGTTTTATTATTATTATAGTTAACCATTTCCTAAAATTCTACATCTCATCATTTAATTTCTTTTTTTTAATTAATTTATTTATTTTTGGCTGCGTTGCATCTTCGTTGCTGTGCATGGGCTTTCTCTAGTTGCAGTGAGCGGGGGCTACTCTGCTGTGGTGCGTGGGCTTCTCACTGCAGTGGCTTCTCTTGTTGCGGAGCACGGGCTCTAGGCGCACAGGCTTCAGTAGTTCTGGCACGCGGGCTCAGTAGTTCTGGCTTGCGGGCTCTAGAGCTCAGGCTTAGTAGCTGTGGCGCACAGGCTAAGCTGCTCCGCGACATGTGGGATCCTCCTGGAGCAGGGCTCGAACCTGTGTCCTCTGCATTGCAGGCAGACTCTTAACCACTGCGCCACCAGGGAAGCCCTTGTCATTTAATTTCTTGATCGTATTAATCACTGTTATTTTGAAGTTCATGTCTGACTTTATTCTCCTTTGTACTGTCAACAATTTTTTGAAGTACAATTTTACTCTTAAAAAATAAAATTCAGAGGTGACATATTTGAAATAAAAATAAATGAAAATCATAACTGATAATTCTAGTGTCTAAGCCTCTTGTAGTTACATTTCTTTTCTGCTTTTTCCTTCTTTGTTTTTTGGTCATGTTGCCTTGTCCCTCAGTATGTTTGTATATTAGTCAGGGTTCTCCAGAGAAACAGAACCAATAGGATGTGTGTATACATAGAAAGTGACTAACTATAAGGAATTGGTAACACAGTTATGGAGGCTGACAAAGGCAAGATCTGTAGTCAGTAAACTGGAGACCCAGGAGAGTCGATGGTGTAAGTTCTAGTCCAAAAGCAGGCCAACTCGAGACCCAGGAAGAGTCAGTATTTCCGTTGGAGTCCAAAGGCAGGGAAAAAAAACGGTGTTCCAGCTCAAAGGCAGTCAGCAGAAGGAATTCTCTCTTACTCAACCTTTCTGTTTTATTCAGACCTTCAACTGATTGGATGAGGTGCACTAACACTGGGGAGGACAATCTTCTTTACTAGGTCTACTGATTCAATGTTAATCTCATCCAAAACATCCTCTCAGACACACCCAGAATAACTTTTGACCAAATATCTGCTAATCCCATGGCCCAGTCAAGTTGACAACGAAAATAAACCATCACTGCTTGGTAAGGTTCTTTTTAAATTGAATACCTGACATTATATACGAAAAATTATTAAGACAATGTGAGGCTTCTGTCTTCCTCCAGAGAGGGTTTACCTTTGCTTTTGACTAGCAGTTATAGTGAGGATCCATCACTTTAATGTGATAAGGAATTGGACTGAATCAAAACTATCTTTGTGAGGCCTGGTTCATCACTGCTTCTAAGGGGTAACCCTTTAGTAGTTCCCACAGAGAGCCCAGGTGCCTTCTCTTTAATGGGCACCAAACGCCCGAGTTTTGACCCTTGAGCCACAGAAGATTTTCAGAAACTGTTCAGCTTCTTGGCCTTGTAGCCATTGCTTGCAAATTGGTAAATAACTGAGAAGAACTGTTTCAGCACACCTCTCAAAGTTTCCTTTTTCTCTAGAATTTTGGCCCTTCAAATCTCCTCTGCCTTTGATGCTTCCAAAGAGACTTTAAAAAAATGCTTTTTCCAGCTTTTCTAATTGTTCTTGGCAGGCAGATGGCTCTGCAGTAGGCTAGCCTGCCACGCCCACTCCCCATGGCCACTGTTACCACTGCTGCCTAGCTTCCAGTTCTTCAGGCTTTGCCCTGAGAAGTATTCCATTTCGCGTTTTTTGTTCTTTATGTGCCCTGTTTTTTCTCTGGACAGTTTTGGAATCTTCACTTTATCTCCATTATATTTTGTGGTGATACTCCTTGGACTGTTTATCCTTTTTAATCTGGAAACTGGCATCCTTACGTACTGAAAACTTTTCTCGTATTTTTTTCTACTTGTTTTCTGATTATTCATGTGTTAAACCTCCAGAAAAGATTCTCTTGATTTATTTCATTTTCCGTTGTTCATCTTTCTCTTCTCCTTTAAAGTTCTATACGATGAGAAATGGATATTTTCCCCAGCCTTATCTTGGAATTCATCTAATTAAACTTTTTATTTCGAGCCTTCATACAAACAGTTTCTAAGATAATTTCTTGTTCCTTGTTCCGTTTTTGTACAGTCCTTTTTATTCATGGGTATTTCTCTCTCCCTCTCTGTCTCTGAGGAAAGCAAATTTTGGGCGTTTTGCTGTATTCTTGCGCTGTCTCTATTCATTCTGAATTTTCTTTTTCACGTTTTGCTTATGTTGATCTAGAATAGAAGGTTTCTCAGATGTCTAACATTCCTTTTTATCTATTCACATTTAAGGAAAGAAGCATTGGAAATCCTAAGAGGTTTGTGTGGGGGAGTGGGCCTTGTCAGCTAGGCAGCTTCACCGCAGGGTCATGGGACAGGGGTCCTGACTTTCTTTTTTGGTGTTGTTTCCCAGTGTCACTATTAGTATGTTTTTTCTCTAGAGCCATTCAGTTTCTCCCCCTAAAATCTTCAGATCTTCTGCCTGAGAGCAGCATCATCTAAGTGAACCATAAGAGGCTGATGTTTGCTTGTGAGAGTGTCAGCATTCATGTTGGGCTTTCACTTAATCCTCCTTTCCATTGATGGCCCTTTTCCCCAGCCATTCCCTATGCCTTCAACTTCTGTACACGATAAACCTCCATTCCCGAGGTGCAGCTCCGGAGGAGGAGCTGCTTGGGGGTACTGGATGAGGCAGTCAACATGGAGACCCTGCCCCTTAGCCTGGCTTTCATTTATTCAGTTTGCTGTGTCCTTGCACTGTCACTGAGCACCTGGTATGGACTTGAAGGCACCCATGATCAAAACAGGAAAAAAGCCCTGACCTTTCAGAGGTCATAGTCTGCTAAGGGGAGATGGTAATAAACATAAAAATTAATACGTTCAAAGGTGAGACTGCCTTGATAAAAAGTGGAGCAAGATGTGGGTATTAGAAGTGCCGTGGCTGGGGGATAGAGGGCAGTGGTGGACTGGACTTTAGTTTTTAATACTTTATGTGGAAAGAATTTAAAACTTACAGAAGAGTTGCAAGAATAAGAATAGTACATAGAACACCATATACACTTGATCCCAATTGACTGTTGTTAATATTTTACCTCATCTTACCTGTTATTTGCTCTCCCTCTTCTGCCCCCTACTGCTCTCTCTGTCTCTCTCATGCATATATATGAGGGGGGTAGGGAGAGTAAGTGTGCGTGTGTGTGTACACATACATATAAATAATATATATATGTGTGTGTGTGTGTATATATATGTGTATATATATGTGTATATATAAATGTATATATATATAATATTTCTTTCTGAACTACTTGAGAGTAAGTTAAATATATCATGGTCCTTTGAGCTGAATGAATGTTTTTAGTTGGTGGCTAAAATTTGAACTGGTAACAGAGTATATGATTCCCATTTTCATCATACAGTATTTTCAGATACCATGGGACATTTTTAGTTGATAAATTAGTGACTGTCATATTTGTCTGTCAAGTGCAGCGTAACAGTTGGCAGAGATGTTTAAAGGCTCTCGGGAATGCAGGCCAATCCTGTTAGGGAAGGTAGGGCCTCCCCGGGGGCATTTGGCCACTCTCTGAGCTCTGTAGAAGCTGAGGCCTCAGAATCCCAGCGAGGCAGAGGTAAGACTCAGGAGCGAGTGCGGTGTTCGGCTAAGCCTAGGGGTTATCATAGCAGCGCCAGGAGGGTTGCTACCCTCAGGGAGCTGGTGCGTCTGGGTGACAGTGGGAGAGGAAGCACCCCCTTCAGAGACCTGTGAGGGAAAAGATATGTTAAGATATGTACATCTCTGATACATCTTTATTTTTTCCTGAATTGAAAGGAGGACAGATTCTTACCTGTTTCATTATCATAGCTGGTATTAGGGTTTATGGACTTTCTTCAATTATTTGGGCCTAACTTTTTGTTGTGAGTTAACTACTTTTTTCCCCAAGTTTTAATCTGTATCTCACGGGTCTTAGCTTCCCTAACTGTTGGATTTGCCTGCTGTCAGATAAAATGGGACATACTTTGCCGTACTTTGTGCCTTGCTTTTGACTTCTGAGAAGCTAGGAGTGTTTACTGGGACAACTTCTGTGGCAGAAACCCCTCGTTGTCTGGTGCTTTGGCCTGCACCCAGTGTGTGTCTCTGCCATGGGCCCTTTCATTGTCTCACTCTCCCTAGTCTGAAGCCCTGTGATGGATAACTTTGCCTGGTCTTCGTACAGGTATGAAAGTGGTATTTTAGTGTGTGGAACTAAAGCATATACATTTCACAGTGTCTTTCAGCAAAGTTAAACAGGGAAGAATCTTTTTTACTGATTTCCCTGGATAACCCTGAGGTCTGTCATCAGCACTTTGCTTATGTAGATATTCAGTGAATGTTTGTCAAACAGTTTCTCTTTCCATGGCCCTTTTCAAAGGTTCCTAGGTGCCAACTTAAAAAAATTGCAGAACATGAGAGTTGTGAGTTAAGTTTTATTGGGGGCAAAATGAGGACTATAGTCCGGGAAACAGCATCTCAGATAGCTCTGAGAAACTGCTCCAAAGAGGTAGGGGGGAAGGTCAGTATACATGTGATTTTGGTGACGGGGGAGTACATGCAATCAGGCACATATTTTTTGCAGAAGGTTTCTGCTAGTCTCGTGAAGGTTACTGCTAGTCACAAGGAGCAGAGGTCACCATGAAGGATTTTAGTGCTTTTCTAGATTTGAGGAGATACAAGAATTGGGCTCATAAAATCAGCTCCTGAAAATACCTAACTATCTGCAGACCTGTCCTGCCAGTTTTTCCCAGAGCACAGAGTGCCTCATTTCTGCTCTCCACCCTGAACTCCTTTCAGGGGGTGTTGGAAGTCAGCAGCTACGGCAGCACATGATTTAATCCATGTAGAGGTAGATGGCAAGTGCCAATTTGTAGCTGACATACACCACGATGAATAAGAGGTTTCTCGTGCCCATTTTATATGTTTCTATGGTACTCTTTATTTCCCTTAGCATGGTACCTATCGTGCGTTACTGTAGATACCTCTCCCATTCGACTCTAAGTTCTCTAAAAGCAGAGGCTCTTTCACCATTTCGTCTCCAGCACTCACCACAGCATCTGGTGTATCGTAGGTGCCAATATATCTTTAATGAATGAACAAATGAACAAACTAACAAACAATCAGTAAACCCAATGAACGACTCTTCCCTCTCAAGTGGCTTAACCTTTAAAGACTGGAGTTTCTACCTTAGAAAAGTCCCAACCCCATTGTCAAATAATTCATGTTTCTTGCTTCCTGACTCACACAGAGTATTCCAGCTCCAAGTCTAAGGAATTGCCAGATAACAGTTTCTTGATCAGCAAAGCTATTCCTTCAGATTCTGTGTAGCTTTGCCATTATTAACCAAGAGAAAGCTGATGTTGCCGAAGGCCATAGTAGCTACATGAGAATATCAGCGCTGTAGACGTGAGGATGGGTTTGTTATTGCCACCATTCGTTGAATTCTGAGGCTGCCTGGAAAACACTGGTCGATGCTGAATAACAGCTGCTCTGCAGTAGATTGCTGCACTCCAGAGCAGCTGAGCGTCCTTAATTTTCTGTTGGAGTTCTTAGTGATTCTGAATCTGAAAGACTCAAAAGGAAGTAGATTACAAGAGATTTTAAGATGAGGAGAGCATTTTGCTTTCAAAATAAAATAAATCTGAAGTGTATAAAATGACAGAAGCTTGAGAAGAATGGGTTATAGGAAGATTTTGAAGCTATGTTTCAAATATTTAACTGTAATCATATGCAAATATCTCTGCAAATATGCAGCATTCCTTGTAATTAACAACCCTGACATGTAGATTAAATGCATGAAATGGCTTTTTTTTTTTTTACATTCAGGTAATTAAAGTGTAGAAAAACCTCTGCCCCAGAAGATCTGAGTATAATTCACATGAATGGGAAATGGTAAAAGTGGTCAGTTTCATGAATACCATCTATCTTAAGCAAAACATATTGAAGTGGCATGATTTTTTTTCAGTATCAATTTTGAAGGATCTTCCTTCTTAGGATTTAACGTTATTTCTGAAACTGAATGATTTGAAACACTTATAAATATTGAAATATTGGCCTATCTCTAACAATAATGGTAGCAGTTGTTTAAACCACAGGGAATTATGTCACCAAACAATAATTATTACGAAATTCTTTTGTTTGCAAGTATGTCACCAAACAATAATAATTATTAAGAAATTCTTTTGTCTGCAAGTATACCGTGTAATTAATGGTTAATGGCATGGGCTCTGAAGTTACCCTCCTCGGGTCCATACTTCGTCTTTATCACTTAGTAGCTAAACCTCACTTTTCTCATCTATAGAATGAAGACATTTACTTGATGAGGTTGTTATGCATATTAAGTGAGATTATGTATATAAAGTACATCAGCCTAGTTCCTAGAAGATAGTAAGCTATCATTACTACTGTTATTCCAAGCAGTTCCCTACTGTGGGGCATATTCCTGTCTTACTAATGTATGAAATTGTTAAGACAGAATAGAAGATCTCAAAAAGCAAGCTCTTGATCATTAAAATAGAATGGAATTTGCAGTTTATAAACTGAATACATATGATTCAATAAGCTGAATAGTCTCATCCTAAAGAGAGGAAAACATGGCCTTTTGGGGAGAAGAGATAAACTAAACTAGGATTATTCCTAGGTCTGCGTTTTGACTACCAACAGCTTTATCTTTGAAGGCTGCCTGGTTTATATTGCATGTTCTCTGACATGTCTTAACAATGTTGGCAGTCATACGAAAGGAAAAACTATGTGCTGTGTTTTCTTGTTTTCAGCTTGTTATAGTAGGGAAGTATCCTGCCATTACTGCAGCAGGTGGGCTCAGCTGATAAGCAAATAGGGAAAGTAGCAGTGATGCCATTCTTTCAAAGATGTTGACGTACTGTTTATCATGGCTTCATTTAGTCATAACATATAGGCATAATTGCTGCACCCCAGAAAAGTAAGCTATCTGAACAGTATAAGTGTATTGAAGATATTTTTTAGATTTTACTCTGTTTAAAAATAAAATGCCTATTTAATGAAACAGGTTGTACAAAAACCACACCTGAACATCATACTCCTTACTTTATGGCTATACTTCAGATTGTTTCCTAACTTCCTTTCTGGAAAATGATTAATAATAATAATAAATTCAGGAAAAATAAACATCAAAATACTGTCTCCAATTCCCCAAACGTACCCTGTATAAAAAGTCCCACTGTGTATATTTGCTTTCCCATACTAGTCAAGAAAACATGGTTGTACTTCATTATCAAAAGTGACTCAGATTTCAAATGAGAATGTGAAATATATAAAAATGTTTCCTTAGAGTAGAATGAATTGGCCAGCCTAGAAGTTCTTTCTTTAATGAGACAGTAACATAAGAAAACGTTTTGTCATGTACACAGACTTGGAAACTTTTTCTGCACAGCTGTGTTATAAAATTGGGTATACTTCCTTGACCTCAGTGATTTTTTTGCCAGTAGGTGTCTATATGAATAAAAGAAATTTTTATTACTGTTCTTTAACCTATCATATTTGGACTATAAATTTCACTGAAATTATTGTTATGGTATCTAGGAAAAGTATAAGTTTCACCCAACAGGTAATAACTGTTGCTCTCCAAAGGCAAGAGAGGAAAACCAGTTTCATCAACTATTAGTTGTGATAAACAATCTTTGGTTTTCTTGTATTATTGAGAGGCAATGATGCCTTCAGAGTACACATTAGAACTTCCTTATTGTTTCAGTACATTCCCATGATTTCAGAGTGCACTTCAATTCTCAATTTATTATTGATATAGATCAACCAAATGTAACCCTGTAGTTCCTCGTGTATTTTTAGAGTTTTTCCTTGCATGCAGTTTTGTTTAACACAGGTCACAGTAATGGATCGTTTATACAAAGTAACGGATTGTTTCCTCTTTCTGCCAACTGATTTGATCAGCCTGAAGTTCCTTAGATACTGTGGGTTACATAACTAGTATGGAATCTGTATGGTACATTTTTTAGTATGACAGTAACTGTATTAACCATTTAATCCTTTAGGACATTTTAATAAACACAAGGAAGCCCGTTATTTTGAAGTGAATAAACTTGAAACTAAAATGAGCAATGAGTTACCATACCGGACTCAATTACCAGACTTCTTGGAAAACAGACTATTTTCATTAGTTGATTGTTCTGGTTAACTGTGGATTGGCCAGGAAAAAAAAAAGACAAAAAAACAAAACTTTTTCTTTCGAACTTTCCCCTTTTAAGTGTTTGTAATGTGTTTTAGCATATTCTCCTGCTTTTGTAAGCAGAGTACAATAGAACATAATTTAGTTTTACTTTCCTGAAGAATTTGTAACACCTAAGAGTCCTAGTTATGAATATTTTCTCTTATCATCTCTGGTGCCATTATAAATGCAGAAGGTTTGAGAGTTGAATAGTTAAATTCTAGTCAGTGGAGACTGCATTATTCAGTGACATCTAATTTTCCAGGTATCACTTATAGGATATAGTTGAAGAACCTGAAAATAAGCAAAATTACCTTTGCCCTTTCAGAATAAAAAGTTCAGAGAACATACGAGCCCCAAGGCTTAGAATGTCTTCTTTGAAGCTTGCTAATTCCCTTTTATTCATAATTCCAACTATTTGGTTTCCAAGAAGAAACAGAATTTGGACACCCTCATTGTCAGCACATGCGAGTCTGCCTACTGTTCATTATAGCGTAGTATTCCATTAACTGGATATATCATAATTTATGTAACCAGTCCTAATTATGGACATTCATCTCCAGTCTTTTGCTCTTCTAAATAATTCTGTTTTCCAGTTTTCCCAACTGCATTTATTGAACAGCTCTTTTTTTTTTTCTCCACTGATAACCTTTATCATAAACTTAATTCCCATATATATTCAGGTCTGTTTCTAGACTCTTTTTTGTTCTGTTGAGCTGTGTGATCCTTTTCTGATCATACAGTTTTAACTACTGTAGCTTAATAATATGTGTAATGTTTAGTAGAGCTAATCTCCCCTCTTTCTCTTCTTTTTCAGAATTTCTAGGTTTAGTGCCTTTCATTTTCCAGATGAACATTAATATAATTTGTCAAATTTCAAAATAAAGATCATTTTTTAGTATTTTAATTGGTATTGAATGAACTGAATTGATTAACTTTGTGGGAGAATTTATATCTCTTTTGCAATGGAAGAACAAATGTCCCTTTGGATTTTAAAGTTTTCTTTACATAAGTGTAGTACATTTCTTTTTACAGTGGTATTTAGCTATTATTTTTATACATGAGATTTTGTTAATGTTTAAAACATAAGCTGAAAATAATGTTTAAAACATAAGCTGAAAATAATGGTAATTTTACCTTCCCAATATTTCTTACTTTTTTAAAAATCTTGTCAAATTTCATTGATATAGTACTTCTAGGACAGTATTAACAATACAATAACCAGAGTAATCCTATTAAGATGGAAGTCAAACATATCACCCCTGTTTTCAAAACCCTTCAAAGGCTTTTCAGTTACTCAGAGTGAAAACCAGAGGCCTATTGGACAGTCCATTGTCTGCTGCCCCTGTGATCACAGCTGCCGCAGCCTGAGCTGCTGTCCTCTAACATACTCGGCTCCAACTGTACTTCTTGCTTTTTACTCAAACACCAAATTAGGTTCTGTTTTATGGCCTTTGCACTTGCTCCTCCCTCTTCCAGAAAAACTCTTTTCCCAAATATCATCAGCCCACTCCATAACTGCCTTTGCACAAATGTCACCTTTCACTGAAGCCTTCTGTAAACACCCTATTTAGAGCTACACCACCACTTCCAGCAATTCCTGGTCTTTTTTCATTATCTTATTTCTTTCCTACCCCACCATAGGACTTGAGATTTACTAGTATTATACATCTCTTAATTACTTATTATTATTTTATTTTTATAATTATTCATTCCTTAGATTGTCATATAATTATTTTTAAATTATTAATCATTTTGTTATTTATTTATTAATTATTTAATCATTGTGACTTACTAACATACACATTTTATTCATTGTTATATCATTTACTCAATTCTTTATTTAGTATTTACTGTCATTTATGTTTTTATTACTTATATCTTTCTCATGCGAAACATGGTAAGAAAGAAGAAAAAATGGGGTAAGGAGATACAAAAACTAGAAAGCACAAAATAAGATTTTAGATTTAACTCCAAAATATTGGTATTTTTTAAGTGAAAATGTAGTAAACGTATTAGTCATGTTAGTTAAAAGACATAGACTGTCAGATTAGATAGAGATAATAATCCAACTATCTTCTAAATATAAGGCTATAGAAAGGTAGACAGTAGAAGGGTGGGAAGGGTATATCTTGCAAATTCTAACCAAAAGAAAGCTGGTATAGCTATGTTAACATTAAACAAAATAAGCCCTAAGGGAAAAACATTACTAGAGATGAAGAGAGTTCCTTCATAATTATAAAAGGTTTACTCTATCAGGTACTAATAGTCAATAACAGAATAAAAGAGGTAATATCACTACTGGTGGTCCAGAGATTGAAGTATAATAGCAGGATATTATAAATAACTTCATGTCAATAAATTTAGAAGTTTAAACGAAATGGATAAATCCCTAGAAAAAGATAACATCAAAACAGATTCTCAAGGAGAAATAGAAAGCCTGAATGGTCCTAAGCCTTTAAAGAAATTGAATCAATCAATAGTCAAATCTTTCTAAAAATAAAACTCTAGAGATTTCCCTTGGTGGTCCAGTGGTTAGGACTCGGCGCTGTCACTGCTGTGGCCTGGGTTCAATCCCTGGTCAGGGAACTAAGACCCCATAAGCTGTGTGGTGTGGCAAAATCAAAACAAAACAAAACAAACAAACTTTAGGCTTCACTGGTGAGTTCTATCAAATATTCAGAGAATAAATCATTCTATTCTATTACAAAATCCTCTGAATAATGGGAAAGGAAACCATAGTCTCCAACTCTGTTTTCTCAAACTAACAAAACCTACATGCAAACCTGGAATAAATAATATAAGAAAAGCAAATTATAGGCCAGGCTTACTTATCAACATGCAAAAGTCCTACACAAAATATTAGGAAACCAAATATAGTAATATAGTAACATGAGAAGGATGTATCATGACCCAGGTGGGTCTATCCCAAAAATAGAAAGTTAGTTTCACATTAGAAAATCAATTGATAGTTTACCACATTAATAAATGAAAGGAGAAAAATCATACGATCATTTCAATAGGGACAGAAAAGGTATTTTATAAAACTCAGTATCCATATATGGGTTTTATCCATTTAAAACTCATATCCGTATCCAATGCAGAGAGCCAAAAATACTCAAGGCATTTTTGAAGAACAAGAAAATGGGGTTTAAGTTACTCTACCAAATACCAAAATATAAAGCTTTAGTAAATAAGATGTGTGCTCGTGGCACAGAGTTAGAAGAGTAGGCCAGTAGGACAGATTATAGAACCCTGGAAAGGACCTGTTCACATATACACAGGATTTACAACAGAAATGTCACTGCAGAAGGGCAGTCTTTGCAGTTAATAGTGCTGGAACAGTTGAGTTTCCATGTGGAAAAAAATGAAATTAGACCCATATTTCACACCACACATAAAAATCAGTTTCAGGTAGATTATGAACCAAAAAGTGAAAGACTAAGCCGTCGAGCTTTTAGAGATATTATTGAAGAACGTTGGCTGCCAAGGAGCCTGCAGTGACTGTGAACTGCGGCCAACCTGGCTTTCTTACCGTATCGTGTTCCTATAGCTCCAGGTGGGAGCGACAAACGAGAGCCCAGCTGAGGCTGAGAACTCAGTTTCTTCATCATTGTCTTTGCTGCCACTGCAGCTGCTAACAAGAAACCTGCTCTTCAGCATCGAGGGAGAACTCTTCCTGTGGGGTGGGGAAGGGAGCTCCTTCTTAGCCCTTCAGCTGGGAGGCCTCAGCAGGGCAGTGAGAAACCCTGCCTCTCTCAATACCAAAGATTGCTTTATACAAATCCACCCCTGTTTGAAATCTCTCAAGACTTAAGTCCAATAGAACATTGGTAGCACTTACAGGAGTTAAAGGACTCATGATATTAGAATTACGTCAAGAGATAGGGGAAGAAATCTGAATTTGAAGGTATAAAAGTCAGTGGTTAATTGTAGTACCACTCCAGTTGCTAAAAGATTTTTTATTGTTTCTACCCTTCAGAGTCTTAAAGCGTGCTGTTTGGTATCCAAGTGAAATGCCAGATCCCTGGATTAAACTGCTAACATTAGATGATATGATAAAATTTACTTTCTGTGTGAGCTCCAGACACCCACCAAAGGGATCATACTTTCGAAAACAGAAGAAGAAAGGCTAATAATTAATGCCATATTGTTTAAGAGTTCTTGCTGATCCACATCATTAGTACTTGGTATTGTTAGATTTCTTATTTTTTGCCAGTCTGAAGGGTATATTCCATATCTCTAAGAGAGACAGCAGCCCTATTTGACTTTGAGCCATTGGGAGCAGTCCTGAAGAATATCTTTGGACAGAAAAGGCAAAGGTGAAGCAGTAGCATACCCACTGTATATGGAATACGAGAATACAGAGACCTGTTCAAGAACCCTGGAGACATCAGGAAGCGATCAGGTTCTTTACTTATGCTTCCCAAGACTGAAGGTGACTACAATTAGGATGCTCACGCTACATACTCTGCTTATCCTGTGTCCTCAACACCATAGGCATCACTGATGAATCAGGAATGCTGTGTCCCTGTGTTATGCTAGAAGGGGAAGAAGAAGGTGACCAAGTATCAAATGTCCCAGGATCCCGAAGCTGATTTCATTCCTCCTGTGTTTGTGTTCAAATGCATTGAGTTAGGGACTTCCCTGGTGGTGCAGTGGTTAAGAATCCACCTGCCAGTGCAGGGGACGTGGGTTCGATCCCTGGTCCAGGAAGATCCCATGTGCCACGGAGCAACTAAGCCTGTGCATCAAAACTACTGAGCCTGCGCTCTAGAGCCCATGAGCCACAAGTACTGAAGCCTGTGTGCTCTAGGGCCTGCCTGCCACAACTACTGAGCCCCCATGCTGCAACTAGTGAAGCCCACGTGCCTAGAGCCCATGCTTCGCAACAAGAGAAGCCACCATGATGAGAAGCCCACGCACTACAACAAAGAGTAACCCCCTCTCACTGCAACTAGAGAAAGCCCGTGCGCAGCAACGAAGACCCAACGCAGCCAAAAATAAAATAAAAGTAAAAAAAAACCAAGACAAATGCATTGAGTTAGAGTTCACACTGAAATTGGCATCCAGGGAGAATGATTCCTTTAACTGACTTTTCTTGTCCAGTCAGACTTCCCAGAGATCCTGTAACCTTTGTGTGAATCTTTATATATAACCTTTGTATAAACCCATTGTAATGCAGGCAGCTGGCTCTGACTGGAAGATTCTGGATCATCCCTGACATTCTGGAGCCCACAGTGATCTGCATCACAAGTGCCCATGAATGCCCCATAAAGGCCCCAAGGGCCTTTATTAAGCACAGTCCATGCAGCATCTCCTCTGCTTTGTGCTTGAGAAGATGCCAAGGTGGCAGAAACTCCCACCTTCTGGGTGAAACTCAGCGTTCACTCAAAAAGCACATTATGAGCACTTTGCCGTGTGTTGTTACTGACCCAGCATTTTAAAATCATCTGAAAAGGCTGTGCCTCCCTGCTCCCAGAGAACACCAAGGCCACGGGGAACAGTACCCTACTTATGTGACAGAGGAGGAGATCTAGTAGAGATCAAATTACTGTGACCAAAAATAAACAACTAAAATATCTCAGATATTGTTGAGAGAAAAGGAAAAGTCTGCAGGAAATGGCTAAGCACTTAGCTGATAGATACGACCAAGGAAGAACAAGAAGATACCATGATTAGAAAGAAGAGTCCTCCACAGTTTTCACCCTCAAATCCCTGTTCTCTATTAGTGAGACAGACATGAAGGCACAATGACAGGTGTTACCTGATCAACTTTAACATTTGGTCAGTGCCATCAAATAGGTTACTATGAAAAAGGACTGTCAACAGTGGAAGGTAAAAAAGAGACTGAGTCCACAAAACCCCACCTTTACTGTCGGGGCCTACCAGGAAAAGTGCATCAAGTTCATCCAGGAGGAAGAATGTAAATACATAAGGGAAGTGGCAAATCACTGGTGCCTGAAATCAAAGGAACAGACTCACAGCTGAAGTTAAACACAGCCCAAGGCTTAAATCCACATTGTAGAACAGATAAGAGGTAGCATGAAAAAATATCTTCTAGAATTTCTTAAACCACAGACAAAGAACAATAACTGTAAGAGAAAAGACTTAAATTCAACTGCATCAAACTTAAGAACTTATCTCCATTACGAAAAAAAAAAAGAATAAGGGTTGAACAGGCAAGCCAAGAACTGCAACATGACAAAGGACTGGTATCTAAAATAAAAAGCAACTTCTACAAATCAATAAAAAATAAGACAGTCTAATAGAAAAATGTGAGACTTAAATAAGACATTTGCAAAGGATATATAGAAAATGTCCAGAAAGCATATAAAAGCCTTATCAGTCATCAGAGAAACACAAATTAGAGCCACAATGAAATACCTCTAAACACCAGGTCAGTCAATTACAATTATAATTACAAAGTTTGCCAGTACCAAATGTGAGGAAATGTAACAATATGAACCCTCATGTATGTTTTATATGCTTTTCTGTATGTAAATTGGTATAAGTACTTTGAAAAACTATTGGGGAAATTGGGATTGACATATATACACTAATATGTATAAAATGGATAACTAATAAGAACCTGCTGTATAAAATAATAGATAAAATAAAATTTAAAAAAAATTGGAACTACCTATTAAAGCTGCACGTGTGCAACCATATGACCCCACATTTCTACTTCGAGGTGATATAGTCAACAGAAATACATGCACAAGAGATGTGTGTAAAAATATTATAACAGCATATTTGTAATAACAACACAAATATCTGTCAGTAAAATAAATTGTGTTATGTTCTTACAGTGGAAAACTGTATAGCAAAGATAGTGAGCTATTGCTACGTGTATCAGCATGGTTGGATGTTATAAACAATGTTGAGTGAAGCAAGTAAAATACAGAAACATACTGCATGATTACGTTTATATAAAGTTCATTAATAGACAAAAATTAACTATGATATTAAGGGATAGGTATTAGTCTGCTCGAACTGCCATAACAAAATGCCATAGACTGGGTGGCTTAAACAACTGACATGTATTTTCTCATAGTTCTGGAGATTGGAAGTCCAAGATCAGCATGCCAGCATGGTCAGTTTCCAGTGAAACTTCTTCCTAGCTTGTAGATGGCCACCTTCTGTCTGTGTGTTCGCCAGACCTCTTCTCTGTGTGTTCTTGGGATGAGAGTAAGCTCTCAGGTGTCTGTCCTTATAAGGATACTAATCCTATCCATTAGGGCCCCACTCTTATGACCTTATATAACCGGAATTACCTCTCTCTACATGCAGTTACCTTGGGAGTTAGGGCTTCGTCATATCAATTTGGGGGTGACACAGTTCAGTCTATAGCAGTATGATAAGCATCAATATAAAGCAAAATAAGGAAGTGATTATAGTATTAAGGAATGATAAGTATTGATATAAAGAAAAGTAAGAAAATCAGTATAGAGATTACCTAAGATGTGAGCAGAGGAAGGGGTTGTGATGGGAAGATGCCATGCTGGCAATGTCTTCTTTCTTGACCCACACAGCTGTTCATTTTATAAATTATTTGTTAAATTGAACATTTATGTTTCATATGCTTTTCTGTATGTTATACTTAACAATTTAAAACAATTTAAAAAGTAAAAAAAGTTTTTTAAAGTTTTTTTTAAAGTAAAAAAAAAAGGTTTTTTTTAAAGTCCATTCTCATTTCCTGTTCTACAATCTGTTAACATTGATGAGCTGTTCCATTTATGTTATCCTATTATTAATATGGATTATACTTAACTATTTTGACTTTTCTGATCCCCATATAAATTATTTTTATATATTAATTTTTTAATATTAATATGGTAAATAATGGTAAATTTTAAATGTTTTAGCGATGCTCTTTTCATCTGGTGTATTATTAAAATACATTTCATGATATTCTGATGAATTGAGTTGAAATGATATTTTGTCCTTAAACATTTTCCCACATAGGTAGAAATTCCCAGCTTCCTTTGTCCCTGGCCTACACTTTATTGAGGTTGAATCAGTTGCTAAAAATATATTTGGTCCTATGAAAGATTATCTTTGGCTGGTAAGATTAAGGAATAGAGGAGCTTTTCAAAAGTGAACTATCTCCAAATATAATCAATAAAAGAAATTCTGACTAGAAATGGAGTCTTTTATGTAGCTTTATTCTCTTTTGGCATCATTAGTCAGTCAAGTTGGTATAACTACTGAAATGGTACATTCCTTTCTACTTTCAGCAATCCTTCAAAGGGATTGTGAGTTGCTGTCACAATCAATAACTTATCTAGGAATCTGATTTCCTCCTCACCCTAAAAATTAACCCCAGCAACTTAAGGGACATCCTTATATCCTACCCAGGTTGGTTGAGGGCTGAGAAGGCAGTGGGTGGTACTTCTTCTCAGTCTGAATAGATTGTTAGCCATATTATAAAACCCAGTCCTTTGTAGATACTATATAGAAGAAACAATAAAGCAATGACATATCCATTAAGAAAACTTCTCATCAAAGTGTGTTTTTTTTTTTTTTTTTATTGTAGGTAATTCGCTCTTTTCTACTCTTTCCAACAATTGAGCGAATGTCTGAGTCACCCAGAGGCAAGCTCGCCACTCCACTTTTGTGCTGGTTTCGATATGCTTTCTATGTTCCTGGCTACCTACTACTTAAACCGTGGCCTGAGAAAATCAAATCCTTGGTGATCAGAATGCTCCTTCGAAGGATGAACCTACAGAGCGAATTTTCGTTTCTGAATATGTTGGAACCGTTCTGCCTCAGTAAGCACATTTTAAAATGTATTATGTTTATTCTTGTATCAGAAAGTGTTAAGAGAATAATCTCAGACAGTGGATGAGTATCAAACAAGGAATTATTTGTTGTATTTTTCTCCCAAAAGTTTAAAACTAGAAATAAAAAGAAAATAGTGGGGGGTATTCTAAATGACAGAAAAGCCTCATCAAGCTTTAATTTTAAACCTTATCCTTCTGATTCTCCACTCTAGCTACAGGATGATGAGAAAGAATTCTTCTGTATCGAGTATATATGGAGTCCTTACAGGAATCCAGGGTGTGCCCTGTTAAGCTCAGTGTGTGAACTTTGCAAAAATCAGCCCAAGGAAATCAGGCCTAATATTCCCATAGAGTGAACAGGCTATGATTTTACTTTGCTCTTTAAAAGTTTTTGGAGAAGTTTGAGTTATAAAACTAATAATAAATAATAGTCATGGTAGTGTAACACTGGATGCGTTACTGATTATGGTTTCTGAATGTGCCAGGGAATGTTTTTGCTACTTTACTTCTTGGCTTCAAATGCTGTTTTTAAATGTAATTTATCTGTTTAGTTAATACTAATTTATATATTTACAAATGATTTTAATAATAAAATATGCTACTTTCTTAATCCATAAAATGGGATAATAATATCCCATACCTCAAAAGATTATTATATGATTAAATGTGATAATATATGCAAAGTGTCTATCTAGTATTTTATTTATAATAAGCCTCCAATGAATGATATAACAACAGTTGCAGCAGCAGCAGCTAATAGCTGCTCTTCTAAGCTTTAACCTGTAGTCCTCAGAAGAACTAATAAGGTTTAGGTATTATTATTGTCCCCATTTTACAGATAAAGATACTGAGGTTCAGAGAAGTTATGTGATTTGCCCAAAGTCACACAACTAGTGGGTAGTGTTCAAACTCCAGCAATATGCCACTGTGTTAAACTTCCTTTTACCATAGCTGCTGCTATTATTGCCTCTTTGCTCCTTTCAGTCATAAAAGCAGGACTCCTGAGTAAAGTTTACCATGCTCACCTACGTCGAGTGCCATGAGATCATGTGCATAGTGAATCCAGAAGCAAGTCACAGCCCTGCCTTTAGAATTGTACAGCTACAGATTGTATGGAAGGTGTTTTTCTAAATATGTAGCAAGAAGCAGTCATCACAAATACAAAGTTCAATATATTTTCTGTATTTGTGGATTTTTATGCTCTCCCCAACTCTCATTCTTTGTTATAGGCTTAGCATAGTAGCAGCAGAAGATGAGATAGGGAGTAGGGAAGCAAGGCTCAGGACAGTCATAAAAATCACGAAATGTTGAAGTTGGAGATGTCCCTTGAAGACCTTCTGGTCCAGCCCCTTATTTTTCCCTCATAGAAGAGAAAGAAATGGCCTAGTAAGTGAAAATGGCACTGACTACAAGTCAGAAACCCTCAACTCTCATTTTGGTTTTGCTTCAGACTCCCTCTGCGGCCTCAATTTAGTCCCTTCCCCTCTCTGGTTCTCAGTCATTGATCAAATCAAGAGTTAGACTGGACACATTTGGAAATTGAGATCAAATGGAAATCACTTGAAATTCTGGCAAACATATATAAAACTACTCCACATATACTTCAATAAGTCATTACAGTTTACAAGGTTTTTTTTTTCCCTTCTTTAATCTTTTTCTTTTTACCCTTAGAAAGGATTTTAAAAAAGCATTCTCTAGTTAAGGAATCCATTTTCCTCCAAGGACTTCTGCTTCCAGGAAGATGAAATAGATGTATTCGTCTCCCTGTTTCTCCTACTAAGTGCTAAAAATCCTGCATATTATATGTAAAACAAATATAAGACTCTGAAAGGTGGAGAAGAAAGCAGACTATGTAGGGACCTTGGGACCCACAGAGCAACACAGTGGTAAGTTCCCTGGGTTTTCTTTTTACCACATGTATCCTAGACTTGGAGCCAGTGACCCAGAAATACCAACGGGTGTGGATTTTTAAAAAGCCCTGAAAAAAGCCTGCACTCTGTAGCCAGAGGACCAGGAAAATGACAGCCTTTCTAAAAGAAACTTTTGGATAATGACTGCCCTAATCTAGCCATGCACCATAGTAAAAACCGTGGCCTTATCCCTACCCAAATCAGCAAAGGCCAAGTGGGAGGCCTGGACTTTACCCCACACCCAACAGTAATGAGGCACACCTCTCCTTCCTCACTCGCGTGGTGTCCAGAAGAGGCTGGTTGGAGAAGCAGGACTTTCACCACTGCCCAGCAGTAATGAGGCCACTACCACCACCACTTCTATGAGATCAGTGGGGATCATATGGGAAAAGCAATAAGGCAATTCTGCCTCTCCTGGCTGGGATGGTAATAATGGAAGCCTAGTGGGGAGTCAGAATTCCTACCCATGCCCAGCAATAATGAGGAGCCCCTCCACCCCTTGGTTGTCAATGGAAACCAAATGGAGAACCTGGATTTCTGCCTCACCTGGCAGTAGTGAGGTGGCACTTCTCCTTCCCCACTTCCCTTGCTGAAGAAGTGTCAGGGAAAAAAAAAAAACAAAAAAAAACCCACCTAAAATAGAAAATTTAAATAAGATCAGGAGTATCATAATATCCCATTGTCCTTGTTTTAGTTAAAAATCACTTGTCATACCAAAAACCCAGAAAATCTCAATTTGAATGGAAGAAGATAATAAATGCCAATACCAAATGACAGAGATATTAGAATTTTCTGACAAAGATTTTAAAGCAGTCATTATAAAATACTTCAATGAGCAATTAATAAACATGTTGGAAAAAATGAAAAAATAGAAAGTCTCAGGAAAGAGAAGATTTAAAGAAAAACTGAATGGAAAGTTTAGAACTGAAAAATATAATAGCCAAATTAAAAACTCAGTGTTTGAGCTCAACAATAAAATGGAGGGGACAGAGGAAAGAACCAGGGAACATAAAGATATAACAATAAAAATAGGAACTTCCCAAATTTAGTAAAACACATAAACCTGCAAAATTCAAGAAGCTAGATGAACTCCAAATAAGTAAACCCAAAGAAATCCACACCAAGACACATAAACATTTGAAAACGAAAATAAGGAAAATATCTTGAAAGCAGCCAGAGAGAAATGATACATATTTATAGAGGAAAATCTATTTGAGTGACAACTACTTTCTCTTCAGAATCTATAGAGGCCAAAAGAAATGGCATATATTTCAAGTGTAAATAGAACAGAACCATCAATACAGAATTCTATATCCAGCAAAAATGTGCTTCAGGAAGGAAGAGAAAATTAAGACACTCTCCAATGAAGGAAAACTAAAGGAATTTGTAACTATCAGACCTATCCTAAAAGAATAGCTATAGGAAGTTCTCTAAACTGAAAATAAATGATCAAAGAAGGAATCTTGAAACATTTAGAAAGGAAAGAACAGAAAGAAAAAATGTGGGTAATTACATTTTTCCTTCTCCTCTTGAGATTTCTAAATTATGTTTAACAGTTGAAGCAAAAATTATAACATTGATATGATCTAAGTGTATACAGAAGTATTTAAGGCAATTATATTATAAATAGGGGAGGGTAAAATAACATAAAGGGAAGTAATATACTTCTGTACTTCACTTGAACTGGTAAAATGTCAACACCAGTAAACTGTATTAAGTTACATATCTAATGTAATACCTAGAATGACCACTTTAAAATCTATAAAAATAGACATACTCCAAAACACTATAGGTAAATCAAAATAGAATTCTAAAACATTTATTAAAAAATATAGGAAGGCCAGAGAAAGAACACAGAGAAATAGAAAACAGACAACCATCAGAAAACAGATAATAAAATGGCATACAGGCTCTAACATACCAATAATTACATTAAATGTAAATGGTCAAAATATACCAATTAAAAGATAAAGATTGACAAAGTGGATTAAAAAACAGAACCTAAGTATATACTGTCTTTAGAAAACTTGGTTAAAATATAATCGTATAGGTAGACTGAAAGTAAAAGAATGGGAAAAGATACATCATGCAAACATTAATCAAAAGGAACTAGTAGTGAGTGTATTAATATCAGATAAAGTGAACTTCATAGCAAAGAAAATTACCAGGAACATAGAGTGACAATACATAATAATAACAATAAAAGGTTCAATTTACCAAGGAGTCATAGCAATTCTAAATGTGTATGCATGAAACAAGTGAGCGGCAAAATATATGAAGCAAAAACTGATAGAACTGAAAGGAGTAATGGACAAATGCACAATTATAGGTGGACGCTTAAACACCCCTCTCTCAACAATCAGCCAAATGATAGAACAGAAAAAATTAGCAAGGATATACATAAATTAGCAACAGTATCAACCAACAGGATTTAATAGACATTTATAGAACACTCCACCCAAAACATCTGGGTTTCTGATAGGCATTAGATAGGGAAATATTTTCTAAACCCAAATCAGCACATGGGATATAAGAAAGTTTTATTTGTTTTTCTATATATATTTAGTGACTGTGTAACACATCACATATGACATATGACGTGTTTAATGTTTTTTCATTAAAATGGGTACTTATATAAAGATTTTTTTTGCAATTTTTCTACAACAGAATTGTAAACACCCTCTTGAATAAGTAGGCTCCATAGGCTGCACTTGAGAGAAAGGAATCCTCCTTTCAGCTGCAGTGATTGACCTCTTACTGAGTCTTCCTGGAGCTGCAAGTGCAGGCATCAAGGAGCAAGACAGTTTGGACATAGGACACATTCTTCTCCCTGACTCAAGGCAACCAGAGCCTTCCAGCTGCATTGTTGCTTGGGGAACCCTGGGATTTCTTTCTCATAGTAGAGTTATACTGTGTGCAAAATAGACTTTTAGACCAGACTAAACACTCAGCCACATTGCTTTGTCTCTGTTCCAAACAACCAACTTGCAAACAAACTTTTGGAGCACAGCCCTTATGTTTCTGACATCCTTTCCTTCTCTGATTTTCTCTTCTCTTCCTTCTGGATCTGCCTTTCTGATATCCAAGTAACTAGTACTTCAGTAGTCTCTTTTGTTTCCCCATTACCCACCCTGTCTGTATAACTTTGGGTAAAGAGAAAGGAGGCAAGAATTACCTGTCTTCTTGCTGCTTTGTGTTGTTGGTTTATTCTCTGCATGGGAACTTAGTTCAGTCTCCTAGTAGTGACCGTAGGCTAACCCTTAAGCAGGCATTGCAATCATCCTAGCCGGCCTCTTGATACCTCTCCCCTTTGGGTCCCGTGTCGCCCCTGCCTCCTCTTGCAACAGCTACCACAGAACCTGCCTTTACCCAGGCTTGCCCTGGCCATGCCTCTAGTGATTCCTGTTCCCTTGCTTATGACAAACGCAAGAAGGCCCCTGCGGAGAGGGACTGATACTCATCAGATAAGACGCTGGCCCTTGTGGATGGTTAGTGCGCTTCTCCCGAGCTTGTATCCCATGAATGGTGAAGGGTAATCGATACTCAAACCAGTCACTTGAGCTGGTGACATGATTTTCATGTTACACAAAGAGAGGGGTCATTAGGGGAAAGGAATACCAGGTCTGAGGTCATTTTCAGTGGTCAAATCTATGCCGTCCGGACCTTCCTCCTCCAGACCTGCTTCTCTGTGGCTTGACTGTCATCCAGACAATGACCTTTAGCGTACCAGTTTGACTTTTAGGAGGACTTGGGGTGTTTTCACATTATGTAATGTCTGTGCTTCAGTAGAAATCTTATGGAAACAAATGGAGGAAGTTTGCCAGTCCAAGTAGTGGATAATAAATCCTGACCTATCTGGATAGAAACTGATTTTCTGTATCCTTTAGTTTATACACATATTTTTTTATTGTAGTAAGGTCTGAAAAATTCAAGGAACCAAATTATTCAAGTATTTCAAATGCTGTTGTCCTTTTGGCAAAAATGGTGCTTCTTATAGGCTGAGGTGCTACGTATTAGCCTTCTTCAGCAGACTGAGTGAAACATCCTTTCCTATCCAGCATTCAGGATAGAGGAGCCCTAATTCAATTAGGATACTTTATAAACTTTACCACACTGTTCATTAGATCAATTGATATAACTAGATTGTTTTGAATGTTATTTTTAAAGAAAATATATGTTTTTTTTCTTTAATTTTAAATCTGGAATATTTGCTACTACATATTTTCTTTAGAATAGATGTTCTTCTGTTTCATGAGAAATAAATTTTTGAGGGAGACAGCTGAATTGGATTTTCTGATCAAAGCTAAAAGCAAATATATTTTAGCTTAGCAGTATCACAGGTCAAGATAATTAATGTTAAAAAATATTCTAGGGTCTTTTTGTTAGGCCAAATTGATGTTTTAATTCCTTTCAGTTACCTAACTAGAAAAACATAGGGCAGACAAACATAGGGCAGCCTGTGCAGACAAAGGGCATTCCTGGTAGATTACGTTACTTCTGTTGCATACATTCTTGTAAAAGACACTTTCATAATCTTTCCTTTCCTTAATCAAATATGGAAATAACTTTTAAAAACATATACAGTGATATGAAATGAACAGAACTATTCAATGAACTGACACATAAGCTTCACTAAAAAATCACAAATTTCTTCTCAGCATATTTTTGACTTAATCCCAGAATAATATTTTGAATAAGACAAAACCAGACTGCCATGTTACCTATTCTCTCATTTATGTGTGTAGCTTAGGAAAATCCATTTATAAAAGCCAACTTCAGCTTTAGTTATTCATGGAAGTTTAGCCTAAAATTCAGCAATGAAGGAAAAGATTTTGTGTGTGTGTGGTCAGTATCAGGATTTAGGGCAAAAGGTGATTAGATACAGTACTAGGATATCATCTCTGGTTTAGAAGTAAATGACTCAGTGAAGGTTTTATTATTTTTTTCTATAGAAATTTATATATATATATATATATATATATATCTTTAAATTATCTGCCACTCTAAAAGTTGTATTATTTTTTAAAAAATCATACACCTTGAGTTGTGTGTTTCACTTTGGTGAACTCAATATCACATAGATAAGACTATCTGTTTGCAGACTAAATCAATGGTTATAATAACAAAAGTCTTGGCTTATGGAGAAACATGGGAATAGTAAACATTACTCCAAATTACGCAGAAATTTTAGAATGGGAGAATCACTTTTTTAGATCTGGTTTTCACATTGTTAAAAGCCACAATTGACACAGATAGAAACTGTAGAAAACGATCGGGGAAAAAAATAAAGACCTACCAAAGAACTGGCCCTTGTAAGACTTCATCTGGGTTTCTGAGCCTGTGTAATCCTGCTTAACTTCTGACAAACTCTCCTGGTTTATGCTTCTTGATTGCCTAGCCTTAACTTTGCCTGAGCAGCTCTGGACAGAACTCTGCTGGAGCGTGGGATACTCACATCTCTAGGACTATCCAGTTTCACAGTCTGTCCTCAGCCCCAAGAATTTTGCTACCATGCAGCCCTGCTTGGCTCGCACCTAACTCCTCTACATTTGGCAACATCTTGCCAGCCTCAGGACCAGTTAGAAGATGTGCTAGGAGGGGCTATCCTTGGAACGGCTTTTTTGCAGTCAGCTCCTACCTCTTCCCTCCTAGAGGGAGGATCTAGCATGTATAGATAAAGCTTGATGCCACCCTCCTCCCCTACTCAAGTACCAGATCTGATAGGAAGTTGACAACAACATCAACCCCTGTTAACCAAAAACACCCAGAAAATCGAGAGACCCCATTTTTATTTGCTTTTATTAGCTAAGACTGAATTTGGCTATAGATAATAGAAAACTAAATTACAGTGGCCTAAACAGATAGGGATCTATTGATATTTTTCTCATGCACCAAGAAATATAAAGGGGAGAGTCCAGAGATGAATAGTATCTCAACAGTGCCATCAACGATGTGCGTTCTTTCTGGATTTCCACTCTGTCCTCAGCACATTTATCCTCATGCTCGTCATCTCATGATCACATGATGACTTCTACTCTAGGCCTCATGTCTGACATTCAGATGGAATTAAGGAAAATGGGGCAAAAGCAGAGGCTTATTCCTGATGAGGCTTTGGCTTATGTAGGAAGAGAAGTCCTCCCCCAGGAACCTTGCCTCTACATTGCCTCTAGTAGCCAACACTAGGCCATATCCCTAGCTATAAGGGATGTGGAAAAGCCATATGTTTTGACTTTCCCATGTCTCTAGTCAAGGAAATGAGGGGGTTTTTATTGGCTTTTGGGTAGGTACTAGTATTTACTACATCCCTACTTCAAGATGGTCTTGGACCTACCTACCTACCCATCTTCCATGGACCTACCAAACACCTAGCTAGTAACTCCATCCATACTAGTTAACTAGTAACCTAGACAGTTAACTCCATCCTCTTCACCATAACTAAAGTCCACCACATCCATGCCCCCTCCAGAATGTCTTTGGGCTTCACAAGCCCTGACAAGACCACCTCAGACTGGGGTCTGCAGTTTATTTATGGGAGACCCTCTTGGAAGCACGTCTAGATGCACCTATCCACAGGAGAGCCTGTCTTGGTTCCCGTGATTATTAGTAGTACCCTTATTATTTTAAAGAGAATTTAAATGAAAACTTTTTGCTGTTTACCTCTATTTGTGTGCTTACTAGTGGCTTCTGTCCTCAGCCACCCTCCCATCATGGAGGTAAATATACCAAACCCTTTTTCTAATCCAGCAAATCTTGTAAGGAGCATTTTTTTAAGAGACTGGTTTTTTTCTTCTAAACCTTATGGCATACTTTGGACATACAGAACCTAACAGCCATTTTAAAGAATATTAAAGTGACTAGAAATAATATCTTGGTCAGAACAGCCCAGGAGTAACAATCACATTTTACACTGCAGTGTACACACCCATGTATGGGAGATTTCCTACCTCCAAATTTCACCTGCCCTAATTAACCTGTGCCCAGTTCAAGTAATTCCCTTTGCTTCAGCACCATCAATCCTCCCTCCCCAATATAAAGGCAAAACTGAACAAACTGGGGCATTCTACTGTGAAACTGTGCTAATGGCATTGGATCACATGCCACCAAAACAGCAGGACAACTTGGCTTCCAACCCCCAAGTTCTACTTCAGAAAACTGTTCGTACATCTCCCCCAAACCTCCTATTGTATCATTCATTGTGGTTTTTCTTCCCTCTGCATTTTCCCTCACTGCTATGGCCAGTGCTTTATGTGGCCTAGTCTGGGGCCAGTCTCAACAGAAGCTCTTAGATTGCCACTCTTGCCTGCAATGATTTGTCCCAGTTTTATACCAGTATCTGCCAGCTTGGCTTACCATGTCAGTGTTCTGGCCTCTCTTGTGATGTCAGCTCTTGCACCACTTCAAGGAAGGCAGCAGGTATTTCCTCCTAACCTGTTTCCCTCCTACCCCCGCAAAAAAGGAAAACACTGGCCGAGTCCCTTCCCATTTATTTTATTTAACAGCCCTTAACTCACAGCTGCCATGAACCAAGCACTTGTGTAATCACTGGAGAGAATAATAAATGAAATATAGCTGCTGCTATATTTATATATATATATATAGAGAGAGAGAGAGAGAGAGAGCACGGTAGGGGAGATAAATGTGAAGAATTTTAACATATCACACTTATGACTGTTATAAATACAGATACAGGTCAGGAATGGTACCAAGAAAAGGAGAAATTAGTTCTATCTAGATAAGTAAGGGAGAAGACAAATGAATTTGGACTTGAAGATGAGTTGGGAATTTTCCAGACAGACAAAATGGCATCAAGATAGGTGATTGAGTTAAACAGAAGGCAGCCTTCTATTGTAGATTATGTGTACTTGGAGAATTTAGTGGTACCATTTAGCCTGGGAGATGAATGTCCTATTGGTCTTCCAACTTTAGCCCTCACTCATTTCGTTCCTCAGCCACTCCACTGGAAGTTGATGTCCTGTAGTGATCTTTAAACGCTAAGCAGATTTCAGAAGATGATGGTAGCAAATAAAATAGAACATTAGACTCAGTGAGGTTTTTATTACACCTGTATTTAGATTTTTAAGGAAATAAAAGTAAATAAGTACCATTCTTCTAAACCATTCTCTTCCCTTCGTGTTTTGTTTCCATTACTCCTGCTACTAGATATTTCCTTCCCTGTGGTGCTTGAAACTGAATTCTGCTGGGTTTCCAGGAATGCTGTTGATAGTCATTGCCAGGAGAAATGTGTTTTCCCCTTAGGAAATTACACTTCTATTTAGTATTATTGTTTTTGGCCACTGTGCTGTGTTATGAGCTTTTTTTTTTTTTTTTTTTTTGCGGTACGCGGGCCTCTCACTGTTGTGGCCTGTCCCATTGCGGAGCACAGGCTCCGGACGCACAGGCTCAGCGGCCATGGCTCACGGGCCCAGCCGTTGCGCGGCATGTGGGATCTTCCCGGACCGGGGCACGAACCCGTGTCCCCTGCATCGGCAGGCGGACTCTCAACCACTGTGCCACCAGGGAAGCCCTATGAGCATTTTTGAGGAAAGAAAAAGATAATTGCTTCCTTGGAGCAATTACTGGAAATGAAACTGGTATTCTACTTTCTAAAAACAACAAAAAAGTACACTTAGATGGGAAACTACCAGGAAAAACAAGAATAAGAATAAAGGTGAGGTGAGGTACATTCCCTGATGAAAAATTTACTTTTAGAAATGTAAGATTCCTTACAAGTTTTTTGAATGTTTATATTTTTTCCAATTCAAGAATAACACTACAGAAAAGTGCTTAAGATGTAAATGTTTACCTCCATGAATTATCAGAAAGCAAGCTCCCATATAACTCCCTCCCAGCTCAAGGATCACCATTGCCTGGATCTCAGAAGCCTCTTTTATACCCCTGCATATCCCACAATCCACTTCTGAGCTCATTCAGGTTGTTGGCAGAATCCAGTTCGTGTGGCTTTTTGACTGCAGTCCCCATTTTCCTGCTGGCTGTCAGCCAGGGGTCCCTCTCAGCTCCTGGAGGTCACTTTCAGGTCCTTTTCACATGAGCTCCATTTTCAAACCAACAGTGGTGCATTTAATCCTTCTAGTGCTTTGAATCTGTGACTTCTTCTGCCACTAGCCAGAGAGAACTCAAATTTTGAAGGACTCGTGTGATCAGGGTAGGTCCACTGGGATAATCTCCCTTAAAGTCGTGTCAACTTTATAACATAATCTAGTCATGGGAGTAATATGTCATCATACTCACAGGTTTCACCCACACTCAGAAGGGAGGGATTGTAAAGGGCAAGGAGTATTTGTGTCATCTGGGAATTCTGCCTACCACAGACCACCTGTTTTCTGCTGCTCTGAAATGCTACCTTTGTCAAAAATTAAATATCTATATATGTGTAGTCATTTGTGGAAGAATTTATTTAAAATCAATATTATTTCTTCCTTAAATGTTTGGTAGAGTGGACCAATGAATTCATCTTGCCCTCGAGTTTTCTTTGTGCAGAGGCTTTAAATTACAAATTTAATTTCCTTAATAGATATAAGACGATTGAGGTTATCTATTTATTGTTAAGTAAGCTTCAAATTTGTGTCTTTGAGCAGACTGGCTGTTTCATCTAAGTTGTTGAATTTCATGACATAAAGTTGTCCACAAAATTACTTGATTATCCTTTTGATGTCTGTATTATCTGAAGGGTTGTCATTTCTCTTTCCTGATACTGGTAATGTTTTATGTCTTCTCACATTTTTTTCCTGATCAGTCTGCCTAAAGATTTATCAGTTATTGAACTTAATTTTAGTTTCATTTAGTTTCTCAATTGTTTTTCTGGTCTCTATTTCATTAATTCCTGCTGTGAACTTTATTATTTACTTTATTCTGCCTACTGACTGGAGTCAGACCAAATATCTTTTATATCAGTATACGTGAGTATGTTAAGTCCCTTTATTTAAGAGAGAGAGACTTTAAATTTTATTTTTAAAGAAATCTACTTATGATTTCAAGAGACATAACTTATGACAAAAGATTAAAAATAAAAGACAAATAGGCAGATGATGCCAAAAAGGAAGCAAAGTAACAATAATAACACCAATCAAAGTAGAATTCAAGGCACAAAGAATCAAATGAAAATTTGTGTAACAGTACCAGAAAATCACATAAATTCATGTTATCTCTGGCGTTCTTCCTTTTTCTCAGTTATTTGACATCTCGAAAATGAGGGTCACTCTGCTCATTCCACAGTCAGTATAATAGAACTAACCCTCATAAGCAACTCCTAAAGATCACTTAAACCTGTTTTAAAATAAACATTCTTTTTAGTTGTGTCCTTTTTAAAAAATTATCGAGATGGTTTCATGTTCATAACTATGTGTGGTTTCCCTGGTATACATGATTTATCTGTCAAAATTTGTGATTCTAATCCTTAAATCATAAAAATGCCTTGATCAGGTATGATTACACACATCTGCTGTGGTATCTGACATTAGGCCATCATACTGCTAACGTTGCTATTGAGAAAGCCAGGTGAGGGTGAGAGAGGTTCTTCCACAGGGCATGCTCTTGTTTCCAGAGACAGTGCATGTTGCTGACTCACATGCCTCTCTTGGCCTCACTAATATCTCACATCACATAGCATTTGGCAAAAGAAAAGAGTAAAACAGGAATATACTACAATTAATTTGACATTTGTGTTTGTTCTATATATTCTAACTGTTTGCCTTTTTTTTTTTTTTTTCAATGTAGTTAATGCTGCCTACCTTGGGAGCCAAGAAATGATGGAGGTGGTGAAGAGAGACAATGAAACCATAAAGGAACATTTATCTAAGGTAATCACTTTAGTGCTACAAGGAGGTAAGTAGATGGGCAGCAATACTTACTGAGGATGAAAGGCTAGAGTTGGTTAGAATCTGTAAGACCTCAAGGGTTTGTAAATTTCAGATCAAGTTCTACTTCTAGTTAACATTAAGGCAGTCCTTGAAAGTTGCATAGAAAGTAAGTAAAGCTGACTACATAGTTACTTAAATATGTTTTGTTTTTGTTTTGTTTTTGTTGGGTTTATTTTTAGGATCGATACTTCTCTCTAGAGCTTTGTACTGAAAAGACTCTCAATAATATTTATGGAAGAAATGAGTTATATTAAAATATAAGTGAAACATTGGAAAAGAACTAACATGCCTATGATCTGATGATCCAGTGAGCCCGTCTCTCTTATTCTCCAATGCATTAGAGTAGGAATGCCCAGCTGACACCAAGGCGAGTTTTCTATACAAGCAGGTGCAGAAAGGCAACAACTGAAATATTTAGCATTTTTGAGTTGCTGCTGTAAGTGCTAGAATCTTAACACAGGCGTATTTGGAAGCACAGTTTCTGAAACTGTGAGGGGCCATGGTTTAGAATATGTCTAAGCACCCTAGAATTAAGGTGGCCCTGGTACTCCCATGGCATCATCTGTCTGTCTGTCCATACAGCTGTCTGTCTGTACAGCTGAATAGGATAGAGCTGTACCATCTAACACGGTAACCACTAGCCACATGTGGTTATTTGTGGCTACTCTGAATTGAGATGTGCCATGAGTGTAAAATACACATTGAATTTCAGAAACTTAGTACCGAAAAAATAAGTAAAATAGTTCATTAATATTTTTATATTGATTACCTGTTGAAATGATAATATTTTAGATACGTGGGGGTAAATAACATATATTATTAAAAGAAATTTCATTCGTTCCTTTATACTTTTTAAAATGCAGTTAGTAGAAGTTTTTAAATTACCAGTGTGCCTTTGTATTTCTGTTGGACTGTGCTAATATAGAGCTTTGCAGTCCAGTGCTGAAACGTGACATCTGCTGGATGCAATGAAACGAGCCCCACTGAGTGACCAACTCTTACAGGGCCCAGGAACCTACAATCTGCAAGTAAAATCTTAGATATCCTGCTGGGTTTAGAATCTCTTCATAAACTTTGAGACATTTGACTTAAACTTGCCTATAGTGTTAATTCATATTTCTATAACCTCCCAATACAATTATCTTAAAGCAAGAAATATATATGTTCTTAAAACAATATTTTTAGAATATCGATCTATCGTAGCTTCACCCAGAGAGGACTTTTGAAAGTGCCAGTCTGTGTTTGTCTTACGGCCGTAGTGGTCATCATATTTCTAAAATAGCAGTTGGCCAGAGATTGAAATTTTGAAGACAGAGGAAACCCTCATTACCTGAATGGGGGAGGTTGGGGCCTCATAAGGACCCTCTTTCCAGGGCTTTCAACTGTTTCCACTCATTGACGTATGTGAAAATGCAAGAAAAACAGTATTTTATTTTTTAGTTAAATTATAAGTGAATTTGTTTCAAAGCTGTGCTTAAGTTCTCAAGGCTGGAAGTTCATAAAAACAACTCAGTTCCCAGTTAATAATAAGACTGGCAGATGCTCATTTCCAAAATTCACACTTGCTGAATGACTAGACCCGTCATGTGTCAAAGCCTGTCTTACCACCTGTGGAAGCCAGCTGCTGTAAAGTACTCATCATTCCTGGATTCTGTTTGTATGTTGTGCTCAGAAGGAGGTCAAAGGAAGGTGCTAACTTATTCCTGTCCTAAGTTAAATCCATATGCAAGTGTAATCATTCCCAGATAGAGGGCTGCTCATGGTAACTGTGTCAGGACCGGACTTTACTGACACTTTTGTGGGAGAAATATGGGGGTATAATGGTAGATGGCAGGCATTTCAAGGTTAATATTAACACACGGTCACAGGACTAAACTTTTCCAACTACAGGGAATGGTTTTATTTTGTTTTTAAGATAACATGACACGTACTTGTGGAGTTTGGGAAAGCAAGGCATTGTTTAGTTTAATGATGCACAACTACCTGCGATTAATTGAATGTCCTTTCTACCAGCTAAGTTTGAACTCTCCACTAGAATAATACAATTCCAATTCCTAAGTGAAACGAGGTATAGAAAGACAAGAAGTTTATTGCAATTTTTTTGTTTCTGTAATGAAAAAAAATAGAAACATGCTGTAATTTAATATTGGTAAAAGTTGAATCAACATATGTCTCAGTCTGCTTGAGAAAGTAAGGAAACTTAAAAGGGCACATAGTTCTAGCAAAATAGTGGGCATTTTCCCCTGCATTCCAAACAACCCTGATAATTAGTCAGACTTGAAAATCAGTTCCCAAGACTAGACATATCCCTACTTTAAATATTCTAGTCAAGGATACTCTGTCTCATTTCTGCCCAAATACAAGCATTCAGAAACCTTGTGCCTCTCCAGGACTGTCCATTGTAAAGATGTTTTGAGCCACACATTTCGTTGCAAGAATCGTTAAATATATCTATTATTCAACTTTTAAAACAGTTCTGGAAAATGTATCTTTGTGCCATCCAGTCAGGAAGCCACAGGAGATTTAGTCTAAAAACAGTCATTCTACTACCACATGTGGATGGCTTTTGGATTCTTTCTCCTCCTCTAAAAAACTATTCTATCATAATCAGCAGACTTTGGTTCTAAATTCAAATTTTTTACCACTGAATTTCCACATGAAGAGAACTTTTTATCTTCTTGAGGGAAATGTGCCTTTTTAACTCTGAAAAATCTCCGGAGCTGATTGTCTCCCTTCCTTCTTTCCAAGGTCTAGAGACTTTACAGACAGTGTCAGACACTGCTGCAGCACTACATAAGGTTATTTCCCTTTCTTGAAGCAAATATGTCAGACTCAGTTGTTTCCAAAAGAATATAGTAGGGCCTATGGCATCATAGGTTGTGTTCTTTCTTCACCTGACTAAATTCTACCTGTCCATTAAGACTTGGCTCCATTGTCATCTTTTTTTTTTTTCTTGTGCGGTACGCGGGCCTCTCACTGTTGTGGCCTTTCCCGTTGTGGAGCACAGGCTCCGGGCGCGCAGGCTCAGCGGCCATGGCTCACGGGCCCAGCCGCTCCGCGGCATGTGGGATCCTCCCGGACCGGGGCACGAACCCATGTCCCCTGCATCGGCAGGCGGACTCTCAACCACTGCGCCACCAGGGAAGCCCTCCATTGTCGTCTTTAAGAGGGCTTCCCCAGCCCCTGGTTTTGGTTAGAAGTCCCTCCCCTCGGCTCCCATGGCTCCATATGTAAAGTTATCATATTGCATTTATCACACAGTATTTAAACAGTCGGTTTTCCCCTCTCACCCACCTTGAAGGTTTTTCTCATCCTGGTATCCCTGTGGCATAGCACAATGCGTGATACCTGGTGAACCATCAATAGATGTGTACTAGGGCTTCCCTGGTGGCGTAGTGGTTGAGAGTCCGCCTGCCGATGCAGGGGACACGAGTTCGTGCCCCAGTCCGGGAGGATCCCACATGCCGCAGAGCGGCTGGGCCCGTGAGCCGTGGCCGCTGAGCCTGCGTGTCCGGAGCCTGTGCTCCGCAACGGGAGAGGCCACAACAGTGAGAGGCCCGCGTACCGCAAAAAAAAAAAAAAAAAAAAAAAAATAGATGTGTACTAGATGAACGGACGGGAACGCTGTTACAGATTCTAAGCTTGTTTTGTGCCGTGGATCTCTCCAGCTGTGTCGTGTGTGGACTCCTTCTCAGAATAATTTTTTTAAGTGCATGAAATAAATACATGAGATTACCAAAAAAAACCATTATATTGAAGTATAGTTATCAAAATATATTAAAAGCAAATTTGTGATATATAATTTGTGCATCCTTATTAACAAACTAAATAATGAGATATAATAGCCGTCAGAATTACTATTGTAAATATGTAGTGATATGCATAAACTTTTAGTTACTTAAAACAATTTTACTGTAATTTGAAAATTTCAGTAATTTTATAGATGACAAAAGATAGGTATTTCTAATATTCTGTGGTTTGTTGCCTGTGTTCATAATTGAAGGAAATACTAAATTATTGTTAGAGGTTAGCAAAAAAAAATGATATATTCTTTTTCCCATCCAAGTTTACATTACTCCGCTCCCCTCAACTGCCACTGCATCTACCCATGAAACTGCGTGGACCTGTAGATCCCAGGTGAAGAAGTTGCTTTGAGGCACTAGAAAAGGTTAGGGAGTATGGTAGTGTGGTTTGGTCACTGGCCTGAGAACAAGAAGCCATGATATGCTACACTAAAGAGACTATTTTGATTTGTTAGGGAACCATTGAAGGATTTAAGGAAGGGGGTAGTAATCAGGGTGATACTCAGAATGTTTGACAACCATATGACATAACCACTGACCCATCAGAACATATGCCGTCTGTGAACGGCCAGTTCAGAGGTGCCAGTTCATATCAGTTAGTCCTAGGAATGTGGTTAGATTAACCAATGAGAGGGATTATTTGGGGGGAAATGTGTATCAGAATGTTGGAAAAGAATGAAATTTGAAGTGGGAAAACTGTTTAGAAGACTTTTACAAGAACTAAGGCAGTGGAATTGGGGATAAAGAAGGGGTAGAATTTGGAAAGATTTAGGAAGTAGAATCAAAGACACTTAGTACTCATAGGATATGAGAGAATGGAGATGGAGTCTAAGGTTAGTTCTCTGTATTTGGATTTTGTAACAAGATAGGGAATATGGGAGAAGAAGCGCCAGCACGTTGTGGGAGCTGGTTGAGAAAGCAGTTCATTTTGGTACTTTCGTTTGAGATACCTGTGGGACATCCGGGGGACACATGTCTGGCAGGTAGCTGGATATATGGGTGTGAAGCCTAGAAGAGGAATCTGGGCTGAATTTTGATTTGGGAATGATGAGGATATATTTGGAGTCATGAGCATGGAAATAGTAACCCAAGGAAGTATGTAGTATGAGGAGAGAATACATCTAAAGGTTGACCCTTGGGGAACACATTTAAAGGTTGGGAGGAAGGAGAGGAACTAATGAATAAGACGGAAATGGAGGGGGGGAGGGACGGGAATGAGAACCAGGATGGAATAAAGCAGAGTAAGAGAATCAACTGTGCATTTTCACCACGCCGGTCCCAGTCCTTCCGGGAGCCGCTGGGGTATGCTGTGCGTTATGAGGCACCTGGTGTGTCTGAGGCAAATAGGAGGTCAGCATTCCCATTCTGTCATTGTTCTCAGCTATAAGGGGATATAGTCTCATTCAAAGAAAAGTGAATTAGTGTTTGGTTTAGAAACTTGAAGTTTTCATTTAAAACTCACTTAGGAGGGAAATTCTAAACTGCCGTGACCATCCTTGGCCTAGGCTTATGGAAACAGCTGGTGTGTGCTACTGCCAGACCAAATCTGAACATCACTATCAGTCAATAGGGGTCTGAAATTGTTCCCAGCGAGAGCACATGAGACGCTGCTTTCTGATGAAGGTAGGCAGCGGTGGAAGGACTTCCTGCAAAGTGGTGCTGCCCCTGCCCCCAGAGGGCCAGCCTGGGGCCAACAGTGTGGTTGGGAAAGGGGCAGCGTGTCCTCAGGAACAGGGACCCCTCTGCTACGGCTCTCCCCATCCTGCTTAGCCCGCCTGAGCCCAGAGGCGCATGTTGCCTTTGGGAACAAACAAACCTTGCACAGTTGTTTGCAGATCTGGGCATGCAAATCCTTCGGACATGCACACGTCCCGCTTAGTGGAGCATAGGATGTGCTCTCTGGATCAGCTAACCAAGACGGCCTTTCCGCCAACCTCGGTCTGAAACTGATGGTGTTAGTTCTGCCTGTTTAATTTGAAGCCTGTTCAGAATATCATAATCATCCTGGAAATAGATAGGTTTGTTTGTATCTCAATCATTTTGACCTTGAGAGCTTCATTTTAGGCACTCATTTGTGGCAGCATACCCTTGAGTTTTCTAGTGGAGCGTGATCGGGGAGCAGAATCTTCAGAGGTACAGCATGAGCTTCAAACTCCAGCTCCACCATTTGCTTACTTATGTGACCCTGGTTAATTTACTTGACCTCACTGTGTCTCCTTTCTTCATCAATAAAATGGTTTAATAATACTATCTATTCTCACGCAGTTGTTCCAAAACTATAATGCTATATGCAATTCATATAAAGACCTTGCAAGAGTGTCTGGCCATGTACTAAGCATTCAATAAAAGTTTATTATTACAAAGTTAGTTATATCCTAGATATGCCTCTGAGTACTTTAAAAAGACTTTGGCTATCTTTTCCTCCCCCTGCACACCCCTTCAGATATTTTCATTCTTTAATGAAAGATTTTGGTTATATTAAATATGTAGCCAAGTGACCCTGGAATGCCCCAATCCCATTCTGGCCACTGCTTCCCATAAAATGCCTAAGGGAGATGTTGTATAGGAACAGCAGTGAAGGAAGACACAGTAGTACTTAAACTTTACCAGGACTTGGGCCCAGTACGGAGAATTCAGATGAGCTGGAATTGGCCATTTCTCTAAGTTAGTTAAGCAAGACCCTTCCCAGCACGTCTGCCAGTTTCCTGAGGCATATAACCAGGGAGAAACAGAAGCACAGGAGGATAAATTTGCTCCCAGTGCCTCATACTCTGCTGCCTCACCAGAGGAAGATAGATGCCTTGGGTCAGCTTCTCACTCCAGACCCAGGTAAGAAAGAGACGAAGCTAGTTACTCTGGAAGGAGCAGTGACTTACATTTGGGAATGAACAGGGTCTGGCCCTTTACACTTGGATCGTGCAGAAAGAAGAGAGCCCCACTTTGCAGGGCTTTTGATGCATGACTATTCCAGTTACTGGAGAGTAGCCCAGTCCCTAACCCGCTTGGACTTCCTACTCCTTTCGCACCCAATTCCCACTGCTCCCCTAGATGCCTTCAGGGGGAGCAGGGCTTGGTGCTTGTGAAGGATTGTGTGTTCACCTCTGTCCTCAGCCACTTTTTTTAATTTTTAGGGATTTTAGTTCCCTTTTTTAAAAAATAAATTTATTTTATTTTTGGCTGCCTTGGGTCTTCGTTGCTGCACGCAGGCTTTCTCTAGTTGCGGTGAGCGGGGACTACTCTTCCTTGCGGTGCACAGGCTTCTCATTGCAGTGGCTTCTCTTTTTGCGGAGCACAGGCTCTAGGTGCGCAGGCTTCATTAGTTGTGGCTCACGGGCTCTGGAGCGCAGGCTCAGTAGTTGTGGCACACAGGCTTAGTTGCTCTGCAGCATGTGGGATCTTCCTGGACCAGGGATCGAACCCGTGTCCCCTGCATTGGCAGGTGGATTCTTAACCACTGCACCACCAGGGAAGCCCTAATTCTCATTTTTTTAAGAATGGAAATTGAGCCAGTTCTAGATAAAAGAAAGAAAGGAAACAAGGTAAATCGGAAAATGAATTTTCTGAACTATCTCCCTTTCTTCAGCAGTTGTTCAAGTTCTTAAAAATGGTTGCTCAGAAAGGCTGCAGTGAACTGTTAAAGCTTTGTGACTGCTACCTCTCTGTTCCTGAGAGGGCTGGGATTTTCAAATAACTGAAAGGAGATGCTTATGTTACAGAATAGGTTTCCTTTAAGGTTGCAGGGTCGAGGCTTAAGTGTCTGACTTCGCGGGGAGGGTAGAAGCAGCAGCCTGTTGCTCCTGTCCAGCAATTCCTATGATGCCTGTAGTCCTAGTCAGCTACTGAATAGAAAGAAGTAATTCAGATAGAGATTTTTTTTCCAGTTTTATTGAGATAGAATTGACACATAACATTGTATTAGTTTAAAGTGTACAACATAATGATTTAATACATGTATATATTGCCCAGTGATTATCACAAGTTTAGTGAACATCTATCACCTCACTTAATTACAGTTTTTTTTCTTGTGATGAGAACTTTTAATGTCTACTCTCTTAACGACTTTCAAATATTACAGTATAGTGTTAACTATAGTCACCATGCTGTATATTACATCCCCAGAACTTACTTATCTTATAACTGGAAGTTTATACCTTTTGACCACCTTCACCCGTTTCCTCCACCCCCTACCCCCTGCCACTAGTAACCACCAGTCTGTTTCTGTGAATTCGGTTTTTTGTTTTAGATTCCACATGTAAGTGAGATCATACAACATTTGTCTTTACTTGTTTGACTTCACTTAGCATAAAATACCTTCAGGGTCCATTCATGTTGTCGCAAATGGCAGGATTTCCTTCTTTTTTTATAGCTGAATAATATTTATTATCACCAGATAGAGACTTCTGTGTATGGCTTTTTTCATGTTTAATATTTTAAGATGTTGTTATATCATTGGAAGTGATTTTTGTTAGTTATTAGCTAAATCAAATATATAAACTTGTACCATAATGTGGTTTCTAATATGTCTTTTGTTCTTAAAATAAATCCTCTATTAGTAATGCATAAAAGCCAGCAACTCAGTGAATACGAAAACAAAGCTTTGTTGCATCAATCAGGGCAGAAGTCAGGTTTTCCTGCTTCTGGCTCCTACAGTACTTTGTTCGTACCTCTCTCTGCCTGTTGTGTTTAAGGGCCAGCTTGTACATGCCTGAGTTCTTCGCTACTCTGGAGCTTCTCCAGGGCAGAGCTGTCTTACTTCTGAATTTCAACCACTTAGCCATTGCCAGATGGGAGATAGGTTTAGAGTCATTTTGGGTGGAAATGCTGGGAATCTGCAGTTTCAGGAGCAAAAAGTTAAAAAAAAAAAAGCCATTGGAAAAGACAACTGTGGCTGCTCTATGGGGGCAAGCTGCAGCAATTTGCAGGGACATTTTAACAGGGACATGTATCCTTAGGGGCAACTGAAGAGTTAAAGGAAAATATATCTGTGAGCACAGAGACTATCTGTGATAACTATGGTTATCACAGTAACCATAATTCCACCTTACTATAGAAGGTACACAGAGAAAAGCAAAATCCTGGGCAATCAAAACCTAGAATTGAGAAAATTAAATGTTGTGTTTAATAGAGAAACGATTACTTAACATAACAATTTGGAAATAGAATAATTTTCATCTCAATAATGTATACTCTTTATCAACTCTCATGCATATCAAAGCAAGTGCCAAGGAGAAATAAGCTATAGGAAATAATTTATTTTCTTGTAAACATTTGATTTAAACATCCTTCTGATAGCCTGAGATTCTTGGTTAACAATTCCAGTATTTCCATCACCCCTGTGGCATGCAGCACCCCAGAACTGTATACATCAACTTTGTGCGTGTCGGTGATTGTCACATGCAGGTAGTTTTCATAACCAGTTTAAGACCTCTCAGTCTTCAGGTTTGTGTTTTCATACCATGGTTCAGTTTATTCTTAATTGTAAATAGTAGTAAAAGGTACTGATTAGGAATGCCATCTCTGGATTTATAACTCGGTTTTTCACTGGGTTATATTCACTAATTGTTTCAACTTAAGCAAGTTAGTCTCTCTAAGCCTAAGTTTTCTTTTCTGTAAAACAGGAATAAAATACCTTCCTCAGAATATTATTATAAGGACTCAGTGAACACAAAACTTAGCATAGAGCCTGGCAAATCATTCTCAGTTTTCATCAGGTCATCGTTATTTGTTGCGAATCATTTTTACGTATCGACATAGTAGTAGTGTACACTCTTCACCACTACGCTTTGGTGTCCGATTATTTCTTTCTTTATACTTCACCTGTCCTTCCCCCTCCCCCACCACTACCACCACACACCCCATACTTTTCCAGTTTCCTGTTTCAGGTTACAGGTGCAGAGTCCTCTGTTCGGATCTATTGCCTGTGACTTATAATCTGTAGGGATCAGGAAGTATCTTGAGCCAGTGTATTATGTAAAGGCAATAGAAATAACCACGTGTTTGACTTGTAAGCCAAGATTTTCTTACAGAGCCCTTCTTCTGAAGAAGAACTTAAATAAACAATACAAAACAAAACAAAAAGACCTTACCCCACTATCACTTAGAAATGTAACCAAATACAGCCCCCTCAAAATGATTACAGTGTGGAGGATTGAGAGGTGAAATCAGATGAACATATGGGAAACCTATGATCCTCACTGTTATGCCGTCTTGAACACTGACATCACTTTGTGTTGAGGTTCCTAGCATATGCCTTGGGCAGCGCATGCCCCATAACTACCTGGACAGGACTTGTCTCTTGATACCTGAAGGTAGGGGTGGGTTCCTGTAATCCATATTTATTACTCCTGCTCAACTGTCTGATACCTTCATGCATGAGGGGAGGAATGGCGCTTCCCCAGTGCTCAGGCTTATCAAGCTGGATTTCTCAGTGGAGATGGTTGCAGTTGTAATCGCCTCACTGAAAAGGAAACGCTCCATAGAAATCGTCTTTGAAGAGTTAGGCGGAAAGTAACAGCAGGTGCCACAGTGATGCTTTCCTCCTTGTCAAAGCAACTTCATTGGGGGAGGTCTTTCCTGCCTTGCTTTCCTTCTAGGTGACCCTTTTGTGTTAGGGTTTTTCATAAGACCTCACCACCGTAGCTTGTACTGGTGTGAGGACTCCCACAGTACCCTTCTCAGTGTCCTAGTGTCTTCGGGCAAGGGTGCAGTGGAGCAGAGGAACAGACCTGATGGACACGAGCCCAAGTCTGAATTTCGCATTTCTAGATTTCTCAACACTGTTTCATACTCTGAGGAAGTGTTGAACAGCTGTGCATAATGACTGTTCCAGATGCTATTTCCTAGATATAATTTAAAGGATTCTTGGTGCTAAGAGTAGGGAGTGGTTTAGAGAGAATCTAAAGTTATTAGCCCTATTGGTAGATCATTAATGCCTGCAGACAGCTTGTACTCCCAGCAGTATTGCAAGGGGAAGCTGGCAGGGTGGTTGCTGAGGAATTCTGAGAAATTTATTTTTTCCACAACTGGCCAGAATAGTCACCCACTGGTTGTGAGGTTGCAGCATTTTAGAGCTACAGAGAGACCGGCACCAGGAAGAAGGAACCAGGCAACTGCCAGGCTCTCCTGTTCTCCAGGAATCAAGAGGAACTTCATACACTGCTGAGAGCCCTAGCAAGATGAAGTGTGGCTTGGGACCTTTGGCATGCCCAGAAATGGTTGTAGTGACAAAAACAGGAGAGTAGGAAGAGGAAATTCAGTGAGAAATCTGTGAGCCACAGATCCTTTGCAGCTTTCAAAACCAAAGCCCAGGTGAAAGCCAGAAAAATCCCTATGAAGTGTTTTGGAATAAGTCTACAACTCAAAGTTTATTTGTCAGTAATTGACTCTCTGGAGTACTACATTAAATATTCTCCTCTTTAAAGTGTTTTTTAATTAACCATCTCTTTAAATGTTGGTTACATCATAACATTACTGTAATAAAAGTTGGTATTTTTATAAGAGTGATCTCACCTGTCCGTATTCAGATAATGGATTTAATGATACAAGTAGAAAATTATCCAGTGGGCAATAACACGTATTTCCCATATCCTCCTCCCGCCTCTGCTTGATCCCCTCCAATCTCTTCGTCACTGCAGCTGGAGTAAGTTTCCTACCATACAGACTTAATCACGTCACTTCATTGTGTGAAGTCTTTTGTTAGCTCCTGTGGACTTCAGAACAAGGTACCACCTCCTTAGTGGGGCACAGAGGCTGTTCATGATTTCATCTCTCTCCACCAGCTCTCCAGACTTATCTCCGATATTCCAGCCTTTTTTTTAAAATTTATTTATTTATTTATTTTTGGCCGTGTTGGGTCTTCGTTGCTGTGCGCAGGCTTTCTCTAGTTGCGGCGAGTGAGGGCTACTCTTGGTTGTGGTGCGTGGGCTTCTCATTGCAGTGGCTTCTCTTGTTGTGGAGCATGGGCTCTAGGCATGCAGGCTTCAGTAGTTATGGCGTGTGGGCTCAGTAATTGTGGCGCACGGGATTAGTTGCTCCACAGCATGTGGGATCTTCCCAGACCAGGGCTCGAACCTGTGTCCCCTGCATTGGCAGGCGGATTCTTAAGCACTGCACCACCAGGGAAGCCCAGCCATTTAAAATTACTTCCAATTCCCAAGCGTGCCATGCTCCTTCATACTTTTTATTTGCTTGGTATACTCCCCACAGTGTGCTCCCCCAACTTGAAAACTCAACTTGGACATCAGTGCTCTAGGGAACCTTTCCTGCCCACTGGTTCCCACCCGATGCCCTTATCTGGGCTAATTATCTTGTGGACGTGGTGCCTCCAGTCCCTCCCTCCCCCAGAGACTGTCTTATTATCTGTTTTCCAGGTTCCTAATACAGAGTAGATGCTCAGTAAGTATTTGCTGAATAGATTAATGATTAAGTGTTTGAATGAGTGAACAAATTTGGTGTGTTATGGAAACTACAAGAGACTGTAACTAGCCACTTATGGCATAACTCTTTGTTTTCAGTGATAACAGATGTCAGAGGGGCCTTAAAATTTAGTTTTGGGGGGTTTTTGGTAGAAATTACCAGTATGTACCCTTCTGAATAGGATTTCACTTTTGTTGCGTTTTTTTTCTTGTCAGAAATACAGAAGTAAAACATAGTTTTTCAGTGAAGAACAGCAGCTTAGAGCTAGACGTAGAGATAAAGATGTGTGTGTGTATACGCTTATAAATGTATATGTGTATATACACATAAATACACATACATACACATATATACATATTTATATATACATAGGTGGTGTATATATGCTTATGTGCCCATACATATGTACACATATGTGTGCATATGTACACATTTGTATGTGTATATACATATATGTGTATGCGTGAACATGTGTGTGTGTGTGTGTATCAGAGATTGGTACAGATCAATAGTCAATAAGCGTCTTAGTGATGCCTCAAAGGAAGATCTGTCTCCATCCAGCCTGCTTGCTTTCACCTGAAGTAGGATTGTAACACCTTCCCACTGAATCAGCACACTCTCCTACTACCTGGAGCCTATTCCTAGAAATGTCATAGACACTCAGAGTTCTGATAACATTTCATCTGCTACATTAAGAAGCAGAGTCCATCTGATTCATCTTTGCATACATCCAACAAACATGTCCCATATGCCTACATGTGGCTGTATGAAAACTATTAAGTGCATAATGAATGGTTACTAGTTACTCAGTGATTATGTCTCAATAACTCTTCCTTGCCCTCATCGGCCATCTCTCCAGTGTCCATCTCAACCTCAACATACACAACTTTGCTGGCGAGTCCTTTTAGTGGATCATGGGTGATGTATCACACCAGGCTCTCCCTGCATGAGTTCCTTTCCATCAGATGCCAAGGTTCGCTCCCATAAACCATGAAAGCTCACTGCCTTGAGAGCCACTCTCCGGAGGGAGCCTTGGGACTCGCTTATAGGGCCAGGTGCAGGGGCTGTTTTCAAAGCATTACAGGTTGCTGGTGTCGTATCCGTGTTGGGAGGGGAAGTGTTTTCTAATAAATTTTTTTGTCTTGTCTTCTAGCTTACATTTTACTATGGTACTATAGATGGTTGGTGTCCAAAAGAGTACTATGAAGACATGAAGAAAGATTTTCCAGAAGGAGATATTCGACTCTGTGAGAAAAAAATACCTCATGATTTTATCCTCTATTTTTACCAGGAAATGGCAGATATGGTAGCTGACTGGCTAAAGGATGATCTGTCCAAAATATAAATACTGACACAAGGAGCAAGCACTGACAGCTAGTACATAAAGGCAGTAGGTGTACTTAGTAGTAAGTAGTATACTTAGTAGGTAAATGTTTAATTTGAATGTTGGATATTAGAAGAGAAAAACAGTGAGACCCTCTTGGCTTAAAAACTATCAGCTCCCAGCTCCCCATGCTACAGACTGAAATAAACACAGTTGATCAATATTCCATAGGATTAACAACACATTTTCCAAGACTCAGGGAACACAGTGATCTAAACAAAGTCTCTTATGTTTGCACGAGATGCCCAGTGGCACCATACAGTTTATTTTGGTAGGCAAGATCCTTTCAGACAAAAGGAAATCTAAATTTAGTTGATTTTAATTGAGTTACAATGTAGAATAGGCTCCCCTAGAGAAAATTATGAAAGACCTACTAGAAAATGTAAGAGACCGCTGAATGTTAAGTGTGTAGTCGGATATGTGAAGCATGTGAGATCATGAGAAGGATACACTCAAGTCCCGCTGACTGCAGAGATGGTTGATGATAGATAGAAACATTCCATTTTCTCCTAGAGGAAATCCCTCACGGTGTCCCATTCCTTAAGGACAATGGGATGTTGTCCTTCTTCTCAAACCCTAAAGCCCCCTGATGAAAGATTCACCTCTGATATGTGCCAGCCCAGTGGTGAGCACTGTATGAGTTATGACCCTTTGGCGTGGCTGCCATGTCAGAGCAAATGACTTCTCAGAGGGGAGGAGCCACGCTCCAGGCAAGCAGTGCTCTTGGCCCCGGAAAGGAGCCGGTAGATGCCTAAGCCTCTGGTGCAAGGCTGCATACAGAGTCCTTATTGGCAACTGTGTAGGGAAGCCTTCTAGAAATCTGATGTTAGGAGCTCGGTCTCATGGCTTGAAGTGCCTTGCATACAGGAGATGCTCAGTAGTACTAAGCAAGTACTGGGTACGTCATGCTGCTGGAATGAAGAGTAACACGCCCAGCTTTCCTTTTAGCGTGACCTTACAACATCGCTTCCTATTTCAGGAGTCCACATGTATGAAATTATGTCTGATAAACCAAAGGTTACCAGAGCTTAAAAAATGATAAGAAGTAAAATGATAAAGTAAATTTCCTGTTTATCATCTAAGCACCAAATGAATTTTCAAAATAAGTGTTTTACCCCCACTTTCTGACCTTGCCTGGCCTGATCTCTGTGTGTTGGGGGAGGAGGGGTACAATCCTAGCATCCTCCTGAGTTAGACTCGGGTCAGAGTCTCTCTGTTAAGCTGAAAAGCCACTTTCTCAGTGCTTCTTGTAGAGAAGGAAGAATCAGATTTCAGGAGATTGAAGTTCATTTTATTTCATTAGGAATTAAGCAAAAATGTTTCCGTGCATATGTATTAGGTGATAGGGTATGTGAACTCTGGAGGTCTTACTGTCTGTGTGATTTTAGACAACTTCATCTAATTTCTCCATGCCTCAATGTCCTCATTTATAAGATAGGATTAATAATAATATGTACCTCATATTGTTGAAGAATTCAATGGGGTGATTAAATAAAAGCCTTTAGCACAATGCCTGACCAAGAGTATCTTCTCAGTAAAGACTGGCTATATTAATAATAATTATTATTAAACATCATCATAATAAAAAATAAAAGACTAAAGTTGGTAAGCAGTGGATGAAATCCATTTTCCAGAAGCATTTCTGCCTGTATATCCCGGTCAGCCACTTGAATGGCCCTTGTCAAAGATTTAATAACTTCATCTGGGGTTATCTAGGGCTGATTGAAAGGCCTAAACTGGAAATCATGACCAGTTGTTCTCAGTCTGCTCTGGACCATGGGGGAGAATCTCCAGAGGCAGCCCCTGTGGCTTTTTGTGGCCAGGTGTCCAAGGCAGCAGCCCTTTCACCATTGGCCTCTCCACTCAACCCTTGGAGAGCCAGTGACCTCCAAAGGCTTGATTTTTCGTTATCCTACATTATATTAAAATTAAATTTAATTCCAGACGTGAGGAGACACAACAACTTAATATAATACCTGATTCTGGATTAGATGTTTTTGTTATTAAAAAAAGCTGTTGGGACAGTTTGCAAAACTTCATTGAATGGGATCTGAAGATTAGCTGGGAATAAGAGACCAATGTTAATTTTCTGATTTCACTGGTTGTATTGTGGACAAGTAGGAAAATGTCCTTATTTGTACTGAAGACACACAAGTGCCAGGGAACCATGGGGCATTATGTCAATTTACTCTCAAATGGTTCAGAGAAAAAAAAAGTTCTTTGTTCTTGCAACATTTTTGTAAGTTTGAGATGATTTTGAAATATATACGAATAATTATTTTTTAAAAAAATACACTCTCCTTCTGCATCTGTCTCTTATTGCTTCTTTTACAGAAAGTGAATTACTTCTTCTAGGAAGTAAATGAAGACTGGGGTTCAAATCCTGAATCTGTCATTTGTCAGGTTTGTGATGTTCAGAGGCTTAACCTCCCCGAGCCCTCTCCTTCGCTCCCCCACTGGCCCTCATCTACAGAAGTACTTGCGTTAGCTTTTGGACTTCGGAAGGGTTTTTGTTTGTCTTTAATGGGGTCAAACGAGGTCTTGCATATAGTATTTAGCACCCTGCCTGGTAGATGCTCTATTAAATGGTACCTAAAGGAGAAGGATAGCAAACTTGTCTTCTACACTCTCTTCTCTTTGGTGCAATGGAGGACTCCTCGATGTCCCAGCTTCTGCAGTGTTTCACCCAGCCTGAAATTTGATTCTAATCGTCTCAGCGTTTCTGGTTCATATTGGTGAAGGAGGAGGCCACTCGCTCACCCGACACAGCTTTCTGACCCCAGGCCATTGCAGGCCTCCCACACACAGCCCAGGACACCCAAACATCCCGTCGAGGAGCTTACAGTCCTTTGAAAAGATGTAGGAAGCAAAGTGTTTCTTAAATAACACGAGGCATCATCTTTGTTCCTGGCCCCCTCTTGCCAGAGAGAAGAGATGTCCTTGGGCTTCTCCTTTCCTTGCTGGGTGGGGCTTAAGGAGCAGGCAGTGCCTGGGCCTGAGTGTGCTCTGTGAACTAGTACATCTCTGAGGACTTAAGGCTGAAGCTGTCCTGTAGGAGTGCCGAGGACAGGAAAGATTTCCGTTCCCAAGGGGCTGAGATTCCTGCCTCTGTGCCCTGGAGGTGTAGGCGAGTGATCACAGTGGCCCACGTGGGGAGCCAATGGGGGACATGGGTCTGTCCTCTCCAGCAGGTTGAAGGCATCTCCAGAGCAAAACGGTGAGGGCCGGGGAAGGCTCTGGGTTGCCACAGTTCTGTAAAGAGAAAACTGCTGGAGGGAGGGTGTGGCAGGGCTGCTCCTGGTGCCAGGAGGACAGGTGGAACTTGGGTGGGTTTGGAAGAGAAGAGAACAAGTCCAGAGAAAGAGCGTGCTGCTCACCCTGCACTTTCACAGCGTCTCATTCAGGCCTCACAGTCGTGTGTTACCACGAGGGTGCCAAGCAGGTGACGTGCTCAAGACCTCACAGCTACTGAGTGACAGCGGGGCTCTGCCCCAGCGACACGGCTTCACCCCTTCCCACGCACTGTGCTGCCTCCTGAAGGGGACAGCGGGCAGGCGGCCAGAGGAGTGGAGGCTTGGGGAAGGGGTCACGCGAGGGCCGGCGAAGGCCAGGTTGTCAGGGGAAGGGAAGAGGAGAGCGTTGGGAACAACTGAGTAGCGTCAGAAGAACAGAGGATACAACAGATGCGGCTTTGGGGTGCGGGGTGCGTATCAGGCAGCGGCCTGTGCGGGTCAGAGCGGGGGCTGAGTCCCGCGTTCGGGTCTAGGCAGCTTTGCTACGGCCACCGGGTGCTCCAGACGCACTTACTTCCCTCTGTTCCTCCAAACTTGTGCTGTGCCCTGAACCTTTGGGATCAACCGCTCCAGCTTTGAGAGTGCCCGTGCCTCGACCCCTCCCCAAAATACAACCACTTCTGCCCCACAGAGTGGCCTCTCTCTCTCTCTCTCTCTCTCCCCCCCCCTCTGTCTCTCTCTCTGTCTCTGTCTCTCTCTGTCCTCTCTGTCTGTCTCTCTGTCTCTGTCTGTCTCTGTCTTCTCTCTCTTTCTCTCTGTCTCTCTGTCCTCTCTGTCTCTCTCTGTCTCTGTCTCTCTGTCCTCTCTCTCTGTCTCTCTGTCCTCTCTGTCTCTCTGTCCTCTCTCTCTGTGTGTCTCTCTCTCTGTCTCTCTCT